>NC_054874.1:49083737-49455404 GCF_018320785.1 Cheilinus undulatus | reverse complement strand
CCCGGCGTGGCGGAGAATTTTCCGAGTGCTGTCATAATCAAAGCGGAGGGATTTGTTCTGCTCGGCTGAGAGAAGAGGAGGAGGAGTGAGAGAGGAGCTGTGAATACTGTGACACTGCTGCTGCTCTGACACCGCTGCCTCCAGATAAATTTGCAAAGAGTGTTTCCATCAAATATGACCCTGCTGCTCGCCAATTATCTCTGCAGGACTGCGTCGTCTCAGCGGCCAGGGTCGACCCCGTCTGTCAGCCGCCGTCCATCCCCCTGGCTGATGGGGGCAGGGGGGATGTAAAAGCATGTCTCCATCGGCAAATAATCACTCCCAGAAAGCATGCAATCTGCAGGGTTAGAGGTCGGAGCTTCCGTAAACACACGCCGCCCGGCTTGCGAGGGTGGACCCGGTCACCTGCTCCTCGGGGCGAACGAAAGCCTGTTTGCTCCCTGTCGGTATGGAGCTTTTGTTTTCTTGGCGGTGACGGGAGCAGGTGGAGAGCTCGCTGCCGCAGGCTCGACCTACTCGCACTTTTCACCAGGAGCAAATCTGAGTCTGTCACTGTGCCTGAGGAGGCTCACGGAGAGAGAACACGGTTCTATCATGAATCCTCGACCCCGTGGGTGAGATGATAAATGATCCTTTAAATTACATGAAGAAGAACCTGCTGAACAACAGCTTATAGGCCTTCAGGCAGATCTGCTACAGGAGGCAATTAAAAACATAATACACACAAAAAAAAAAAAAAAAACACGCAGATGACTCTGAGATATTCTGTAGATCGACCTTGCTAACCACTGAACTTCATCTGTAAAGGACAAAGCTGTCAGCCTCACAATTATCAAGAGTGGAGCAGCTGCAGCGAATGTGTTCATCAGTTCATCAGTGTCCATGGCTACAATTACACCATGAAGACAAAAGAACACCCCAAGCAACTCAGAGAAAAGGTTATTGGAAAGTCTAAGTCCGAGGATGGAGACAGAAACATCTCCAAGTCTCTTAACATCCCCCAGAGTTCAGTTAAATCCATCATGGAGAGATGAAGGAATATGTCACATGTGTAAATCTGCCTAGATCAGACCGTCCTCACAGACTGAGTGGGCGTGCAAGAAGGAGACTAGTGAGAGAGGACACCAAGACACCTATGACTACTCTGAAGGAGCTCCAAGCTTCAGCAGCTGAGATGGAGAGACTCTGCAGACAACAACTATTGGCCGGGTTCTTCACCAGTCAGAGCTTTATGGAAGGGGTCATCAAGGGCCGGACTTAGTCTTGGCAGAGATTCTGGGGGTCAGACTTTCAAATAAACAAAAACTAAATCAGTATTTTGGTCTGATTAACATATTATTGTATTCGTATTAGTATTTTTTTCAAATTGCAGGACATTTTTAGGCATTGCCAGTGAGATCTATCCCTGTTATCTACAACGGCACAAGGAGAAAGGTCTAACAACAAAAGGGGCCCCTGAAAATCCCGGAGAATTGGGCCTAACACAGTTGTGAATTAGAACCAGTATTAACTGACACTGTTTAACCCTTTTTGATTCTTTTGGCCTCTTCAACCCAATTTTGCCATTATTTAACTCTTTCAAAGCATTTTTCCTGTATGTTTTATCCCTTTTGTGCCACTCTTTAATCAGTTTTAGTCCCTTCTCCTCTATTTTTGACACCTTTCTTTACTATTTGAACCATTTTTGCCACTTTTAAATACATTTTTGCCACTTTTTACCCATTTTGCCACTCTTTGAGGCACTTTCCTGTCAATTATTGCCCCTGTGTTTCACTCTTTAACCCAATTTCACATTTTTGCCAGGTTTTTTTTGCCATATTTCTGCCACTTATACCCCATTTTGATACGTTATGCCACCTTTTTGCCTCATTAAGCAATTTCTGTCATTCTTTAACTTTTTAAACACCTTTCCTGAATTTTTACCACCTTAGTGCCACTATTTTATCATTTTTTGCCACTTTTCCTCTATTTTGGCCACTTTTTAACCCCTTTTCTGTGATGTGAGGTGGTGGTTTGACCCAGAATGCAGAAACGGATAACAGTTTTTAAGCAGTTTAATGAGGGAGCAGGGGGAAAGGGGGGGAGTCCGAGGTCCAGAATGCTGAGAATCTTTGAGGGAGAGAGTGCGAAGCAGGGCGGCAGGTGAGTGAGGAGTGAGGCACTGGAAGGCAAAAAACACAGGTAAGTACAAGGCCCACTAGAAGCACAGGCAATATTTACTAGAAATGATACTTAGTATCAGAAGGGTCGAGCGCAGCAGTTACCACTGGTGAGTAGTCTGCAAAACTCTGACACTGTGGAGTGGGAGAGGCAGCCTCTTGAAGTAGGCGCTGATTAGAAACTCACTGCAGGTGTTACCGTTCTCCACAGTGCCGTGGGGGGATGGTGGAACCTCGGAAGAACACAGGTAAGTTGGCCGCAAACACAAGGGACCAGCGGAAGCTGGACACCGGAAGTTACCAAAATAAAATAGAATATTGAAACCAACACCACATTTTCATTACTTTTTTGGACTACTTTTGGCACTTACCCATGTTTGATACTTTTTGACCCTTTTTTTTTTTTTTGCTATACTTTAAACTCTTATTACTAATTTTCTGCAAAATGTTGTCCCTTTGTTCCACTCCAAAACCCATTTTGCCACTTAATTACCCTTTTCTGCCACTCTTTAACCCCTTTTCACCACTTTGTCCGGCCATATTTGCAACATTTCTGCCCACCTTAAACCATTTTCTTTTAATATTTACTAATAATGGCTGACAAGTAAATTTATATAAAAATGATCAAATCTTAGGTCATTTTAAAGCTATTTCAATTTTTTGATATGTAATGATTTTCTGGGGGCCAGACAGGAAGCTTTTGGGGGCCTGATATAGCCCCTGGGCCGCCAGTTGATGATCAGTGCTTTATGGGAGAGTGGCAAAGAGAAAGACACTGCTGAAGAAAACCCAGATTCAATCTGGACTAGAGTTCACCAGAAGGACTGTGGGAGACTCCATGGTCAAGAGGAAGAAAGGTCTTTGGTCTGATGAGACCAGAATGGAGCTTTGAGACCATCAGACAAGACGCCAAACACTGACATCACCGCAAACACACCATCCCCACTGCCGCAGAGCAACCCCCGCTGGCGTGCTTTCACACTAGCAACATCGATCTGTGACCGGGCCCGTTTGCGTATTTACTCAGTCTGAAACAGCAGGTGGCGGTATGCATGTAGCTGGTTTACAACCCCACCAAGGAGGAGAGAGAAGAAGAAGCTACCATGGCAACCACTGGGGTCATGACCTGAGCAAAGGTTGTTTTTGTTTTGCAGCCATGGATGATTTGAAGTCACTTTTTAAGATACCAGCAACTTCTCTCTTCATATCTGCACATCTACTACAGCTCAGAGGATTAAATGGGCTCGCGCTGCGCAGATACAGCAGTTTTTAGGTGACAGGAGACTTTCACTGCCTTTGCCCCTCCTCTCACTGACTCCAACTTGAGTTCATCTGTAGGTGAGGTTGACTGGATTCTGATGATTTCCGCACTTTATAGCAGAAAATGTGAATAAATTGCCACGCTGTTGAAAGAAGTTTAGTCTTTATGATGACATCACAATGTTGATGCGGCGCTCTATCCCGTATCCAGGCGCGGATGCATTCACATCTCATCGGAACCGTGCCAGAGTCCACTTGAATCACGTCCGAGACCACCTCCCCAATTTGGCCTGGGCCCGGTACTCGGGCGCGGCTCGTTTGCGTTCACACTACCAAAACGAACCGGACTTTGGGCTCAAGTGCACGCAGATCCTAATGCGAAAGCACCCTTAATCTCTCTTCTCTTCTTTGCAGTAACTGCAGAATGTTCAACTGATGGTCTGTATTTATCAGCTTTAACTGACTGTTTATATCACCATGGCTTCATCACAACTAAGCTGGAAATGTGGGACAAGAAACCAGAGATTGAACTATCAAACTCTCAATGCACCGATCCCCAGCGTTAAGGGGGAGCCATGCAGAAATACCTGCAGACAGGTATGTCATGCTCACATCGGCATCAGCCACTACTGTTATTATTTCAATGCAGAAGTATAAATCAGGCTTAAAAGTATGAGGATGGCATAAGATCAGCATTATTTAATAGATATATTCCCTATAATTATCATATTTCAGCGTCTACCTTTCATTAAAGCCTGTATCTAAGAGCTGCTTTGACCAAGAACCCAGTGAAGTGAGTTGTTTTTGTGTTCGGTTGAACCTACAGCTGCAGAATTCAACCACAGTTTACAGTACAAGCTGCTTTGCATCATCACAAAGCCTCTAAAACACTTGGAGGGCTAATTATGGGCCGCCAGAGCAAACAAAAGTGCAGCAACACAACAGAAAGAGGATCAAAGAGCTGATTTCCTGAGGACTCGGCATGCTTCAGTCTGACTGGAGGGAAGAAGATCAACAGCGCACAAAGTCACGCTGCTCATCTGATGTGGCGAGGACTCGAGTGGGTAAGTAGCGGTTCACGGTCGTACCATTATCCTGCTGAGGGGCCGCTGGGTGATTATAGCCTGTTGCCCCGGCCGCGGGCTGCGGAGCCTCGTTAATACAGCTCTGAAGGTGGGCTAATTGGTGCTTAATTACTGTAGTCGGCCCACCAACAGTCAGAGAGAACAGCTGCACGGAGAGAAGAAACAAAAAGAAGCAGAGAAAAGACAACGGAGGGATGAATTAGCAGCCAGAGAGAGTGAGCCATTCACGGCGTTTGTTCTGTAATGGCAAGAGGAAGCAGAGGGAGGAGGGAGCAGGCTATGGCAGCTCGTTGGGACAAATTGTGAAGATGTGAATTATAGATTTCAACAAGCTCTCCCTCTCTGGATCCTTCTGAGCTCTTAGCGTCACTCATGCAATGTTAAGAGGACAGATGGTGACAAAAACATGAGTCAGAGCTGGATCATAGACCGCCGCACTTTGACTGTGTGTACATTCAAAAACAGAGAGAGATGAGAGCGGCCAGAGATCAGACCAGCAGACCCTTCCCTTCTCCCTCTGATTCCTGCTCTCAAACGTTTGATTATGTCGGGGCAATTTACAGGGAAAGTGTTTATTTGGCAGGAGAGAGAAGGAACTGATGGAAACCGGAGGAAAGGAGGTGTCGCCGGGCGGGCTGACAAGTGTTTTGATTCGGCTATTTTAAAGAGTGGCACTGCAGAATAAAGAAACACAACAGCAGAGGCTTTTCTCCTCAGATCAGGGAATAAAGGAGGAAGAGCTCAGCTCTCTGTGTGCTCCCATATCAGAGATTTAACGTCACTGCAAACACAAATACAACATTCTGACTGCATTAAAAGGAAGCTGTTGTTCATTATTGTAGGTGTTAGAAGGTTTAAAATAGTTTAGATGCAAACCTACCTGGTCCTATGTCATAGTCAGTCCCTCTAACCCTAATAACTGGATCTTCTGTCTTTAGTGGCATCAACTGAAGCAAGCATTTGTGAGAACTGTCAGTGAGTCTTTCACATCACTGTGGAGGAATATTGTCCCATTCTTTCTTGCAGAATTAGTGCAGCTACATTGGAGGGTTTTCCAGCATAGAAGGCCTGTTAAAGGTCATGCCACACCGTCTCAGACTTTGACCAGACTGGGGTGATTAATCAAAAATTACATTAAATCACAATATGGCCTGCTTCAGGCCTTATGGCCTTTTGCCAAATCACAAAAGGTGCAATATATCTTTTACATAAATTTGTGTCAAAATACCAGTTTTAAACTTTTTTGCAGCAGCAGCAGCAGCAGAGATGCTATGCAATCATTCAGGTGCCTTTTTTTTTTAGACTAGCCAAGACAAAGTTTTTTGTATTAAATATAGTAATGACTAAAACCCTTCAGTGCAATAATGCAAATCCAATTTGCAAAACGAGTCAAAATCATCAGAATCAGACACTTTCAAAGAATTGTTCAATCCTAGAATAGAGCTCCAAAACCATCATTTAGGTTTGTTTTTTTAGCTCATTCTCCTTCAGGATTTTCTGCCAGAAAGCTGAATCCATGGTTCCATCAGTTACACCAAGTGGTCCAGGTCCTGATCCAGACTATCACACCACCTCCACCGTGTTTAACTGCTGGTCTAATATTCTTTTGCTGAAACGCTGTGTTTAGGCCCAAACATACTCGGGCGGGACGTACGCAGAAATTCCGCAGAGGTCCGCGCGGACTCAAAGCGGACGTCCGCAAGGCCCGTGAGTGGTGTCACACAAAACACTGCTCGGCATGTGTTTTTCACATCGACCCGCATTAAATGTGACACCGACCTGCATTTTGCACTTGTTTTTCCACGTCAGTACTTCACATGTCCTTCACCATCATGGCGTACTCCCCTTCCTCGTCCCTTGTGGCATTTAATGGCCGCACATACCACCGTCTCTTAATTTTATTACTTTACAAAGCCAGCAGGCAGAGCAGTTCCTCTTCCTCGTCATCAGTGTAGGACGCCATGACAGAAAAATGTAAATAATATGAAAGGATTGTGGGAAATGTATGATTTCAAAGAAATTTCACAGGAAACTACTACCTGGCATCGCGCTTGTCTATGGAAGCTCTGATGACTGCGGTACGCTCGAGTATGTTCAAGCCTTAAGTTTGACTCCAGATTTAACCGCTTTTCTCCCTCATGTTGGCATAAAGGACATGCTCATGTACCATGTAGATCAGTGGTTCCCAACCTTTCTTCCACTGAGACCCCCTGTTCACATATACAAGAAGAGCTGCACTCCCCAGGACCCATGTGGAAAAAAGTCACACATTGCTGTCGAAAACACACATAAATTTGAATTGTTTTCATCATTTAGAGCCAAACACAGTAGCCCAAACCCAAGTATTACTAGCCAAAGACCTTGGTATGGACCATTCAGATGTGTTTCATCATGATTTTAGGTAGTATGATTAAACCTAATTTCAACAACCTCAGAGCAGTCAGGCCATCGTGCCCCACCCCCTGAAATCTCTGGCGCCCAACAAGGGGGTCCCAGACCCCAGGTTGATGTCATCCTCTGAAGATGATGTCATCCTTTGAAGATGATGTCATCCTCTAAAGATGACATCATCCTCTTAAGATGATGTCATCCTCTTAAGATGATGTCATCGTTTATATGAAAATTAAAGGCCTCAAAGGATGACATCAAATGCAGATGAAAAAAATGGGCATAAAAGTGGCAAAATTATGTTTTTAAAAAATGGGCGAAACATGGTGAAAATGGATGCATAATGGCAAAACAGAAGCAAAAAATGACAAAAAGTGGCAAGAGAGGGTGAAAATCAGCAGAAATGGGTGTATAATGGTAAATACTAGCAGGAAAGAAGCAGAACTGTGGCCAAAAAGTTGCACAAAAAGAGGTGTACAGTGTCCAAGTAGTGGCGAAAAAAAAGTGAAAAGTAGTAAAAATGGGCATAAAAGTAGAAGAGTCCAGCAAAAAAAGGGCAAAAACAGGGTGTCAAACAGGCAAAAGTGGTGCAAAGTGGTTAAACTTTGGCAGAAAAGGGGGTAAAAAAACAGCCAAAAATGTGTGTATATTGGCAAAAAATAGCCAAAAAAATTGATGTATATTGGTAAAAACAGGCATTTAGGGGAAAACTGGAGCAAAATGGGGATTTAAAACAGTAAAAAATGGTGTAACGGGGCAAAAATAGTGGCAAAAAGTATGAAAAGAATAATATTTGGTGTGTAGTGGCAAAACAGTAAAAAAAATGGTTGAAAAGGGGCAAAACTGTGGCAACTGATTCTAACAGTGTCTTTAACAGAAAGAATGAGTGTAAAGTAGCAGAAAAAGTGAGAAAACAATGACATCATCAAAGACAGATGATGTAACATGATCCATGATCCATGTTGAGGTTTTTTCCCTCCATTTTTACCAGATAGTCACCATAGTTGGTAACTTTAGTAAAAGTGGGCGGAGCTGTAGAGGAGTGAGGGTTAGGGTTCCAGAAAGTTCCCCTCCTGTCTGGTCAGTCCTCAGAATATTTTCCCAGAAGTCTTGGGGATCATCAGGATGTTTTTAGTCAAATGTGAGACGAGCCTTTGTGTTCTTTTTGCTCAGCAGTGGTTTTGGCCTTGGAACTCTCCCATGATGCCATTGTTGCCCAGTCTCTTTGATTGTTGAATCATGAACTCTGACCTTAACTGAGTCAGTGAGGCCTGCAGGTCTTTAGATGTTGTTCTGGGTTCTTTGGGACCTCCTGGATGAGTCGTCTTTGTTCTCTCGGAGTCATGTTGGTAGGCCGGCCTCTACTGGGAAGGTTCACCACTGTTCACAGTTTTCCCCATTTGTGGATAATGGCTCTCAGCGTGGTTGTCTGGAGTCCCAACGTCTTAGAAATGTCTCTGTAACCCTTTCAGACTGAAGGATGTCAGTGACTTTGTTTCTCATCTGTTCCTCTGTAGATGGTTGTGATCTTTATGTTTTTGATAAAGAAGACTCTAGACCAGTGGTTCTCAAATGGTGTGGCAAGGCCCACTAGTGTGCCTTCAGGCAAGTCTAGGCGTGCCGTGGGAATTTGTACCATAGGTTATTACTCAACTTTATGACAAGTACTGTAACCAGGCCTGCCCACAGATCTGGACCCCTGAAAAACCCCGGAGAATGGGACCTCCCCAGTTGGGATGTATGTGTGTTGGATCAGTAGCATTGGTGCTAGCATCCTGGCTAACAGTTACCTCATTAAGAGATGAAAAGTATGGCAAGCTATTATTGGGCTGAAATTGGTGTTGAAGTTATTAATTTGTGCTATTTTTAACCAAGTAAACCAATTTTTCTACCGATTTCATCACTTCTTTTAACAACTTAAACCATTTTTGCATCACTTTTAACCCCTTTTTACCACCTTGTAGCAACTTTAAGCTTTTTTTGCCATTTTTCTTCCACTTGTGATCTATTTGCCACCTTTTTGCCACCTTCAACCCATTTATGCCCCCTTTCTGACAATTTTTGCCCATTTTTGCCTTTGTTTGACCACTTTTTTGCCCAATTGTACCCTTTTTAATCACTTTAACCCCTTTTTACCACCTTTTTACAACATTTAACCATTTAAGGCAACTTGTAATGCATTTTTTGCCAATTTTTTTCACTTTTGCCTTTATTTGACCACTTTTTGCCCAATTGTGCTCTTTTTTTAAAATCAATTTCAACCCATTTTTGCCACCTTTTGCAACATTTAAGCCTTTTAGGCCACTCGAAACCCATTTTTGCCACTGTTTTGACACTTTCAACAAGTTTTGCTAATTTCAACCAATTGGCCACTTTTTTTAACCAATTTTTGCCTAATTTTGCCATGTTTTTTTTCACCACTTTTAACCCACTTTTGCCACCTTGTATCAATGTTAACCCTTTTTTTTTGCCATTTTCCTTCCACTTGTGATCTATTATGCCACCTTTTTGCCAGTTTTTGCCCACTTTTGCCTTAGTTTGACCACTTTTTGCCCAATTGTGCACTTTTTTTTAAACCAATTTCCACCCATTTTTACCACCTTTTAACAATATTTATCTCCATTAGATAACTTGTAACCCATTTCTGCCACAAATTTGTCAATTTAAACAAGTTTTGCCAATTTCAACCCATTGTTTGGCCACTTTTTTAACAAATTTTTGCCCAATTTTGCCATGTTTTTTTTCACCACTTTTAACTAATTTTTGCTACCCCTTGCCCACTTGCTATCACCATGATCCCCCAGTTGGCTGTGCACCAGAAAGCTCCCCTCATCGGCCATCTTGACTGTAAGATTTTTTAAAAAGTCTGTTTTGGATCAATTCAAATACGGCGTGCCTTGAGAGTTTGGCATAACCTTAGGTGTGCCTTGGGCGAGACAAGTTTGAAAACCACTGCTCTAGATCCCTGACAGCTGTCAGGCTAACCCTGATCAGCCCCCAGTGTTGTGCTAGAACACCATGTGAGCCGTTATATGAGAGGCTAGCTGTATTTCCTCTGATGTTAGTGAATCCTAATGACTTCCTGCGCTCTGATTCATGGATGTATTTCCTCTATTTGAAGCCAAATGTTTCCGAGGCGTTAATATCTACGTGGTAGATGGCGGTCTAATTGCGTGCTCGCTCTGACAGCTCTAAAAAGAGCCAGAGGCCGGCCAGCCGAGGGTCACGCAGCATTACGTGTTATTACAGCTCCTATGGCAACCATTTACTGCAGAGAACATGCTGCTGCATTCACTGTAATGAGAAATCCATTTGTGGACAAGGCAACAACAAAGCCCTCAATTACGGCCGGCACACTTCCAATCAAGTGAATGTACATTTCTCCTGCAGCAGAAACAGACCCTCCCTCCCCGCCTGCACGGCCCCTCACCTCATATAAACTCCACAGTATCATTTCTGACAAGCCTGTCTTTGAATGGCATTAAAGACTTCCCAGATTATTATTACAAATGTAAAATTACATCAGCTCGTCCCCCGGCTGCAGCGCTCTGATGTGCACTGATCACCGCGTTCTCAAGAGCATCTTCCTTCGGATTAGAGGTGCCACTGTTCATAAACTCATCAAAGCACAGTGAGCGCCGAGCCCTCTCAGAGATAATGAAAATGTGCCGACAATAACGCTGAGGATTAGAGCGGGCCTGTGTGAGAGAAGATGGGGCGGAGGAGGAAGAAGAGGGAGGTAAAAAGAGAGATATAATGACACACGCCTGCAGCAATTAGACGCCGTGTGATGGCGAAGATTCCTCGCAGGTTAATGCAGTGGAATGAGAGACGAATCCGTCCTGCAGGTGATGATGAAGACTGGACCTGCATCATTAGGTCAAAAGTGACAGGACTAATGGTGCTATTAATATCCTCACAGTCAGATTCAAAGCAGTCGAGCCGGAAACATCAACGCTCAGACGCTCACGACACAAAGAGGAAGGAGGATTGTGGGTAACAGGAGTCGGTGACCCTGTTTGCTCTCAGTGTCCTCGTACTTCATGAGTGGATCACAATGTCTGACAGAAGCTAAAGTCTTAAAGCATCCAGAGACAGATTCAGCTGGAGGACCTGTGACCAAGGGGGGTAAAGAGGGGCCCAGCCAGACGGGGGCCCATGGAGCACTGGCAGCCTTCCATTCCTTCAGAATGATTCTCTTAGCTACTAACATACCAAACATAGCGGCCTGCTGCACAGTATATGAGAGTTTTAGTGAAACTTTGGAGCAATCAACACATCTGGTTTAACCGTTAAGTTATAGATTTTGCAATATCAGCTGAAGATGTCTGAAGAAATTTTACAGAAAATAATTAAATCATTGAGAAGAGAGATGAAAAGTAGCAAAATATGGGTTAAAAGTGGCAAAAATGGGCATTAAGTTGCCAAATAGTGGCACAATGGGGGAAAAATGGATGAGAAAAGGCAAAAACAGCAAATATGAGCATACAGTGGAAAACTGGGTAAAAAAGGGAAAAATGAGTGTAAAGTGGTAAAAAAAAAAAGTGGCAATAAAAGGACAAAAGTGGATGTTTATGACTGAAATAGCTTTGATTTGAGTAAATAAGACCTCCTAATGCTGCAAATTCAACACATGACCATTTTCACTTCTTTACATCCTATAAAATCTTTGAAAACTCTGTCGTGCTTAATAATGTGGAACAGTGCATTTAGAGGTTTTAATTTTTTTAAAAATAATGGTTATCATTATGAAGTGTGTTCAAAAATATTTGAATTATGCTCTAACGGCTGATGACTTGAAAAATATTCTGTCATTTGCATTAATATTTAGGAAAATAAGAGAAAAATGTCATTTGCATAATAATGTGGAACGCGGTGTGGATGACGGGTATAAACAGGTGATTATAGCTGCAGAACAGGCAGGAACAGAGTCAGATCAGGGACATCCAGATCAGTTCATTTGATCAGATTTCAGCTCAGACTGATGTCAGGTTTGTCGTGAACACCTGGGAGTCTGTTTTCCAACCTCATGCATGAATTTAGTTGAAAGTGAAGCTGAAAGGTGCCAGCCAATCAGCAGCTTGTCTTACATAAATTATGCCTCATGTTCTTATGCTAAATTTGATTTTTTTTTTTTATCCCGTCCTCGTCCTTGGATCAGGATTCTGACCACCTGCTGCTTCCTCTCTGTGGAGGAGTGAATGAATCAAACACACAGAGAAAACGGCGAGCGCTTCAGCTCTGCAGGAAGACAAACACGCTCATTACTCTGTGAGCGCCACAGAAAACGCTCCAACCAAAGCGTCCACTCGACATTGCCGAGCGATCAGGAGGAGGACGAGGGCCGAGGTGGCGAGAGCGGCTTCTGCTTTTGTCTCCTCTCATTTCCTCAAAAAGGCCCAAAAAGAAAAAAAAGAGAGCAGACACTCGGAGCGGGATAGTCCCAGCCATTAACCGCCGGCTGATTGCTTTGTGCAAAAGGTGCCCGAATAGCGAGGGGAAGGAAATTAGAGAATAATGGGAGGGGGTAATGAAAGAGGATGAAAACTGGCAGCCCGGCTCAACAGGCACAGCTGAAAGAAAAGGAGAGAAGAAGAGACAGAAAAGACAGAAAAGCCCTGAATTACAAAAGCCTTTCTCATTTACAGACACTCAGCTGCAGCGGGGGACCAGATGTAGTCCACATTCTCAAATATTTACACCAGACTCTCGCTCTTTGTCCACATCTCAGGCTGAGTTTAGGCTGAAGTCGAGGTCTCTGTCTGCAGGAGGAGAGGCCCAGCCAACCAGAGGGAAGAATCTGAGGACAGAGGGACAACATTCTGGACCAGGAACTAAGACCCTGTTGATGTTTCAGTCCAGAATTTAAAGGGATATTTCAACATTTTGGCAAATTCGCCCACTGCCATAATTCCTATAGTCTTAGTAATAGGTTCGTTACCTTCAGTTGTCGGTGCAAGCTATGTTTAGATCGGCGCTGCTGAGTTTGGACCTGCTGTGCCAACTCAATGTAAGCAGACGGTATTCCGGCTTTCCCTCATCGAATACACAATCCAGTTCAAAATGTACCTTACATTCAAATACCCTTATCAATACAAGTGGACAAAAATGCTTTCTTTATGCAAATGTTTGTTCATGTCAACAACAGATAAAGTCCAGAAAATTCTCTAGTCTGAGCTCAAAGATACTGAACGCTGCAAAAATCTGCTGAGAGCATAACATGGTAAACTCAAGCCACAACAGATGGAGAGACTGACCTTAATGTAACATTACTGAATAATACCACAATGTAGAGTCAAACTTTAGACTTCTACAAGTTACTCCTCTGTTCTCAGCAGCTGAACACAAACAGATCTCATCATCACACATGGACATGAAGAGCACGGTCAGTGAAGTTTAAATCAATCAAAGATCGTTCCTGATCCTTCACACTAAAGCAGAGGATTTCAGCCTCCACATGAGGGAAATAAAGGTTCACAGAAACATCCCTTTATATCCCTTTAATTACACTACAGATCACTGGGAGAAGTCAAGTCTCAGCTGAGAGCTCAGCAGTAAGGCACAGACACATCTGATGGTGTTTCACTGTTCTGATGTGAGTAAGGTGGACACATCTGCCCTGCTCAAGAGAAAAAGCAAATAATTACTTTAAAAATGTCTGCTATTATTTATCATATTTTTATTTTCAAACTAAAAAATGCCCAGATCTAAAATAAATGCTGACAGTAAGAAATGACCGTCATCAGTCCAGTAGATTTACTGGAATGTCAATAAACACACATGTGAAGCTGCTTTTCAAAACTCATGAACACACAAAGAAAAAGAAGTCTCAGTGGAGAACCTTTAAGGTGTACTAAGAGGACTTAACCATCTCTTCATTCTTCAGATCATAGAAGAGCTACAGATTTCATCTAAAACCATGTTTCTTCCTAAATAAAGCAGAGCCACAGTCTAATAATGCTTTCAGCTGATATTCTGATACTCTACAGAGCTCATTCACTAACCTCTGCTTCTGTCACACACCAGCCTCTGCTGCTCTGTCTCCTCCTCCTCATGATTTAGCTGTACATTCACCAGGGTCAGACCCTCCTATAGGGACTGCAGAGTCTTGGACAGTTTTGCAGCATCTTGATGGACTGTTTTTAAATTTGGCGTTTATTTACAGTTCCAGTAAAACAGTTGTTTCAGTAAGTTTCGTTTTTTTCTGAATACTTTCACTTTCAAGCAGGAGCTGCGTGAGGATGGGAGCGGGGGGTAAACGGACCTTTAGGAGACGTGATCGGACCAGTCAACAGTCAATATAAAGGGTCAGCGCAGCTGTAGAGCCGATAGCAGATATAAATAAATGAATTAATCATACAGGCCCTAAAGGGCGTCGGCACAAAATGCCCAGTATGCCCAGTAGCGCGTCCATCCCTGCTTACAGTGTTGTCTGCACGTCTCCATAGTAAACAAATCCAGCATGGAGGGGGCGGCTCTCTGCATTAGCGGTGTGCTCAGCTAGCGAGTGGTACAGGCTATTTAAGACTCTGCGAACTCCTGGTAACTCCGTTCATGTTGACAGTAGGAGAACATAACTTCAGTCTTGTCTGACATGATCTGAAAGGGGAACCTGTCATTCACAAGTCTCTGTCCTTTATCCATGTCTGCCGCCACTTCCTGATCTGCAAAAACTACAGGATGGGTCAAGGGTCACACAGAATGCGCATGCGTTTATCATGCAACAACAAAATTAAAGGTGTTAAAAGTAATTTGAGGTAACAAACCTATTACTAAGACTGTAGGAATAATGGCAATGGGCAAATTTGCCAGAAAGTTGAAGTATCCCTTTAAGAAGCTCTTTCAGGTTCACACCGTGAGTTACTCCCAAGGCATTCTGGGAACATTTGCAGCACTTTAACCAGCTTTTCACCCGTGGTAGAAGTGTTTGGATCATCGTTCACTGCCCCTATTACCTGCCTTATCTATAAATTTAGCACTGAAAGTCAGTAAATGAGCGTTTGGTCGATTATTAGGGCCTGAGCACCGACCTCGGAGCGAGGACCCTTTTGTGTCTGTATTGTTTGTTTCTTATTATTTCTTCTTATTATTATGATTATTCTGACACTTAGTGCTCAATTTTGGGGCCCTTAAACCCCCTAAAAAGTCCTGGATTTTGGCTCATCTCATCTGTCTCGGCAAAAAATGTTGTATTCTGGTGTTGCCAGACTTTGTCCTCTAAAAACGGCCGCTAGGGGGCGCCAAAACCAACAAATCAGGAGCCCTGCCCACAAGTTTTTCTGACATGCATGAAAATCGGTACACATACATATCATGACTAGACAAACAAAAAACCCTCTTGGAGCCATCCTCTAAAATGCACAGAGATAACATGCAAAAAATGGCCATTTTTGCCCATTTTTTTTGCCATATGGCAACACAACAGTATCACATTAAATACGCCCACATGAAAATGGCTCATCATGGCGCCCTCTACTGCCAACAGGAAGTGATGCAAATGTGTCATTTCTGGATTATTCTTATTTTATCTGGTTGTTGCCTATTCGCACCACTTTTAACCCATTTCTCTTCAGTGTTCATTTGGCAGCTATTTTTAATTCTAGTCTTAGTTTTAGTCTTCAAATGAAATGCATTTTAGTTTTAGTCACATTTTAGTCATTTCTACCCTTTTTAGTTTTAGTCTAGTTTTAGTCCATAAAAAGTCCTCACATTTTAGTCTTTACTTTTAGTCCAAGCATTTATTGTCTTGCCTAAATCTGGTACCAAATCATGGTAGTGTGTTCTCTGTCTAACCTGGGGTCCCTGCTTTCTACAGCTGAGAGGCAGAAAAGATACAGATGCATTGTTTTTGGCAGATTTACCCACAGTGGAGAAATATCACAGATTTAGAATGTCAGCCAAAAACTACATAACATTTTAGCCTAGTTTTAGTCATCACAGATCTATTTTTATTAGTTTTTGTCCTGAAAAAAGGCTGATGGTGAACATTTTTAGTCATAGTTTAGTTGACAAAATCAACTGTTTTGCTTCTTCTGTTAGGAATTTTAATCCATTTTTGCCTTTTTTTGCTACTTTTTACCCATTTTTCCTCTTCCATTGAGACTTTTCAGACCTATTTCCACTTTTTATGCCACTTTTTTGAGACTTTCAGCCGTGTTTTTCTTTTTTTCCACTTTTTACCCATTTTTTTCCACCTATGACCCATTTTCACCACTTGTCACTTTAAACCCATTTTGCCACTCTTTTGTCACCTCTAGCATCTTTTTGCTACGTATAACCCAGCGCATTTTTCTCCACCTGTTGCCAGTGTTGCATAGTTTGCCCTTTTTAACCATTTCTGCCATTTTTCGCCCATTTTAGCATTATTTTTCAGTAATTTAACCACTTTACCACTAAAGTTAGCTCAGTTTTTTACTTTAGTATCAGACATCCTGAAATCAGACATTACTAGCCGTTAGTTTCAGTGCTCTGCAGTGTTAGCATTAGCATTAAAGCTAATTCTGTTCTAATAAAAGGGGTTTACATCTTGAAAAAGGCGAGATTGACTACAGTATAGATTATAAGATTCAGAGTGGTTATTATTCAGATTAGATTTTAAATATGGTTATCACACATGAATGGGTCGTGGTTTTGCTGACCTCCATTAGTCCCCCAGTCCGGCTGAACCCCAGAAAGCTCTCTCCTTTGACCCCCCTGTGCTTTTGTCCATATAGTCTAGTGAAAATCAACAAATCAGGAAACAATTATTACTTTAAATTGTCATTATTGATGTTGTTTTTATCTGCTTGCTAGAACTGTTTCCAACCAGATCCTGTTAGGACATTTGTTGACACAAAGATCTGAGCTGAAACTGTCGTTCTTTTTTATATTGAGGATATAATTCACTTTTTCATTCATGTTGGCTCGCTCCGCTCCTCCTCCTCCTCCTCCTCCCTCTGCAGGTTTAAATTAGCATCCCATCTCCTGCACTCCAGCGTGTGATAACACATCTGATCGGAGCCGGCGTGGAGTCAGAATACTAAACGTGTGAGCCGCTGTGTCGCTCCGAGGAACAGCAGAGCGATGCCAAACCGGAGCGAGGTAATCTCTCACTATTCCTCCTCCCCGCTCCCTCCTCTCACTCCCATCTCCTCTCAGCTGCTTCAAACATTTTAACCATTCAGGACATTATTGAGTCGTAAAAACCTTATTCTCTCAAAGAGGCTGTGTGCAAAGTGTCTGTGCGTCAGAGACGAGAACGGGTTTGTCCTTTCTTTTTCAGTGAAGGGAGGCTTTTCTGACACAAGAACATGTTTGCTTTAAAACATCCCAATATTTAATACATCCTGAAGAATCCTTAAGGTGCAGTTTACAGGGAAACAGAGTAACGTGTTTCTACAGATGAAGATTTAGAGGCTAAAAATCAACGATTGATGACCCTGAGAGCTCAAAGCAATGCCACTTAGCCCCTCTATCACCTTTAGACCCAGCTTTAACATTTGTACGCCTCCATGCCAGCAGCAGCAGGGCTGGAGGGACTACGCTAGCTGGTTTTCCATCAGTCTGTATGTCAGTCTGTCAGGGATTTTCTTGTGTGTAAATTTTCAAATCATATTCAGAAATTCCAGTCAAACTTTGCATAGATGTTCAATCCGACTCAAGGATGGGCCGTAAAGATTCTGGAGGCTGTGGGCAGCCTGGTCAATCTCTCTTAAATCTCTCAGGTACGTTGAGCATCACCTTCACCCCTTGCTTATAACGCTGGTTTCACATTCAGGAGGTTTTCCCCCCAACATGCTCGTCTTCAGCAGACCCAGCTCTCTGAGTCCGGCCAGCTTTCCTCTCATGACGCATCGATGCACAGGAAATAAACTGATATCTACGTCATCCATTTCCAGTGTGGCTGCACAGCACAGGAGTCAGTGTTTCCAGATGGCATGGAGGTTCCTGGTCAGTATTAATATTAGCTAATCATTTACACGCCACAGATGTGGGGGTGGGAGAAAACTGGGTGTTTCAGGGGTCCGTTGTCTGGAATTATCAGACACCCAGTTCTGATTAAAACACATTGTTATGTCTGATCTACTGACTCTTCTGTGCTGTTTTTCTTAAATGAAATAAAGTCCTCACCAGGGCAGTGTTTATTGACCTGACTGTTCTAGAAATTGACTTTTCTAAATGAGTCAAATGTTCCTGTCATCATTTTTATCCCTTTTTGGATACAAATATTATTTTCTAAGAAAGCAGAGAAACCATACGGAGGATTTCTCATCTGTCTCTGATTTCTGTCAGCTGTTTGAAAGAAAATAAGTCTTTACGGGCTCGATAATGGACGAAATGAGCTGTAAACTCTGACATTTTTAGCAATGCAGAGCTAACAAGCAGCTTAGGGAACACTCAGGAGAAGAAAGAAAATCAACAGTTTGATTTACAAAACGCCGCTCTCAGACAAGATGAAGCCATTATGTGAGCTGGATGAGAGCGTGGATGCACGCGGCGAGAGGAGGAGGAGGGTGGCACGGGTTAAGGTCGAAGCAGGAAGAGTGTCGATATCACAGCAGCAATTACGGCTTTATAAATGGGCCCCGTGTCGCTGTGAATGAGTGGCTCCATCAATCTGTCCTGACAGCGCGCTGCTTAGCCCGTCACTCCCGCTCCTGCCCGCAATCTGTAGATTTCAACTTAGCTCTGAAATTGATAATCCGATTGAGGTGTAACCTGGTTAGCTGCTGAATGTGCTGCAGGAGGAGGAGGAGGAGGCTGCAGACTGCCAGCTCAGCTCAAACACAACCAGAAAAGAGCTAAACACACAACCAAAACACACAATATACAGAAACCTGCATGCACTCACTGTAATCTAGAGACTTTATGGTAGAAAACCCATGCAGCCTCCTTCATAAAAGCTGATTTAAAGTGACAATATGGATTTTTTTGTGTGTTTTTTCGCACTGAGTAGCAACTCTTTAGTTTTCTAACATTTCCTATTTGAGTTCAAACATTACTTCAATTATTTCCTGACAGTTTTGATGTAAAATATGGACTCTGAAAAGAAAAAAAAAGGTGTATCTGCATAATAACACTTTCTATCACTGATATTGCATTATTGGCATGCATAATATCAACAAACACTCTGCAAAATATTCACAGTTTCATGCAAAACATGAGAAGAGAGAAAGCCGTTCATAGTTCCCCTTACACTTGCTTTGGAGCTATGAAGGACCGGAGACAGACCCAGAGGAAGTCTGGGGTTAGGGGTGTAGGAAATGGGTGGTTGGAAATTGCCTTTTGTTGTTTTGTTTGTTTTTTTGTTTGTTTTGTTTTGTTTTGTTTTGTTTTGTTTTTTTTCCTGGTTTCCTATTGTGGCACGATTATAAAATATATCAAAACCTCCACTTTAAAAAAACAATAATAATGCATAAAAATCAACGTTGCTTCTCATCTTTAACATATTTGAGGCTGTGATGTTCCTCTTCAAGGAAATCCCATTTTCATGTAGTAGATATAAAAAGCTTATTTTCACATTACAAAAATCAGGGTTTTTGCACAAAAAAAGAAACATAGGCTAAAACAAGCAAAAAGTTGCAAAAAAGGCCAGACAAAGTAGAAAAGTTGGGTTAAAAGTCATAAAGTATTAAAAAAGGGGTTTCAAAGTGGCAAAAATGTGTTCCAATATGGTTGGGAAATGGTGAAAAGCAGTTAAAAAGTGAAACTGTTTACTGCAAAAATATGCTAAAAGTAGTGAACAATGGTTGAAGATGCTAAAATGTAAGGCTTTAAAAAAAAAGCATTACAGAGTAGCAAAAAACAAGCTGCAAGCATGTCTGGAAGTAAAAGGGGGTTAAAAGTTTCTCTGGGTTTATCAGGGGCCATTCTCTGGGTTTATCAGGGTCCATTCTCTGGGTTTATCAGGGGCCATTCTCTGGGTTTATCAGGGGCCATTCTCTGGGTTCATCAGGGTCCATTCTCTGGGTTCATCAGGGGCCATTCTCTGGGTTTATCAGGGGCCATTCTCTGGGTTTATCAGGGGCCATTCTCTGGGTTTATCAGGGGCCATTCTCTGGGTTTATCAGGGGCCATTCTCTGGGTTTATCAGGGTCCATTCTCTGGGTTTATCAGGGGCCATTCTCTGGGTTTATCAGGGTCCATTCTCTGGGTTTATCAGGGGCCATTCTCTGGGTTTATCAGGGGCCATTCTCTGGGTTTATCAGGGTCCATTCTCTGGGTTTATCAGGGGCCATTCTCTGGGTTTATCAGGGGCCATTCTCTGGGTTTATCAGGGTCCATTCTCTGGGTTTATCATGGGGCCCTCTAACTCTGTGGGTAGGCCTGCTGGTTCTGTGTTTATGTATTATGACTGTTGCATTATTGTAATCCTCGTTCTGTAACTCCTCCAAAGTTCATAACGAAGGAAACAGGTTACATGGGAGTAAATTTCATTTCCATCAACGGCAGAGTAAAGCGGGTGTTTTTTTTCACAATGGTCACTTTTTACCCCAGAAATCCAAACGTCATTGTTCAGAATGTGAAATTAGAAGACGACAGCTAACTAACCCAGCCGTGTTTCTCCTCCACCATCTCTCCTCTCTGAGTCGTTAAAATCGTTCAAACTGCTGTGAATACTTCTGCTGGGTTTGCTTTGATAAACACAAGTATAACAAATAAATTTTCCAACTATTACCTTCCTTAGTGTTTGTGAAAAGACTTGTGGGACATCTTTAGTGCCGCTCATCAACAGAACGGTGCTGTTTAAAGCATGAGCTGAATATTAAAGTCGATTTAGGACTGTATGTGAGGCATAAAGAGCCGCCACACCGACGGGCTGAGATAAGTGCTCATTCTGCACACAGAGCTTAATGGGAGCGGGCCCGGCCTCTATAGTTCAGTATTGATCCTCGGCTCTCTCATCCTAAACTGAATGAATGGAGCTTCAAGGATTAACAGCCAATGGGATTGCTGTGTAATTGAGTCTTTAAAACACACACATGGAGAGCACAGAGGTGAAATCGCTTTCAGACCGCCGCTGAATTACACCACTTCAACCGTGCGTGCTACCACACCGCCATTTATGATCTCAGGGGTCAAGAGTCACTGTGGAGGTTTCATTTTCAGACTCTTTTGGTTCAGAGTTTTGCTTTTTGTTGCACATTTTCTGTCTGGTTGGTGTTTTATTTTTCCTCCAGCTGCTGCAGTTAAAATCTACTTTATACGACCCACTCTGCAACAACACAGAGACGCGTTTAGAGATAGTTCAACATGAAGAAGAAAGACTAAAGGACTGCGCTGCTTTTGCATCGACCAGAATTGTGCAAATAAGACAAACAGCATGCAGGTAAGCCAACCAGACTGTGTCCTGGATGCATCTGTCCCATTTGCAGGATTACTAACCTGTGCAGTGTAGGAGGGTGTAACAACATTGTTTGTGATTTTCACTATGCTTCTCTATGTGCATATTCATCCTGTTTTAAATGTTGATCATTGTTGCTTCAGTGGGCACCGTACTGCAGGACAATCCTCCCAAGGAGGCCAATAAAGTGTATCGTATTGTATCACATTCTATCATTCCACATTTTCTGGTGGAAAATCCTGGACACAAATTCCAAAAAGTTACCAGGAAGATTGCTTAAAGTCTTTAACATCCATATATTTTCTTCCTCTTATCCAGGCCTGGTCATGATGGCAGCAGGCCAAGCAAGTCGACCTAGACGTCTCCTTCCCTGGAGACATTTTCCAACTCTTGGCTCTACTTGGGGTCCCCTCCCAGCTCAGTGTGCCTGGAAGACCTCCACAGGTAACCAGGAGGCATCCTGATCAGATACCCAAACCACCTCAACTTCTTTCAAGACAGATGCCCCTGCTCCTCACCCTATCTCCAACGCTGAGCCCAGACACCCTCCTGAGGAATCTCATTTCAACGTCTTGAGTCCGGGGTTGCATTCTTTCTGTCATTACCCAGAGTTCATGAGTATAGGTTAGGGTTGGAAAGAAAATTGACGGGTAAATTCAGATTTGCTTGCAGTACTGCCAATGCTGCACCAACCTGCCTGTCAGTTTCATGGTCCATTCTACCCTCACAGGTGAACAAGACCCCTTCACTTGGAGCAGCCCCTCCCAGACCTGCCACCTTATCATGGTGGAGGGGTTTGCATGTCCCTTGGAACCAGGGAGCCCCCGGTAGGGTCTCCCGAGGCAGATGGACTGCAGAGCAGTTCAACAGACCCTTATGAAGCAGCACTCAGGGACTGGAGTCACATTGCCTGGAAGAGGGATACCAGGGCAGCCCCCTGGAGCCAGACCTGGTGGGTGGCTGGGCGGTGAGCGTCTGGTGGCTGGACTTACCTCCATGGGGTCCAGAAGTGGTCCTGAAATGGCTTTAAAGTGGAAAAAAAAAGTGGAAATTTTGTAAAATAGGATGACAAATTCGATACAAACTGGCAAAAAAGGGTTAATTTAGACAGAAATCAGCTGAAATGGATTAAACTCGCAAAAATGGGCGTATCAAAAAGTGAAATGAGGTTAGAATGGGCATGAAAACGTGGTAAAGAGGGGCTAATATTGGCAATAATGGGTCAGCAGAGCCAACAACAGGTGGAAAGTGGCAAGATTTGGTTTAGTAGTGGCAGAAACAGGAAGAAAAAAGTGGTGGAAAGGGTTTGAAATGGACAAAAATGGTTTTGGGTGGTGAAAATGTACTAAAATTGGCAGGAAAAGTGATAAAAAACGGGTTAAAATTAACCAGAATTGTTGTAAAGTGACAACAGTGTAATTTGAAAAATATTTGTATAAGTTTTTTTTTTTTTTTTTTTTTTTTTTTTAAGGCATCCGGAGCACCTCTCTTATTGTTTTGCAACCCCCAATGTGGTCCCGACCCCAACGTTGAGAACCACTGACCGATAGCATCCAAATGCAGTGTGATATAAACAACAACCCCACCCTAGCCCTTCTCCTTGACCTACCAGCACTCTTTCTCTGGTTGGTTTAGGATTTTCAGATCCTTCTTTGCCCTGAAGAGTCGACATTTTTTTCTTGAGCTCAGAATCAAAACAGAGACACGACTGTGAATTCTGTGACATTATCTCTGCCTCTGCTGGATCAAATACAAATAATGTCAGAGAATATCAGAGCTGTGTTTTCCTCACCCTGATGATCCTCACTAGGTCTAAATGAAGCGGACTGAATGGACGGACACACCGGCGCTCATTTAACCCCAGTGAGCAGGTGAGGTTTGAACACAGCCTAAAACTGGAAAAAAAATGTCCCAGCATGCTCCATTCTGACCCCCTGGATGGAGTGAGCAGTGAGTCTGTTCTCAGGCATTGATGTAGTGAATTAAGAGGTGCAGTCACACAGCAGCTGCTCCTGAAACATTATGAATATCCTCACATACATATGTATGCTGACAGATTAGCTCCTCTGCAGCTCCTCCACATGCTGCTGCTGCTGCTGCTGCAATCACATACGGCACCACCGGCTCTGTTTATTCATTCTCTGAGCGAAGGCTTGTTCTGCATCTCATCACAGCAGCGGTGCAGAGCATGCATCACCTGACTGACAGCACGAGGAGCAAACGCTGCAGCCGGGACGCAATTAACATCCAGCTGAGCTGCGAGATGGCCAATGCTGGCTGCAATACACACAGAAAGATCACCAATAGGACAAGGAAGACAAGTTAACACAAAGCAAAATGCATTTCATGGCATGTCAAATAAAATCAAATCCTCTTCATCCATGCTGTCCTTTAACCTCTTTGACCTCCTGGATGACTGACGTCCTTTGGCATGTTCCACCAGCTGTAACGTAATGTTGTTATAGCGATGAGATTTACCGTCAGGAGTCCGTGCATTATGCTTTATTTAAAACTGACCGCATCAACAAGAAAGACAAGAAAAGGATCGATTTGCTTTAGAACAGTGTTACTCAACCCTGCTCAACCAAAGAGCCAAACTGTTGAAAAATACCTTTGCAAGAGCCACAATCTGAGAGGTGAAAAGTGGCTAAAATGGTCAAAAAGCTGCAAAAATGGGTGAACAGGGGCAAAATAGGCAGAAAATTGCACAAACTGGGTGGAAAGTAGCAAAAATGGGGAGAAAAAAAGGCAAAAAAAAATCAGAAAATGGCAAAAATGGATGAGAAGTGAATAAAAAATGAGTCAAAGGAGGAAAAGGTCAAAAAGCAGCAAAAATGGGTGAAAAGGGGCAAAAATGGGAGAAAATCAACAAAAATGTGGGGGAAAATGGGGAAAAACCAGCAAAGAGTAGTAAAATGTAAAAAAAAAAAAAAAAAGTGGTATTAAATGGCAAAAGGCAGCTTAAATAGGCAAAGAGTGGCAAAAAAAAAAAAGAGGCAAAGAGAGCCAAAAAAATTGCAAATAGCAGGTTTAAAATGTCAAAAAGCAGCAAAAACATGGCAAAAATGGGTGAGAAGTGAGTGAAATGGGCAAAAATCAACAAAGAGGTGGGGAAAACCAGCAAAAAGTAGCAAAATGTAAAAAAAAAAAAAAGTGGCACGTAATGGCAAAAGGCAGCTTAAATAAATAAATAAATAGTGGCAACAAATCGCAAAAAAGATGCAAAAACTTTCAAGAAGCTGGTTTAACGTGTCAAAATGGGATAAAAGTGGCAAAAACGGCTGGAAAGATTAAAAAGCAGATGCAAAAATGGGCTAAAAGCTGTAAAAACAGTAAAACTGGGGGGAAAAAAGGAAAAAAGGGGCAAAGACAGAGGCTGACAATCAAGTTTGACAATTAAAGCCTGCTGTATAAGTGTGGGAAACAAACTGATTAAAGTGACCTACAATGGATCATTTCTGAGGTCAAAGTTTCCCTTTATTAAGGTTTTTGGGGAGTAATATTTCAGATAAGACATAAAAGAGCCACAAATCATCACAAAGAGCCACACGTTGAGTATCACTGCTTTAGAATATGCTTCACATGTGGAGTATGTGGACTTTCAGGGTCTGAGAAGCCCCTCCTTACAGCCGATTCAAGTTTCTAGGATCCCCAGTCTCCAAGGACCTGAGGTGGACCTTCTAAGTAGACTCGGTCTGCACAAAAGCCCAGCAGAGATTGTACTTCCTGAAACAGATGAGAAAGTTACACCTGCCTCGGGAGCTGCTGGTCATTTTCTACACCCCCATCATCCGTTTGTTCTCTGCAGGTCCATGGACGTCTGGTTTGGATCTGCCACCAAACAGGAGGAACGGTCTGCAGGGCTAATTATCAGGACCAACCTCCCACCCATCCAGGACTTGTTCCAGTCCAGGGTCAGGAAACAGAGCCCTCAAACCGCGGTCACAGGTTGGGTAGGTTTGACGCAGTGTTGGATTAGAACTAGTAACCCAGCTAAATGAGTTTTCCCAACATGCATCTGGTGGGTCATTTAGGTGTGCTTTAGATGCATTTATAAGTATTTAGATGTTTTGTGGTGTAGAGTGATCATTGTTGGGATTCCTTTGCTGATGTTTCTGGTGAACTGCTGCACCATGAGTGAAGTTATCCACTAAGATGTTCCCCTCCTGACTCTGGAAGAGGTTGGCACACTAAAGAGAAGACAATGCAGATTTTAAACTCAGGAGTCTGGCTAAGAGGAGACTGAGGAAGACCCAGAACGCTCTGGAGGGATTTTACCCTGTCTGGTCTGGGAATGCCTCAGGATTCATTAGAGGGATCTGGAAAGTGCTGCTGAGGAGAGGGATGTCTGGGTTGACTACCTCAACCATGAGAAGGTGGATCGACGGTTTGGTTGAAGGAACAAAAACTTCCTAAATGAAACCTTGAAACCCAGTTTTTGGTAGTTTTTACCCAACAATAATTTTTACTCAATTTTTGGGCCAAAAACATAACCCAACTCTCCAGGTCAAGCACATAACCCAACTCTGCTGAAATAACTCAGGGTTGGTGTGGTCTCTTGGTTAAACTTAACCCAAATGGGGTTATTTTAAACCCCCACCCTCAGCATGCATCCATTTAGAGCTCTCTTCAGAGGTTAACTTTCCTCTGTTCCCATTCATTCCTAACGGCTGTCCTCCACTTCTAACCTTGCAAAGCCAATGGACTGGCCAGACTCCGTGTCTGTCGTCAGACAAATCCATCTTGCAAAGCTCTCGTCTGCAACATTTCTGGTGAACCAGACACTGTTTGTACCAATTACCACCTGGGCTGTGTCTGGTCAGCATTTGAGGAGAATGAGGCGGTGGCTATGGGCGGGGTTTAGTTGTACTGCGAGCCAACAGCAAATTAGCTGAACTATAGCTGCACTTTCATCCCAGCTGGACCACATTTCGTTATTAAAACAAGAACAAAGAGCCACACTGTGAGCTCCTCGTGGCGAAGAAGATGTTTTCGCTCTTTTCCCAGCTGGCCGTGGCGTTAAATCCACATCACAATCCACAGATCCTAAACTAGAGTAGCATTACTGGTAGGTTTGTTGCAGAGCTGCACGTGTGCAACTACGTCACCTGTTTGCACGCTCTGACTGGCCCGTGATGAATGTGACGCAGTGGGTCTCAAATGGTGTGCCTTGGGAATCTGACTGGACCCCTGATAAACCCAGAGAATGGACGCTCCCCAGTTGTGATTTATTGATGAGTGTGTGTGTTGGATCAGTAGCATTGGTGCTAGCATCCTGGCTAACAGTTACCTCATTCAGCAAGCTATTAATGAGTTGAAATTGGTGTTGAAATGATCATTATTTATGCTACTTTTAGCCAAGTTCAGTGTTTCTACCCATTTTGCCACTAATTTTGTCAACCTAAACCATTTTTGTTGCTTTATTGCAATTTTGCAACTTTTTAAAAATGCTTTTGACCCATTTTTGGCAACATTTTTTTTTTGCTACCTTTTTGATGATTTTGCCTACTTTTGCTATTATTTGGACATTTTTTGGCCAATTTTTTCATCATTTTTTACAACATTTTAGCAACTTTAACCCTTTACTGCCACTTTTCTGCCACTTGTAACCTATTTTGTCACCTTTTTGACACTTTCAACCCATTTTTGCCACCTTCTTGCTAATTTTCACTCACTTTGCCTTTGTTTGGCCACTTTTTGCCCAATGTTTCCCATTTTTTAATCACTTTTAAACCTTTTTAACTACCTTTTACAACATTTAACCCCTTTGTCCACTTGTAACCCATTTTGCCACCTTTTTGACACTCCAGCATGTTTTGCCACTATTAACCTATTTTTTTTTTTTTTTTGGCCTCTTATGCCAATTGTTTACCATTTTTGACTTTGTCTTGACACTTTTTACCCAATTTTGCCATGTTTTATCATCACTTTGACCCATTTTTGCTACCTTTCAGGCACCTTTTGCCCACATTTGCCACCCCCAGTTGTCTGGGCCCCAGAAACCTCTCCACTTTATCCCCCCTTATGGGCCACCTTGACTGTTATATTGTTTAAAAAGTCTATTTTGTATTGGTATGAATATGGTGTGCCTTGAGATTTTGGCTTAACCTTTGATGTGCCATGGGCGAAAAAAGTTTGAAAACCACTGCTGTAATGGGCAGAAGTTTTCGTCCAATCACCTTCTGTGAATTCCCGCCCTTTCCAAACGCCTTGATAGCAAACTTTCCCAGACGAATGTGAAATGCAATGATATATTAAAAATGCTTCACTTCATTTGCACGTTAATGCCATTTATTTTATCTCCTTCCGCCACATCTTTGTATGTTTTAGACTCTTTAACCAGGTCTTATCAGTATGCTTGCATTGTACCATTAATGTCCACTCATTATTATTTTTCATTGCATTTTATTTTCAGTGTTTAATTCCTGACCACTAAGATGATTGAAAAATGATTGATTCAAAGATGATTCAAAAATCAAAAAGGGTTAAAGGCCGTAAGGCTCATAGATCAAATTATTCTCAGAGTTTCAGGACTGATTTTGAGGAAGCTGGAAAGTTTTACAAGCTAAATCATGTGTGGAATTATTTGTTTTCCTTTTTTCCTGCAGTTTTTCATCTGTAATAAAATAAAGAGCGAGAGCCCGCCTTACTTTTTCTCCAGCAGACATTTTTCCACTCCAAGTTTCATCAGGAGCAGGAAAGTCATTTTTCTGAGAACAGAATTCTCTATACAATATGTTCAGCAATGTTCTTCAGTAACTACATCAGATCCTGCCTGACGCCATCTCTCCACGCTAACACAACCATGCAGCAACGCCATCTCTAACACAACCACAGCAACGCCATCTCTAACACAACCACAGCAACGCCATCTCTAACACAACCACAGCAACGCCATCTCTAACACAACCACAGCAACGCCATCTCTAACACAACCATGCAGGAACGCCATCTCTAACACAACCATGCAGGAACGCCATCTCTAACAAAACCACAGCAACGCCATCTCTAACACAACCATGCAGCAACGCCATCTCTAACACAACCATGCAGGAACGCCATCTCTAACACAACCACAGCAACGCCATCTCTAACACAACCATGCAGGAACGCCATCTCTAACACAACCATGCAGGAACGCCATCTCTAACAAAACCACAGCAACGCCATCTCTAACACAACCATGCAGCAACGCCGTCTCTAACACAACCATGCAGGAACGCCATCTCTAACACAACCACAGCAACGCAATCTCTAACACAACCACGCAGGAACGCCATCTCTAACACAACAACGCAGGAACGCCATCTCTAACACAACCCCAGCAACGCCATCTCTAACACAACAACGCAGGAACGCCATCTCTAACACAACCCCAGCAACGCCATCTCTAACACAACAACGCAGGAACGCCATCTCTAACACAACCATGCAGGAACGCCATCTCTAACACAACCATGCAGGAACGCCATCTCTAACACAACCCCAGCAACGCCATCTCTAACATAACCACGCAGGAACGCCATCTCTAACACAACCATGCAGGAACGCCATCTCTAACACAACCATGCAGGAACGCCATCTCTAACACAACCCCAGCAACGCCATCTCTAACACAACAACGCAGGAACGCCATCTCTAACACAACCATGCAGGAACGCCATCTCTAACACAACCATGCAGGAACGCCATCTCTAACACAACCCCAGCAACGCCATCTCTAACATAACCACGCAGGAACGCCATCTCTAACACAACAACGCAGGAACTCCATCTCTAACACAACCATGCAGGAACGCCATCTCTAACACAACAACGCAGGAACGCCATCTCTAAAATAACCACGCAGGAACGCCATCTCTAACATAACCACGCAGGAACGCCATCTCTAACATAACCACGCAGAAATGCCATCTCTAACACAACCATGCAGGAACGCCATCTCTAACACAACCATGCAGGAACGCCATCTCTAACATAACCATGTGGGAACGCCATCTCTAACATAACCACGCAGGAACGCTATCTCTATTACAACCACGCAGGAACGTCATCTCTAACACAACCACGCAGGAACGCCATCTCTAACACAACCATGCAGGAACGCCATCTCTAACACAACCACGCAGGAACGCCATCTCTAACACAGCCTTGCAGGAACACTCTTCCTCCCAGCTGGTCGTCCTCCTGTCTGCAGAGGAGAAACAGACGGCCGGCGATTGCCCGGGGACAAACTCAGAGAGAGACACCCTCCGGTGGAGCGGCCATCCCGCCGTCTCTTTCCCACCTTCACCTCGTCTTTGTGTTCCTGCGGCCTGTCGCCGTAGTGACGGTGGAGGCTCAGGGCCGCCGGCTGACGACCAGCGAGAGGATTAATCGGCGTCGGATGGCGAGGCATCTGCTGCTCGCTCACCACCAACTGCTGCTGAAACATGATTAAATGTTCTGTTCCAGCTAACATGTGGAGCTGTCTGTCCGCCCGCCCGTCTCACCACCACGCTCTTCCTCGCCGTTTCCTTCCTCTCTAATGGCGTCTCGCTTTTCCTGCTTTAATAAGTGTCTCAGCCTGTCAGAAGTATCGGCTTACTGTCCTTTTGTCTGTCTCACTTCCTCTTTGTTTAACGACCTGTCCGGCTGTCTTATTGACTTCCTGTCTGTCTCCTTGTCTTCCTGCCCAGCGTCCAATCATAAAAGCAGCCGCGGTTTCTATCTGTCCTCTGTGATTACTGATTGTTTGACTACTTCTGCACCTTCTAACTTCACATCTGTCCTCCTCTGCTCTGCTCTCTCTCCTGACCGGCAGAATCTCTTTGTGTTTTAACATAAACTCATTTTTCCTCCTACTGTTTTACATGATAAGTTAAATTCATACCTCTGTTTTCTGAAAAAAGGATGAGGGTCATAATTCATGGATGGATGGAATCTTGGCCTCCATGTTTTTTTTTGTCCTGAGGTCACATTTGGTCACGAGTTTTTGTGTGATCTAATGTTGAGGAATCTTCATTGTAAAACCGTTATTACTAACAGCAGGTACACTGTATGGACGAAAGTATTGGACCATCTGACCCTTACACCCTGTGTGACTGTAGTGACGTTATGTTATGAAACATGTACTTTGATATGGGACTGGTCCCTCCAACCTCATTAAACCATGTCTTTATAGTCCTGGCATTGTGTAACTTTGTGACTGTTGATTGGCTGTCAGACTGACTCTGTGACTGTTGATGGTTGTCATAGTAACTCTGTGACTGTTGGTGGTTGTCAGAGTAGCTCTGTGACTGTTGATTGTTTGTCATAGTAATTCTGTGACTGTTGATTGGTTGTCAGAGTGACTGACTGTTGATTAGCTGTCAGAGTGACTCTGTGACTGTTGATGGTTGTCAGAGTGACTCTGTGACTGTTGATTGGCTCTCAGAGTGACTCTGTGACTGTTGATTGGCTGTCAAAGTGACTCTGTGACTGTTGATTGGCTGTCAGAGTGACTCTGTGACTGTTGATTGGCTGTCAAAGTAACTCTGTGACTGTTGATTGGTTGTCAGAGTGACTCTGTGACTGTTTATTGGCTGTCAGAGTGACTCTGTGACTGTTGAGTGGTCATCATATTAACACAAAAGCAAATTAGAAGAAAAAGAGACAGTTTTGCTGGCCACCAGTAATGCATATTGCACAGAACCCCATGAATCTTAGAGAATGCTTAGAGTACTTGGTTATTCTGCAGATCTTTCCATATTAACATCAGTGTGTCTGGATGCACTGATAAATAATTACAGTTGGGAAGCAGGCAACAAAATTTAATGTTTGAAATTGTTTTATTGGTCAAACAACTTTTTCAAAGTGAAATACTCCATTTTTTAAGTTAAAATTATGGAGGTAAACTTATGTTATGATTGGATGAAGGAGTTTGGTGGTCCTTATGTCTGTAGTTTGCTTTATTTCCTTAAATCAGTGAGGATCTAAATTCCAGTGTGTCTCCAGCCTACCACCATGCCATCAGAGCCGTTTCCTCCATCTTTCCCTCGTCTCATTGTCACCTGCAGCAGATTCTTCTGTTTCAGTTAAACCCTCCTCTCCTCACGTCTACTTTCATTTTGTCCGTTGACTATGTCTCCCTTCCTCGTATTCAGCCACTCCATCTCTCTCTCTTCCTCTCTCTTCGCCCTGCAGCAGCTCCCGGTGTTTGAGTCTAAAGGTCTCGGTCGTCCTAAAATCACAACATGTTTCCATTTGTTCTAGCTGGCCTGTTTCTGCTCTCTGCAGCTCCACACGCTCGCTCGCCGCTGTTTCACCTGCAGAGACTCTTTCTGTTTTTGGCAGCGTACCGCGCTCACAGCCTGAGAGGAGTTTACAAAGACACCGACACCACTCGCCAACATGTGAGGAGAGAGTACGGCTGTCCTCGAGTAAACTCGCCGGTGTCACGGTCATCAGAGCGTCAGTACATTTCCTCCAGCTGTTAGGAACAGACTATTTACTTACGGATCTTTTAAATTGATAAATTTGATTTTGTCAACAGTGTTATTTTATTAGTCTCAATGTTTCTGTGTCTGCTGAGGAGAAAACATCTCCTGAGGTCTTCTCTTTACCCTCTAGGCTCTAAAAATGGAAGTAGAAATGAAAACAGTTGTGACAGAAGGGTTTGGAATGAAGGCGGATGTTTAAGGACACAATGCAGTGGAGTTAAAGGGTTAGTCTGGTGTTAATTAACCTCTGCCCTGCATGCTTTTATGTTTAGATTTCTCTGTCTAAGGAACCTGCTGCAGTAGACTGTAGATCTTAGGTTATACAGGTCATCCAGAAAGTATTCAGAACCAGAATTCAGAGTTTACTTGATGCTTAGATGAGTCTTTCTGAACATGATGCTACAAGTTTGCACAACGGAATCAGGGAATTTCCTTCCATTCTTCTTTGCAAATCCTCTCAACCTCAGTCAGGCTGGATGGGGATTATCTAGCACTTCCAGGTCTCTCCAGAGATGTTGAATATGGTTCAGGTCAGGGCCCTGGGCCCCTCTAGAACATTCATAGAGTCATCACTCCTGTGTTGTCCTGGCTGTGGTCTTCGGGTCATTGTCCTTCTGAAAGGTGAACCTTTGGCCCAGTTTGAGGTCCTGGGACAGGTGTTTTCTCAGGATATCTCTGCTTCATTCAGCTTTCCCTCAACCCCAACCAGTCTCCCTGCTACTGAAAAATACCCCCACAGCATGATGCTGCCACCACCATGCTTCACTGTTGGGATGGTATTGGGCAGGTGATGAGCGATGCATGGTTTCCTCCAGAGGAGCAGTTTAATAATGGTTTCATCAGGCCAGGGAATCCTGTTTCTCGCAGTCTCAGAGTCCTTCAAAGGCCTTTCTGCAAACGCCAAGTAGGCTGAAGGGTCCTGGTTGGTCCAGACTTCTTCCATGGGAGAATTCTGGAGGCCGCTGTTCTCTTGGGAACCTTCAGAGCAGCAGAAATGTTTCTGTAGCCTTCCCCAGATCTGTGCCTGTCAACAATCCTGTCTCTGCAGGATCTTGACCTTGACCTTTGACCTAATGGCTTGAACTGAGTAAAGTGAAGGGGGTCTGAATACTTCTGAATGCATTGCATGTCCTCCATGTTAACAAATGGGTTAACAGTACACTCTGTGGTTAATTCAGCTAGATCCCTACTTCAGATATCTTAGCTCCAGATGAATTCAGTGGTGCCAAACATCAGAATCTATCAGGGCTATTTCTGTGATATAGGGCAGTGGTTTTCAGGCATTTTTCGCCCAAGGCACACCTAAGGTTAAGCCAAAATCTCAAGGCACACCATATTTAAATCAATACAAAATAGACTTTTTTAAATAATGTTACAGTCAGGTGGCCTACAAGGGGAGGAAGGGGAGAACTTTCTGGGGCCCAGCTAACTGGGGGATCATGGAGATGGCAAAAGGTGATGAAAAACATGGCAAAATTGGGTAAATAGTAGGTAAACAAAGTCAGAAATGGGCGAAAATTGGTAAAAGTGGCCAACCAATGGGTTGAAATTGGCCAAAACTTGTTGAAAGTGTCAAAATAGTGTCAAAAATTGGTTATAATTGAACTCAAAGGATTAACTGTGTAAGACGGTGGTAAAAATGGGATAAAAGAGATAAGAAAAAAGGTCAAAAGTGGGGGAAAAAAGTGGCAAAAAGGTGGCAAAATAGATCATAAGTGGCAGAAAAGTGGCAAAAGGGGTTAAAATTACTACAAGGTGGTAAAAAGGGGTTAAAAGTGATGGGAGAAATGGCAAAAAATGGCCAAACAATAGCAAAATTGTGCAAAAAGTGGCAAAAAGGTAGCAAAAATGGGTTAAATACGGCAATAAGTGGCAAAAAAACAGTCATAAGTAATGGCAAAAATGGGTAGAATTTTTTTTTTAACTTGGTTAAAAATAGCACGTATGAATAACTTTAACACCAATTCAACTCACTAATGGCTTGCCATGCTTTTTAGCTCTTAATGAGGTAACTGTTAGCCAGCATGTTAGCACCAATGCTGCTGATCCAACACACATACACTGATACCATCAATAAATCACAACTGGGGAGGTCCCATTCTCTGGGGTTTTCAGGGGTCCAGATCTGTGGGTGGGCCTGGTTACAGTTCTTGCCATATAGTTGTAGTAATGACGTATGGTACAAATTCCCACGGCACACCTAGACCTGCCTGAAGGCTCACTAGTGTGCCTTGGCACACCATTTAAGAACCACTGATATAGAAGCATCACTTTAAAACGTCATGGATTCATAATATGCATTTTTGTGCATGCAAATATTTGCACATTTTAAACTAGACACACTCATCTGCCCCACAATGCATTGTGGCTCTCAGACTGTCCAGTAGTGGAGCTTTCTGACCTCCAAGAATTACAAGAAAGGAGTAAGATCAACAGGAATAAACAATCTGCCTGACAGGGCAAACAAACAGCCAGAGAAACTGGTTTTAATGTAAAACAGGACACTTTTCACCAACTCTGCACTGATCACTCAGATATCACACTTCACATTCAACATTTCTTTCTCAGGCTGGCATCCTGTCCCTCACATCAGCTGCAGAAAATGTCCCGAGAATCATCCAGAGTATGAGCAGAATCATCAGCAGCACTCCTACCCAGCTCACTTTAAAGATCACTTCAGCCACCATGTGAAGAGAAATAGACTCCAGCTCTGAGGACCCTCCACCCCTCTTCACAGGGTGGTTCAGGTCCTCTCATCAGGACTCTGCTCCAAAACAACTGCACCAAAATACTCTTCATCCCTCTCAAAGAATCCTCATCAGAAAAGGCCAAAGATTTGCATTTATTCATGGGGTTTTTTCATACAGTTTTATGGATTTTAAAGTTTGCATGTTCTGTTGTTTCTCTTAAAGAACTGGCCTCATTATAAACAACGAACCTGACGTCTGACACAAGATAAGACCAGTGGTTCTCTACTGGTCTGGCCTCAGGACTCATCAGCTCCGCCTTAAAGATAAATCAGGAGCCAAGTTTCTAACATTTTCATTTATAACCTAAAGTTTTTATAGTGATGCACGATGTTGGATGGCTGCAAATCTCCGATATTTATGGATTTATTCATACCTGAGGCTTTGAAACGCTTTACAGTTAAAGGATGAATGACGTTAAAATCTAGGGGATGATGAAGTGATGAAGAGGGTCTGTTGGTCCTTCCTAAAACTGCACAAACTTATTTATGCATGCAGCCGATCTTTACAACCAATAAATGCTAATATTGATTAGCCTAGCAAAGCACAAGGGTCATCAGATTCCATGTCTGTCATCCCGCAAAACTGAAACGATTGTGCCTGGTCTGAAACGACTGGACTGAATTAAAGGGGACATATTATGTAACGATCACCTTTTCAGGCTTTTCTTTAAAAAAAAAAAAAACAATTATATATATATATATACCCTTGCCTGTCCACAATCCCCTAAAACAGGGGTTCTCAACTTTTTCTGCCCACGATCCCCCAAATAAAGGGGCCAGAGACCGGGGACCCCCGCTGGACCTGAAGGTGGCTGAACACAGCCATGCACATTGAAGAATAGTCACGTGGAGACAGTGCTGCCCATAAAGGGAGGAAAAAATCGGAGAGCTTTCTGGGGCCCAGCCAAACTGGGGTCCAGTAAAATCCTGGTCCATTGTAAGTTAAACTGTAGAATATACCTATCAAAGAAACAAATACCATTTTAATTCATTTGTGTAGTAAGTTGCCCTCTAAAAAATGTAAATCCTTTAGTTAAGAACAGAATAAAAATACAGTGCCAAAAATCAGATAAAAGTGGTAAAAACGACCAAAAAAAATTTAAAAAGTGGCTGAAATGGTGTTAAATTGCTAAAAAATAGGTGGAAATTACTTGAAATGGGATGAAACATTGATATAAAGTGACAAAAAAGGGTTAGCTGAGGCAGAAATTGGAAGAAATGGGTTAAACTGGCAAAAATGGTCGTGTCAAAATGTGAAATGTGGCATAAAAGTGGAAAAGAGGGGTTAATAGTGGCAATATTGTGTCAATAGAGGCAACAATAAGAGGAAAGTGGCAAGACTTGGATTAGAAGAGGAAAAAACAGGCAGAAAAAAGTGGTGGAAAGGGTTTAAAAAATGAGGAAAAAAATGGGTTTTAAGTGGCAAAATGTGTTTAAATTTGGCAAAACTGTTGTAAAGTGGCAACAGTGTCATTTTAAAAATATTCGTAGTTTTTCAAGGCATCTGGAGACCCCATCTCAGTGTCTCATGACCCCTAATGGGGTCCCGACCCCAATGTTGAGAACCCTTCCCCTAAAATACCAGAACAATCCATGTCCTCCCCCCTCTTTCTCCGCCTATCAGGAAATGTGTGCTGAAACAAGCCGTTCTCAGATTTTCCTCTCATGATGTCATGTGGGGAGTTAGCCACGCCCCCAGGTTCAGTTGGCCCTCCCCACATGGAGGAAAGTTCTGCCCTGAGCCACACCCGTTTCCTGAGAGGGGCGGAGTCAGACAGCTCATTAACATTTAGAGCCACAGACACAGAAACAGCCCGTTCTGAGCAGGGCTGAAACAGAGGAGTTTTAGATCTGAAAAAATCCAATACTGGAGAGTTTTTACAGCAACAAACTTCACAGGCATGTTTTGGGGACCTCTGAGACCAAACTTATCTTACAGGGGTAGAATATGTGACCTGTAGGGAGAACGAGGCCGTAACTACAGACCGGGTTTAGTTGTCCTGGAGGAGGGAAGCAAAACTGGTTTATCATAGTTTTCTCAGATGGAAGTCACATCAGAACGACTTTCCAGGGTTGAATCAGCAGCCCCCCTTTTTTTATGGTTGACTGAGAATTAAAATCAAAATCCATCAAATCTGGGTCATAAATCTGGAGTTTGGGTAACATGAGGCACTCAGAGATGTTTTCTTTGAGGCCTGAGTCTGATGAGAGTTTTTAGGTTCCCTCTCAGGATTTGGAGACTTCAACTGAATGCAGCTGATTTTTACAAGTCATTAAAATGCAAATACAAGACCACACAATGAGATTTCCTGAGTAAAATAACAATATTGATCATTTTTTCTTTGCAGATGTTATAGTTCTTCCATTCTTGTGTCTCTGTGCTCATTAGAAAGATATTTGCTGTGGTTGTTATCAGAGATGCTGCAGGAATAAAGCATCCTCCAGCAGCTGCAGGGTTAACTCAGTGATCTTTTTATTCTCTTTCTCAGTCCCTGAAGTACGTTTTACTGGGATTGTTCTGTGCAGAGAAATGTTTTAATAAAACCTAAAATGGTGCCGAGCCCGTGAACAATGCTCCTTTTTTTCAATCCTGTAAAAGATCTGAGTAAAGTCGCGTCTAACCGGCTCTGACAGTCCCCAGTTTTCTTTACAGGCTGCCATTTCCTGCACAGACGGCGGCCAAGGACACGCTGGTTAGCGGTCTTAATGTGAGAGCGATCTGCCGAGTCACTCTGACGGAGAAATAAACTCTTTTAACAGGGAACCTTGAAAAGTTCCTCAGAAAGCGTGCAGCTTTTCTCAAAGTTTTTTCTGGCTTTGCCCTTGTCTGAGCTCAGTGTCTGCTCCTGAAGACACCTGCCACGGCGAGGTCAACGCCCCCCAGCAGCCTCCACGCCATCAAAACCCTCAAGCAGAAACACAAAGAGGTGCCACAGAGCATGCTCAGTGCAGGTTTAGAGCACACCAAGTGTGAGGCAGGAGGACGTGTGAAGCAGAACGCCAGTGAGGACAGCGCCATGATGAGAATGAGACCTACAATCACCACCCCAAAGAAACCCTCCTGTTTCTAACTGTCAGCTGACTGGGAGCAGATCCGTCAGCAGCTCTCGTCCTTCAGTCCTGATGTAGCAGCAGATTTCTACGTACAGCGACAAGTTAGCACAATACGCAATGTCCTGGGACACTTGGTCGTCTCTTGTCCTCTGGAGCCCATCCTGGAGGGACCTTTGTCTAAATCTGTCACCTAGAGCAGTGGTTCTCAACCTTGGGGTCGGGACCCCATTGGGGGTCGCGAGACACTGAGAGGGAGGTCACCAGATTCTTTAAAAAAACTATGAATATTTGAAACTACCCTGTTGCCACTTCACACCAGTTATATCAAATTTTAACCCTACATCACTTTTTAACACCAATTTTAACACATTTGTCACTTAAAACCATTTTTGTCCATTTTAAACAATTTCCATCATTTTTTTCTGACTGTTTTTGCCACTTCTAAACAAATTTTTGCAACTTTCTGCCTGTTGCCTCTGTTGACACATTATTGCCTCTATCAGCCCCTTTTTGCCCATTATAAAGACAGTTATCCCATTTTTGCCAGTTTATATCCATTTTTCCTCCCATTCCACCTAATTTCCACCATTTCAGCCACTTTTTAATCCCTTTTTACCACTTTTTCTGCCCATTTTTTCCGCTTTAACCCGTTTTTGGTTATTTTCTGCCACTTTTATCTCATTTTTGCCACTTTCAACCCATTTATGTTCTTTAAAAATCTAATTTCACCACCTTTTTACCATTTCTTGTCATTATTAACCAATGGTAGCATTTTTTAACCCATTTTGTTTATGTTTTTAACAAAAGTTTTTTCCTCTAAAGAAGACTAAATGAATAAATAAAGATATTTGTTTCTTTTATAGGTGTGGTTATTATTCAGGTCAAATATAAAATATGGTTTTCACAGCTTAACTTCACAATGGACCATGGTTTTGCTGACCTCCATGGGCCCCCAGTTTGGCTGGGTCCCAGAAACCTCCCCCTTTAACCCCCCTTATGGACAGCCTTTTCTGCACACGACTATTCTGAATTGTGCCCGGCTGTTGAACCACCTTCAGGTCCAGTGGGGGTCTCTGGTCTCTGGTACCTTTATTTTGGGGGTCACAGGCTGAAAAGGTTGAGAACCCCTGATCTAGAGCAGAGGTTCTCAACCTTTTCAGCCTAGAGCCTAGAGGAGCTCCATGAAGGTTGCATGGTCACATCTTGTCCTCTCAAAGGTCATCCTTTTGGGCAGAGGTTCTTAACCTTTGCAGCCCACGACCCCAAAAGTAAAGGTCAGAGATCGGGGATCCCCACTGTACCTGAAGGTGGCTGAACACGGCCATGAACGTTCCAGAATAGTCATGTGGAGACGAGGCCGCTCATAAGATGGAGAGCTTTCTGGGGCCCAGCCAAACTGGGGGCCATGGGGGCAGCAGAATCCTGGTCCAGTGTAAAGTTAAGCTGTGATGACAGTATTTCATATTTAACCTGAATGATAACCACTCTTATAGCAACAAATATCAAATATAGTATTAAGGCATCTTAAAAATGTAAATCCCTTTTCTTGAAAACAGAATTAAAATGGGTTAAAATGTAAAATGAAAAAAAAAAAAGCTGTTGGAAAATGGGAAATGAAAAGGGATTTTAGGAGTAGCAGAAATGAGTGAGAAGTGGCAAAAAAAAAATTAGCAAAAATGGCCAAAGTGGTCAAAGTGACAATAAAGGCACTGAGAGTGGTAAAAGCAGATTAAAAAGTGTCAGAAATAGTTTAAAGTGGCAAAACGGGTGGAAAATTTGGTGAAATGGGATTTAAAAGCGGGAAAAGTGGTTTCAGTTGAAAAAAATAGGTTAACTGAGGCACAAAAATGGGTATAAAAAAAATGAAATGTGGTTAAAATGGCAGAAATGCATGTAAAATGTGTAAAAAGGGGTTGATAGTGGCAATAATGGATCAAGACTGGCAAGACTTGGATTAGAAGCGGCAAAAACAGGCAGAAAAAAGTGGTGGAAAGGGTTTAACATGAACAAAAATGGGTTTAGCGTGGCGGAAATGTGTTAAAAATTGGCAAAACTGGTGTAAAGTTGCAAAAATGGGTTTAAATTGTGCAAAATTAAGAAAAAGTGGGAAAAAAAATAGTTTCAAAATTGGGTGAGAAAAATAATTTCAAAGTATTCTTAGTTTTTAAGGCATCTGGTGACCCCCCCCTTGGTGTCTTGTGACCCCATGGGGGCCCTGACCCCCACATTGAGAACCACTACCCTAGACGGAAGAGGAAACTATCACATTCTGTCCTCTAACATGCATCTTAAAGAACTCATCTGTGCATTAGAGAAGAAGCACATTTTATTTATTTATTTAAAAGAAAAGCTCTGGTGGGAGCAAAAGCCCCCCCGAGTCTACCAGGGCTCAGGCTAAGAGGGATGTTCTCCCTCTCTCTGCTGCAGCAGCTTTTGGTTTTTAAATACAACAGAAGTCGAGTTTATTAAAGTTTTAACACTTTTGCTGCTTTGGATCAATAAAGTAAATGTTTTGTTTAAATATGTGGTGTAGGAGGATCGACTTCAGCTCTGAAATCCAGCTGGTTCAGGCTCTAACAGCTGAGAGTAGCTCAGCTATGGTTAAACCTCGTGCTGTAGCATCTACACACTCCGAGGTTACAGTAGATCTGGTGTATTTTCTACAGGCTCTGAACTCTTAGAAACGCAGCTCTGAGGTAGGTAGACCATAAGGTGCTCCAGTGATCGCCCTGGTACAGCAGAGCGCTGACGACAGGCGTCACAGGAAGCTGAGATCAATAACTGACGGCTGACAGAGGTGATGGAGGCTTTCCTGTGCAGACGTCTCTGTTAGATGTTACTGATAAACTGCAGATTATTGAGTGTTTCTCTGACCTGCTCCCTGCTGTCTTCACTCTCTGCAGCATTAGGGACAGGTGGAGGGGTCAAAGGTTATCTCTCTGGCTGCTGGAGCCTAATGAGTTTGTTTTCATCCTCTAATACAGAAATATGCATCCTAACACAGCATCCTCTTATTTACTCAGAACTAATAGAGAGGTTAGAGCAGTTAGAGCGCCCCCTACTGACTGGCTCCATTACACACCTTCCATGTTAACAAATGGGAAATAATTCAATCTAGTAAACAGAAAGAACAGCTATATAAATGTGTCTCTAACATTGGTTTTGTCATTATAGTTAGTCCTGAACATGCTGATGTACAACCACAATTCCAAAAAAGTTGGGACATGGCAACAAAAGGCTAGAAAAGTAAGTGGTACCAACAGGGTCCAAAACTAACACTCGCCACTCGCCAATTACAGGTAGATTTCGTCTCTGGCTGGTAAATTTTTAAGACCACTCACCATTCTGGCAAGCTATTTTTTTTACCAGCGACAAATTCATTTTTTTGTTACCGGAGAACGATGCTGGTATCACCTGGTTTCCTGGCAGAGTAATGTGTATTTCAGGCCGAGATGTCAGTCATGACGCCATTCACAGCGCGCCGAGGTGGATAGCTGGTTGTTACTGAACCCGTACCCGTAGTGTTGCCAACTTAGCGACTTTGTCGCTATATTTAGCGAGTTTTCAGACCCCTCCAGTGACTCTTTTTCAAAAAGCGACTAGTGACAAATCTAGCGACTTTTTCTGGTGTTACTTGAGACTTTTGGAGACTCTGACATGAAAGCACGTATCAATGTTGCGCCTCTCAGGGAGTAGCGGGTCCTGCCGTGGGCCCCTCCCTGTTCCTGTGCACTCACAGGCAGCCCACTCCTCGCGCAGCAGTCACTCCCACCTGCAGTCAGAGCAAGAGAGCTTCACCCCTCCATGTCCAGACTGCAAATGAAGGCGCCTTGACAGTTTTTTTATGTCTCTTTTTGGTCCATTTAGATCGTTAATGAAGACTGTATACAAAAAAAAAAAAAAGAAAACATAACTGTTATGGTTAAAAACGTTAATGTTTCACTTTGAAGCTTTTAAGTGGGCCATGAGGTTTAAAACTAAACCAAACGTAAGAAAAATAGAATAATGAATAGAATAATGAACTAAAAATAAAAATTAAAGTAACTCTGCCAGAGTATCTCTTCAGTCATAGTGTGCACTAGTATTAGTGCACACTATTAAAATATTGATTGAGAATCGCATACAAGACCCAAATGACATGTTACATAATACTAATAGCAGATTACAATACTTAAAAGCCATTTTTATTTGGGTGGCTGGTAAAATATCTGCCTGGCTGGTAGTAAAATTCACTGACCAGCCAGCCTGGCTTTTATTTATAATATATAATATTTTGGAGAGTTTCACTGGGAATCTTGGGGATTAGTTTTTTTGGAACGTGTTGTCCTTTTGGTTGAAATTTGGCAGTGTGTATGCTTGAGAGGGTTTAGAACTTTTCTGGCATTTTCATGGAAATTTGGGAATTGCAATTTAAATTTAGGAATTTCATGTGAACCTGGAGGGGGACCTGCTTACATTTTTTTTTTAGGTAATTTTATTGAAATTTATTTGCAACTTTTGGGAAATTTAGTTGGGGATGATGTTCTTTGACATTTTCAAAACATTTCAGGGAAATTGTTTGGATGTTTTTTGGAAATTTCTGTCCTCTTCATGGAATTAGAGATCTGGTAAGGAGCTCAGACATCTGGAGGGAGCTTGGACTACAGTCCCTGATACTTTGCATCAAAAGAAACCTGTTGAGGTGGGTGTGCATCTGATCAGGATTCTCCTGGTTGCCTGCAGGTCTTCCAGGCATGTCCACCATGGGAGGAGACCTTGTGGCAGACCCAGACATCACTGCACTGCAGGGATTGTACATCTGTCCTGACTAAAGGACAGGAAAACCTCAAGATCCCAAGAACAAGCTGGAAAGGGATGCTGGGAAGGGAAAGGTCTGGATCAAGTTCTTTGGAGGAAATCACTGCATGGGCTCAGGAACATTCCAGAAATCATCGTCTGTCAACACAGTTGGCTGTGCCATCCACCAATGACAGCTAAAGCTGGATCATGGAGAGAAGAAGCCAGATGTTATTTTTTATTTTTTTATTTAACCTTTATCTAACCAGAAAAAAAACCCATTGAGACCGAAATCTCTTTCACAAGGGTGACCTGGCCAAGAGGTCAGCAGCACACGTCATAATAAAAAATACATATTCAAGAGACAGATAATACACAGTAAGTTAACACAACAATAATAACAATTGGAGCTACATCACATATGTGAACAGGATCCAGAAACACCGCCGTCTTCTCTGGACCAAAGCTCATTTAACATAGACTGAGGAAACATGGAAAACAGACTCTCAGGTTTACTCAGGTTATCTTTGTCTAATATTAAAACTAGTTTGATGGGGCGTGCCGGTAGTCGAGTGGTTAAGGCACACCATGTACGCAGGCAACCAGGGTTCGAGTTTGGCCCATGGCACTATTTCCTGCATGTCTCTCCCCGCTCTCTTTCCTGTTTTCGACTCTATCCACTGTCCTAAGGCCAAAAATAAATCTTTAAAAAAAAAAAAAACTAGTTTGATAATCTGAAACATTTAACTTTGACAAAAATATGAAATACGAAATATGAAAGGCACAAATCCTTTTTCACAGCTCTGTAGAGAGTTCTGGAAACTTTCAGAGGAGTGGGATAATTGGTGAGGAAGCAGAACGAGTGAGGAGTTTACAGAAACTTCTTGATGATTTAGAGTCTAATATCAGCTGTTATTAATCTCTGTTTGTTCCAAACTGATAAAATCTCCATTATCTCTCTTGGTTCGTGCCAACACTGGATGCTGCCAACAGATTCCTGTAATTTAGACAGTTCTTCTTTCTTTTAGTTAAAATCATCGTCACAAGAGAGATGTGAGTGCTTTATCTTTACTTTCTTAAACGTAGTATTATGCATGGTTTTATTCATGTTTTATTGTTCAGGTTGATTTCATTCCTCTTTTAGAGGAGGAGTTTATTGTGTTTTTAATGGGCAGCTTTATTCTTATTTAGAGTGATTTTATCTTGAACCACAGAGTTGAGTTGTTTAGTTCCAGCCTGGACGTTTATCAGGACCAGGAGGCCGGAGTGAAGGCTGGGCACACCTGGCAGGTGGGTTCACAGGACCAGCAGCGCTGGTAGCCAATGAGCAGTCAGCACTGCCAAATTTGGAGGAGGAGTGAAGAGAAAGTCCCTGGTCCAGACCAGTGGTTCTCAAATGGTGTGGCACACTAGGCAAGTCAAGGTGTGCCTAAGGGATCTGGCTGGGCCCCGGAAAACCCCCATAGAACGGACCCTCCCAGTTGTGATTTACTGATGAGTGTGTGTGTTGGATTGGTAGCATTGGTGCTAGCATCCTGGCTAACAGTTTTCTCATTAAGCAAGCTATAATTGAATTGAAATTAGTGTTGAAATGATCATTGTTTATGCTACTTTTAACCAAATTAACCAATTTTTCTGCCCATTTTGCCACTAATTTTGTCAACTTAAACCATTTTTGTTGCTTTATTGCAGTTTTGAAACTTTTTAAAATACTTTTGATACATTTTTTGCAACTTTTTGGAACCTTTTTACCAAATTTAACCCATTTTTGCTACCTTTTTGACAGTTTTTTGCCTACCTTTGCTATTATTTTGACATTTTTTTTGCCAAGTTTTCATCATTACCATGTTTTAGCAACTTTAACCCATTTTTTGCCACCTTCTTGCCAATTTTCACTCACTTTGCCTTTGTTTTGCCACTTTTTTGCCCAATTTTGCCCATTTTTTAATCACTTTAAAACCATTTTCACCACATTTTAACATTTTTAAAACTATTGATAACTTTGGTCTCCAACTTCTTGATTACTGGCGACAAAGCAAGTCAAGGCTTGACGCTAACTTTTTCCCAAGGAGCACATAAAGAAATTTAAGGGCACAATGAAAATTGATCAAACAATGGGTTTTTCCTTAATAAATGTGATGCAAATAGACATTTACAAGCACAATTATTTAATGAATTTGCATACAAAATCTACAGAAAGGTAAAATCATCAAGCTTTGAAAAAGTATTGCGACTTAATGTTGTCTTTAATGTTACGAATTTTGGTACTTTAAATTTACTTTCAATTTGGCAGCTTCAGTCGGAGTTGGTCAAAGTGACTCATAGGTTTCATTTTTACGTGTTTTGTATAGTATAGCATAACTGCAGCTTTAAACATGAGCCACAAATCTGCTTGACTCTTTAAAGTCGATTAGCAGATAGTCTGCCTCACTGCCTGAAACTCCATTAAAAAAACATGCTGTTTAAAAGTAGTCTCTTCTACATTATTGCTCTTTCCTTTGGTTTGGTTTACATTCACACTTCTCTTGGCCAAACAGACCAAACTGTCTGAACACCTACAACCTCTGCCCGTTAGGGGCGCTGTTGTCACAAACAAATGGTGACCAATAAGAAAAGCTGGCATAATAGAAGACAAAATGGGGAAATCCAGCTCCTTCAGCCGGTCTTTTTTCCACATAAACAAAAAAAACACCAAATTGCACTGTCTTGGGGTTTCTGCTCTTGCATTGGGGCATTATGAGCAGCCAGTGAGACGGTGAGCGGTCCAACATGTGGTTCCTAACATGAGACAAATAAAAAAGTACGGACGACGACATGTTGCTATGGCTACACAGACACCAAGCGAGGCACCCCTTTTCCATGGATCTCTCCTTCGGCGGATTTTTTTTATGCGCTCATGTGCCCCTAAATATTTTTTACAGTTTGCACACACCTGTTTTTGGCACAAATGCGAGTGAAACGCTCGCACTGTCGAGCCCTGCAAGTCGAGAAGCAACTTCTTCATTACTGGCGACAATAAAAGTGGAGAAGCAACTTCATGCTTACTAGTGAAAATAAAAGTGGAGAAGCAACTCATCATTACTGGCGACAATAAAAGTGGAGAAGCAACTTCATGCTTACTAGTGAAAATAAAAGTGGAGAAGCAACTTCTTCATTACTGGCGACAAAAGTGGAGAAGCAACTTCTTCATTACTGGCGACAATAAAAGTGGAGAAGCAACTTCATGATTACTAGTGAAAATAAAAGTGGAGAAGCAACTTCTTCATTACCGGCGACAATAAAAGTGGAGAAGCAACTTCATGATTACTGGCAACATCATGATTAGAGGAGAAACATGTCCTGTCCAAGTTGTCAAGAATGAGCAAAATAAATCCAGAGACAGTTGGATGAATTCCCCTCAGGGGAGTACAAAAAAATTTGAAACTTATGAATCAACAAAAAAAAAATGCATAAATTTGACCCAAACTTGGCCAAAAATGGTTTATTCTGCACTTCCTGTACAGTTGAGATGATGGTCCCAACAGACTTTTATTTTTTGCCCTGTCATGATACATTTAGGCACCAATTTTCGTGCATGTAGCTCTTAACTAATTGCACTGTGCAATGGATGTGCAAAATTCCACATCACATCTAAATTTCCACTGGGGTGCAGGTTTCTGTAAGGTTTTGGGGACTTTTTAGGCATGTTGAGTTCCCCAAAACAAGCCAAATGGGCCATAATAATAATAATAATAATAATAATAATAATAATAATATCAAAGAACAGCTATAGTTTCACTAGGGCCCTTACTCAGAGGCCCCCAAAAATTACTCAATATTGTATGCCTTTGACTCCTGTTTTTGTCTCTTTGATATCACACATCTCAAAATATATATATTTTTTTTCTAATATTATGTTAGATAAATAAATATGAGGATAATTCCTAATTTAGACTGAAGATTATAGTAATCAATAAGCACATTACTATAATGGTTCTTGTAAACTGTGTTTTCACTGAGCATCAGGTCTGGTCTACTTTACATCAACACAAACTTAACTGGTCGAAATGATCCTGTCTCATTGGTAATCTCATTATATTTACATGCACATGTCTTAAAAACATCCCTGTATTCCCCAGCCCTAGCTGATCCGTGGTCGTGTTTAGTGATGGAGGAGCTCCTCTCTTCCCTCCATCCTTTCATCGTCTCTTCTCTGCAGCCGGCAGCAGCATCGACACAGTCCCCACTCCTCTCCACGCAACTCGATGGGAGCATGGCGCCCCCCAGAGGCCAAACCTTCCACCTTATCATCACCACCTCCTCCTCTTCCTCCTCCTCCTCCTGCAGCAGAGGGGCACATCATGAATATTTCACCAGGTTTAACTCCACTTAAAATATGCATTCTAATTGGGCCTAAGTGCCGCAGCTCGGCTCTAAGTAGCTTTCCACATTTTCCCCCCACTTTCCTCCTTAACTGACACGTTTCATATGCCTGATGTATTTTCTTCATGTTGCTTACTAATCTGTTTCTCCCTCTCGTTGAATCTCGCTGAACCTTCTCTCTTTTCTAATCCACAGTGGGATCGTGTCGAGCATCAAGGGGCGGCCACAATCCTCCTCGCTTACGACACAAACAGCTGTGCAGGCTTTTGCAGAAACACTAGAGGCGAGTAGAAGTGCACATTTCCCTTCTTATACTCCTCCTCTATTCACATATACTCGGTTATTTACTGTTATTTATTGTGTCAGAGACCCATAAGTCATTGGGTTGAGAGATAGTTGAATGCTGTTTGTATTGCTCCACTAAAACCCAAATCAGTTTATAATTTTGGCCCAATCTGTTCACATCTTCATCTTTTTCTTTAGCAGATAAACCCAGTTGCATGCTTCTGCAACCTTTGTTTCTCCCTCTTCTCATCCCAAATGTAAGAATTGTAATGCAGAAAGCATTGCTGCAGCTTGTGTTGTGTTGTCTGCATGAATATTTTAAGCTATGTAGTGAAAATTCAGGCTAAGTCAAAGTCAAACTTAAATATTTAAGAAAATGCACCTGGGTTTGGTCAGAGACTTAGATGAGAAAGTTTGAATATCTCCAGAAATGTTTTGCTTTTGCTGCCTGCTACATCCGCTGCTAGTCATTTCAGTCCAGCTCCTCTCTGTCAGCTGGATTCTGTTTTTTTTAATTTTTTTTTTATACATACCACATTGTTGTTATCACTTTTGTCGTCGCCAGTAATCAAGGAGTTGCTCCTGGAAACAGAGGGAAGCAGTTAGCCTGTTTTTATCCAAAACATAACCCATTTGTAAACCTCTTCAGTAAAGTTTTGTGTGTTTAATTACAATAAAAATACCTTTGAGAGTGGGTGTGAATTATGACTTCTAACTAAGTATTGTTCTCAGATTTCTAACTGCTGCCAGAAGGTTTTGGATTAGTGCGGCTTACAGGCTGGAATCATGGATGAACACAACCTGGCTGTGTCAAAATCATAAATTCAACTGCCGATTTGTGGCCAGATACCCCTGCTCCAGCCAAAGCCAGTAAAGTTCTGAGTATCTGATGTTCTCATTATTATCCTCCCTGGGTTAACACTGAGAACAGCCAAGCAGGCACGAACAAGATTGTTACCTGAGATGGAATGATGGCCAATCAGGAAGAAGGAGGAAGCATGACAATTACAGCCATGGTGATAATAGTTAGATGGACTTCAGAAATGGATGAGCAACTTCTTTATGGCTGGTGACAACACAAGTGGCGGAGCAACTTCTTGATAACTGGCAAAAATACAAGTGGATGAGCAACTTCTTGACTACTGGTGACAATACAAGTGGAGGAGCAGCTTGTTGATTACAGGTGACAACACAAGTGGAGGAGCAACTTCTTTATTACTGGTGACAACACAAGCGGAGGAACCACTTCTTGATAACAGGCAACAATACAAATGGAGGAACATCTTCTTGATGACTAGTAAAAATACAAGTGGAAAAGCAACTTCTTGACTACTGGCAAAAGTACAAATGGAGGAGCAACTTCTTGACTACTGGTGACAATACAAGAGGAGGAGCAACTTCTTGACTACTGGTGACAATACAAGAGGAGGAGCAACTTCTTGATTACTGGAAAAAATACAAGTGAAGGAGCAACTTCTTGTTTAGTGGTGACAACACAAGTGGAGAAGCAACTTCTTGACTACTGGCAAAAGTATGAGTGAAGGAGCAACTTCTTGACTACTGGTGACAATACAAGTGGTGGAGCAACTTGTTGATTACAGGCGACAACACAAGTGGAGAAGCAACTTCTTGATTACTGGAAAATATACAAGTGAAGGAGCAACTTCTTGATTACTAGTTAAAATCCAAGTGGAGAAGAAACATCTTGATTACTGGCAACAATTTAAGTGGAGGAGCAACTTCTTTATTACTGGTGACAACACAAGTGGAGAAGCAACTTCTTGATTACTGGAAAATATACAAGTGAAGGAGCAACTTCTTGTTTAGTGGTGACAACACAAGTAGAGAAGCAACTTCTTGATTACTGTTGACAACACAAGTGGAGAAGCAACTTCTTGTTTACTGTTGACAACACAAGTGGAGAAGCAACTTCTTGATTACAGGCAACATCATGAGTGTTATACCATCATACTGTGTGTCCTGTGTCCTGACAATCCAAGTGTTTATGCAGCGTGTCCTGTAGATAATACCAGCATCCAACTGACAAGGAGAGGAGGGGGACTGACATTAACACTGCTAGCTAACAGCTAGCTAACAGCTACCTGTAGCATGGATGTCAGAGATGAAGGAGCAAGTTCTTGATTTTGTGAACAACACCAGTTTTACACCACACAGAACAACCTGATAATTGGTCGTCTGTTAAGCTGATTAAGTCCTTTATTTTAATGATTGGTTGAATTAAAAACTACAGAAACTTCATGATCTGAAGTCAAAGTTTTATCCAATAGAGGACGCACTATCTACACCATAAAAATACTTACTGTGCCAAGAAATTTATTGGCAAGATTTGGAAAACGTTGGCAAGGGGCAAGGAGAAAGGGACAACCAAGGAGGGCTGCAGCTGCAGCAGATTTCTAATAATTCAAAATAATAAGAAAGTGCCCAATATTAGCCGTCACTATGTGTGTGTTTCACAATGAAAATGTGTCCAGTATTTTAATAATCCGCAGTTTATCATATGTGGGCTCGCTAACATTTTTAAAAAGATCCTTTAGTCCATGCCAGGCTTCAGCTGAACGTCTTTTTCTATGAGTCTCAGATGGGTTATACACAAATCCAACAGATCTAATGAAGAATTAAGGAAATGGTATAAAATTGCTTTTCTGAACTGGACTGTAAGTATGTTTAATTTCGCTGTAAATGTTGACATTTTCATTTGGGATATAATTGGGACTGGCTCACTTTTGCAGCCAGCCTCTAGTGGTCACTCAAGGATCTGCAAGTTTGAAAAAATACCTCTGAACCAGTTTCATTTTTCAGTAATGGCGATTATTCAGTATTAGATTATAAAGGTACTATTTCTGCATCTGAAGACCCATCAGTGCTGGATTTTTGTCTGTCAGGAGTCCGTTGAATGATCTTTTAGGCATCTCAGGTTGTTTCTGAGAGCGCTGACCTCTGACTGACCGTGGACAGACTGAAGCACAAGGGACTCTTATTTTGAAAATTAAAAAAAAAGCAGAAATACACATGGGACCCTCCCACTATGTGCCAAAGCCAATCTATGGAGCTGGTTGTTATTTTCAGTGAGAACATTTTGTTTAAAGCCGTTTCCAGTCACTAAAATTAGCGAGCCACACATCTCCTCCAGCAGCTCTGACCTGACCTGAATGAATATTTAGCAGAGACCCTCAGGTCATTTCTGATGAGCACACAGTGTGGTTTTTTCTTGTTACAGCTCTTAGAAATGCTTCATTTTCTGGCTCTGAAATGACTTTTTTGTTCTGTTTTTTATTATTTTTTTTAATAGTAATTCGGCGGCAGCAGCAGCTATAAAGCAGAAAATGAAGAGTCACTGAGCTCTACAGAAGGTTATTCAGCTCCATGAGAAGCAGCCAGTTTTTAGCTGATGCATTAAAAAACATCCTGCAGATTTCAGGACGTTTGCAGCCCACACACGTAATCATAAAATCCATACGGACCCCAGTATGAGCCCATTATATCCAAACATACAGGACGGGACCATCACAGCTGTAATCTGTCGCATCTATACGCCGCACTATTGGATTTGTGGCTTCACAGTACGTAGTTTTACTCAGGGAAATGTAGATTATTGAGCTTTAAATGGCAGGAATAAAAACTGCCGTACAGTCACAGAGTAGCGTCCAGTCAGAGCTGAAGGAGCTTTCTTTGTTCTTCTGAGAGCACAACAAAACGACAGAAAGGATCCCTGCAGGTGTCGTCGTTCTCTGTTAAAGAAAAGAGAATTTTAGACAAACAACAGCCATAGTTTGGTCTTTTAAAGCCACAAAAACAGTCAGGTTTTGTTGAGTTCTGGTTTACTCAAGCCTCCATCATCCAGTTTGTCATCGTTGTTTTCATGGAAACAATGGATGTTTGTGTAATATGCATTACATATGAATATATGAAAGACATTCAAAGAGGCAAAAGTAGATTAAACATGGCAAAAAGGTGGTACAAGTGGAAAAAATGGCAAAAAACAGGGAAACAATTGGTTAAAGTGGCTCGATGGTCTTTAAAGTGGCAGAGAGTGGTGAAAAAGTGGTTGGCAAAAAAACTAGCAAAATGGTGTCAATAGTGGCAAAAGTGAGCAAAAATTGGTTAAAGTGGCAGAAAGTGGTGAAAAATTAGCCAAAAACCTAGCAAAATGGTGTCAATAGTGGCAAAAGGGGGTTGAAAGCTGCACTTAGCAGTCAGAAAGGGTTAAAAGTGACCATCAAAGGTTAAAATTGGCTAAAAGCTTCAAAAACTGAGTTATTTATAAAGTGGTAAAAAAAAAAGTTACAAGTGGAAAAAAGGGGCAAAAACTGGATGACGTGGCAGGAAGTGGTGAAAAAAATAGTTAATAGTGGCCAAAAAGTGGCAAAATGGGCTTCTCCACCAGTTCTTCTACAGCTTATAATAAATACCAACATCTCAAATTAAATCATCTGCAAAATTTCTTATCAAATTCCCAAAATCTAAACACTCTACAAAATTCCATGAAAATGACTGAAATTCCCCCAAACATTAAAACTTCTTTCCTGAAATTTTCATGAAAATTATTGAAATCTCAAAGACTCTCCTCTTCCCAACCAAATTCCCCAAAAGTTGGAAAAAAAAAAAAAACATGGCAATACTGACTTATGGAAACATTTCCCCAAATTGAAAATACTGAACTGTTTCCAAACAAATTTCACCCGCCTCTAAATTTCAAAAACTCCATGAAAAAGATTTCAACAAAAAAATCCAAAGCAAATGTCTCGCAAACTCTCCAATGAACTGTAAAATGTACAAACATTTCCCCAAAATTTCCATGAAAATACTTCAAAATTTCAAAGCAAAGTCGTTGAAACATCCATGAGAATTCTTAAGAATTTTTGCACACCACCTGAAAAATTTTCAACCAGAAAATGACAAATAAATGTGCCAAATTTCCATGAAAAAAAACAAGAAATTCTAAAGCAACATCCACCAAAATAATCAATTATATTCCCAACAGTTTCAAATATATTTCCTTGAAATCTTTCTTTTAAAATGTAAAAGAAACTGCGAGAAATATCCAAATATTCTAATTTTCATGAAATAGCCAAAGAAAGTTCAAGCAGAGCTCCCATAAAAAGTTCAAATGAAACCTCCCAACATATAGAAGAATTTCCCAAAAATGTCTGTGAAAATGCCTGAAAATGTCCTTAACAAATCTCCCCAATATTCAGATACATTTTATAAATTTCTATGAAATACAAAAAAATATTCCAAATCAAACCTACAATGCTACTGTCCAAATTACAAACTAAACCACAAATTTAAATGAAAATACTCTTAAATTTCCAAATTCTTTAATAAAATCCCCAAATAAACTTGCTCATACTCCATGAAAAAAAATAAAGTCAATTTAAGGGCTTTACCCCAAAACTCATTTCCAGATTTCCATTAAAATGTCTGAAAGTTTCCTTTAAAACAATCCCCATTATTGCCATTTTCATGTAAAATCAAAAAATGTCACAGCAAATGCAGAATTCACCTTAATTTCCCCAAATTGTAACATACATTTCCAAAATTCCAATGCATATTCCTGATTTTTTCCAAACAAATTTACAAATTGATACAATAGAGTTCGATGAAAAAACTTCTCAATTTTTTTTAAATGAAATAGCAAAAACACTAAAAGAGATTCCCCCAAAAAATTCTAATTGAAGTTCAAATAAATTCATAATTTCTGGGAAAAATGCCTGAAAATATTCAAACGAATTCCCTCTCTAAAAATTCTGGTATCGGAAACTGTGAACTCTAGACTGTTGAAGGAAAGCTGAGGAGTCCTCTTCTGTACATTCAGGGTCTGAGGAGGTTCAGGATCACTCTGCAGCCATAATGGATTATTCTGCTGCTGCTGATGGAGACTAACACTGAAGAAACAAAAACTGTTCAACTGTTTGGACATTTTACACCAAAACCTGTGAAATAAATAGAGGAAAGGCTCAAATACCATAAATCCTCTTGAATAAGTCACAATTTTTTTAGAATTCAGACAAATGCACAGAGTGAGTAGACTCAGTCCTGTCATAAATCCACGTTCTGGCTCTCTTCAGGGTTTCTGTCAAACACAAACACAGAAGGTTCACTCTGGTCTGGAGCAGAAAGAGATCGGCTGCTGGTTTCATCCTCAGCCACCGCTGTACTGACCCAGCAGCTTTGATCCCCCTCCCTCCCTCCCTTTCTCCGTCCCTACCCCCCTCTCTCCCTCTATCTCCCCCTCTCTACATCTCTCCCTCCCTCAATCCCCCCCCCCACCTCCATCTTTCTCTCTTTCTCTCCACCCCCCTTACCTCCATCTCCCCCTCACTCTCTCTGTCTCCCCCTTTCTCCCTCCCTCTCTCTTTCTCTCTCTCTCCCTCCACCTCTCCCCCCATTCCTCCATCTTTCTCTCTCTCTCTCCTTCTTGCCCTCTCTCCCTACCTACCTCCCTCTCTGCCCCCGATCTTTCCCTCTCTCCCCCTCACTCTCTCTTTCTCTCTCCCTCCATCTTCCCCTTTCTCCCTCCATCTTCCCCCCTCCATCTCTCTCTTTCTCTCTCCCTCTCTCTCTCTCTCTCCCTCTCCATCTCTCTCTTTCCATCTCTCCCTCCCTACCTCTCTGCCTCCCCCCTCCATCTCTCTCCCTCTCTCTTTCTCTCTCCCTCACTCTCTTTTTCTCCCTCTCCATCTCTCCCTCACTATCTCTCTGCCTCCCCCTCCATCTCTCTCTTGCCATCTCTCTCTCTCTCTCTCCATCTTTCTCCATCTCTCCCTCTCTCTCTTTCTCGCTCCCTCACTCTCTCTCTTTCTCTCTCCCTCACTCTCTTTTTCTCCCTACCTCCCTCTCCATCTCTCCCTCACTATCTCTTTGCCTCCCCCTCTCCATCTCTCTCTTGCCATCTCTCCCTCTCTCTCGCCATCTCTTCCTCTCTCTTTCTCTCTCCCTCTCCCTCTTCCTCCCTCCCTCTCTCTCCATCTCTCTCTTTCCATCTCTCCCTCACTATCTCTCTGCCTCCCCCTCTCCATCTCTCTCTTTCCATTTCTCTCCCTCCCTCCCTCTCTCTCTCTCTCTCTCCATCTCTCCCTCTCTTTTCTGAAACATAATGGACGGCGGTAAGGCAGGCGCAGCGCTTTGTTGCCATGGCGATGGCAAAGGAACTAATAACCTGGTGGAGAGCAGATAAGGCAGTGAACAGAGAGGAGAGGGGCCGGGAGGATGGAGACATAATGAAACACAGGGTGCTGGTATGAGTATTATTACTAGCAGTACTCTGCATGGATTCAGATGCTCCAGCCGTCTTTTTACACCTTTATGAGAAGACTTTGGCTCAGAAATGTCTGTTCACGGTCAGTCTTAGCTGTCATACTCTTAATTATCTCCAGATTTAAGGGTATGATCTGTAACCAGTTACTATGTTTCCCTCTTGTGTTGTTGCTCAGCTCTTGAAGTGTTTTATTTAGCCTGATTTATACTCCTTCATCATATCTAAACCAAAGCCACTGCTGTAGGCCCCCTTATTCCTGAACCCTACACAGAGGCTTCAGAACTTTAACTATGCAACAACAGGATGCAAACGTAAAGCTCTGTGATTGGTCCGTTGGGTAGGACTGGGTGACTGAGTCACTCTTTAACTGAACGTCCATTTTCTTCCAGACAGCCCTCTCCCCAGAGACATTTCCAGCTTCACTTAGACCAGTGGTACTCAACCTTACTCTACCAAAGAGCCACATGGTCTAAAAACTATTTTAGTGAGAGTCACAATACAAACCGGGAATGTCAATAAAAATCAATAAAATATGTCAAAAGATATTTTTTTTTTCGTTCCCTGAGAAGTGGTCATTTTGGAGATACCAGTCTTTGGCCCAACACCAGAGTTATTACCGTTCCACCTGGCCTAAAGATTTTTTAAGATATTAGAATGAGCTGAGTTTGAGCTCTGAGATGCTTTTCAAAGAAAATGATGAATGATGGTTGGATATTTGGGTATTTATATCTCACACTGGGGCATTTACTGGAGTTCTGTGGATTTATTAACATAGAAGAGATGCTTTCTGATTTTTATCCACTCATTATTTATTCTTTAGTAAAAGGGGAGGGGCCTCATGTTGGTCTTTGCCCTGGGCCTCCAAATGACTAAAACCAGCCCTGCCTCTCACCTGCAGCTCTCCAGACACAACGGTTCACCCTGCCTCATTTTGGAGCTTTGGTTTTATATTTCTGCTCTTTTGACAATTTTTATGATCATTAGTGCATTAAAGATCAAATAAAACACCCACATTTGGACAAATTTCACTAGATATTAGATATTAGGTTATCTCCATGTGTGATCTGTGTGAGTTATGCTTGTTGATGAGGCGCATCGGCATAATTGTCATAGATCTGGGTGTGAGAGAACATCGGCAGGAAGTGGCTGGAGAAAAAGTTAAAACGAGGAAATGGGAAGCTTCAGATTAAACACAAGACAGCAGACTTCAATGAATGAGCTTACTGAAGAGACGCAGCACCGCTGGACTTCCTCTGCTCTCTTCTCTTACACACGCTCCTCCGTCGAGCACATCTGACAGTAAAAATATACGGATTTAAAACAACAAACCTCTAAATTTAGAAGTTAAAGCCTGTCTTCTTTGTACAGGTAACAGATTTATTGATGTTACCTAACATGAATCTTTACTGATGACAGTGTTTACCTTCATTAAGGTTTTTAGGAGTTTTTTTTTCCAAGTAAGCCTGAAAAGAGCCGCAACTGGTCACTAAAGAGCCACATGCTGCTTGAGAGCCGTTGGTTATCACCGGCTTAGAGAACCCTAAGGGGAGAAGGAATTATTGATACTATTTTACTATTATTCTACTATTATTGGTTAGTGATACTATTTTACTATTATTCTACTATTATTGATTATTGATACTATTTTACTATTATTCTACTATTATTGGTTATTGATACTATTTTACTATTATTCTACTATTATTGGTTATTGATACTATTTTACTATTATTCTACTATTATTGATTATTGATACTGTTTTATTATTATTATATTATTATTGATATTTCATAACATTTTTTACTGTTATTATATCATGGTTGATTATTGATACTATTTTTGTTTGGAATGTGCCTTGAGTTAGTTGAATGAACTGAACTTTTGCAGTAGATGGTGGAGGGACAGTATAGTAGTGTGCTAGCTTAGCTGACCAAGCTGCTAAAGATAACAAGCTATGACCACACATATTACCAGCTTTATATAATACGCAGTCGTATTAACCACTTTGAAATTAAATATGTACACGATTATCAGTCGATATGTAGTGCTGTAACTCGTTTTAGTAATGTCAGATATATCTAAGCATTCATCAATTTTCTTCCGCTAATTCCTCTAGCGAGTTCTGGGTCTACTCTGTGGACTCCTTCCTGTTGGACATGCCCGGAAGACCTCCACAGGGAGGCGCTCAGGAGGCATCCTAATCAGATGCCTGAAACACCTCAACTGGCTTCTTTTGACGTGAAAGAGCAGATGCTCTACTGCGAGATCTACTCCGAGCTCCTAGCCCTATCTCTCAGGCTGAGCCCAGACACCCTCCTGAGGAATCTCATTTCGATCGCTTGAACCTGTGACCTTGTTGTTTTGGTCATTAGCCAGGGTTCATGATCACAGGTGAGAGCTGGGACAAAGACTGATCAGTAAATTGGGAGTTTTGCCTTCTGGCTCAGCCCCCTCTTAACTACAACAGTGCAGTACAACATCTGCAATACCGCAGATGCTGCACCAATCCACCTGTCGATCTTGTGGTCCCTTCTACCCTCTTTAATGAACAAGACCAGAGGTACTTGAACTCCTTCACTTGGGACTCTCTCCCCACCTGGAGGGAGCAATACACCGTTGTCCGACAGAGAACCATGGACTTCACTCATCTGTGCAGTTCCTTTAAGCAGTAGAGAAGCAACTAGTCAACTACAACTCCCACAATGCTTTGCATCTAAACATTGCCTTCAACAAATATGGTGCTATCCACTGAAGAAAGCCAGATTAAAATATCGAAAATTGATTAAAAATGGACAAAAAGACGCTTATTGGAACTAACACCGTGGATTTAATTTTTAAAGACCCTGAAAAGTCACTGAAGTTCCAGGCCCGCTAGAACGGCATCCTTAAGGGCTACGGAGACATCAATGGTGGCAAATGAACAGCAAAATGGCCAGCTTTCAGAGGTAAACAAGGGTGTCTACAACATATGGTTCAAAAGTTATTAACATTTTTCTAAACTGTGTCACTTCTTGTATACAACAACCCCATCTTCAGAGACCCCAGGAAGACAGCCAAGTTCTGGGCTCACTAGAAAATGTCCTGTAAGAGCGACGAATGCATGAAGAAAATATTTAGAAAGGCACAACACAGAGCTTTCGCAGGAAAAAAAAGTTAGTGCCTATGACTTACGGTTCAAAAGTACCAAGCAATTTACAAAGGGATGTGCCTGTAATGGTTAATCTCTGTAATCCCACTAGACTCATACTACCAGCTGATTAATGGCAGAAAATGGAAAATACCATTCCTCCCAAATGACTACAGGTACTTTATCAGGCAGCTCTGACCTCAAATCTGTCTCAAACTCACTGAGTGTAGCCAGCCTTCTCTAGAATTTTCCAGCCAATCAGTGGTAAGATTTCTGTGTTTAGATGGACTAAGCGGAACAAACGCAGCAGGAAACACTCAACTCTGATCCTACTGACAGATCTACATTTATTTTGCTGTTGGACTTTAGTATTTTTTTCCTGTCCTTCAAAATCACCGTTCCCAAAATAAACGTCTCTAAGCCTCAAACTCAAACTTCAGACTTCATTTCTTCCTGAAACCTCGATGACCACAAAGGCGTTTTTAAACCAACAAACAGCTCCAGGCTCATTCTGTCTGTTTGACCCTGAATGTGCTCTCATAAAAGGAGATAATCCTTCAGAGTAAACATAAGAAACTCTGTTATTTCCTCTTCTTTCCCATCACTCACCTGTCACTTAGCACCCTGAACGATGTCACAGAAACCTTCCTGGAAAAGTCAGCCGATGAAAGTGAGAGGGAAATGCCGAATATTCTCCGCGAACGGAGACGGTGGAGTCTATTTCTGACCTCGGAGGAGACGGGAGATGAACGTTACAGTCAAAGCGCCGGTGTCACGACCCGTAATCGTCCAATCTCAGAGCGGCGGGCGGAGCGAGAGAGCAGCGCCGAGCTTCTTGTTGTTGTTCGGGGTTGGAGGTCGAATGTGTGAATAATCCAGCTCTGCACCAAGCGTGGCCTGATGGCTGATATCCAGACGCCTCCAGTAACGCACACACATGGAAAGAAGATCTCTCCTCGTATAAATATGCAATCAGACAGAAATCTAAAATTTGACTGGAAAATACAAAAACACTTCCTTAAAATGATGCTGAGGACGTTTCCTCTAGTGAAGTCATGGAACTCAATTTAAGCATGAAGACAAACCAACAGAGCTGACGGATTCTCTGTCACTAATTTATGAGTGAGGATGCTGCTGGTTTCATCTGACCCATGGTTACTACTGAAAAAACTTCAATGAAAATTCACAATCTAAGCTTTATCACTGGTTTTTATTGGGAGGGGGCATGAGAGTGGAAAACTGCATGATCAGCTTCTTAGAATCTGTTTCATTTCAGTGCAAAAAATAGCAGCTTTAATGCATGCATGCACACGAGGAAGGACACCATCATTTTTACTGTAGTAATTTTTTTAGTGCAGTATTTTTATTCCACAACCAAAGAAAGCAGCAGGGATGTGCAAAAGAAGTTTTGAATGCATTTTTATTGATCCTGCACTGAAAAACAGATTTTGACCCTTAATATTAGTAACGTATAATTATTAGGTTTGTTTCATTGATTTAAATGTGTAATTCAATCCTTCTTATATTTTTGACCAATTTCAAAATGTGCTGTCTCCATTTCAAATGAGTTGGATTTAATTGTGCAAAAGTAACCTAATAAAACTGTGCTCAAATAAGTTGGTTTGAAATGTGTTAAAATAACATAAAAACATGTTAAACTAAAGTGATTTTAATCTTAAAAATGTATTCAGCCTAGTTGATTTAACTTGTATACCAGGAATATAAAAAATTGTCTTCACATAAGAACCAAATAGTACCCTGTCTGAGCATGCACTGAAAAAAAAAATGTTTTGTTGATCCTACTTAATTTTACTAATTTGAGCAGTTGCACACAATACGTTTATCTAGATCTAGATAGAATTGTTTTGAAGTAATCTCAGATGAATAATATAGGTAAGTTTAACTTAATTTTGTGTAGCAGGTGCTACATTTTTTTAAGAAAAGTCAACTAAAGCTAGGTTAAACAGACTCAGTGAATGCAGTTAAAATAACTAAATTTTATCATTTTTAGCAGTTGCACAAAAGAAATTTGCCTAGATTCCACATATGTTTTTTTAAGTTGTTTTAAGTTGACTCAACTTATAATTTTTAAGTAATTACAAATGAATTCATTTATAGTTTTAGGTCAACAAATTGCCAACACTTGGTTATTACTCAAATTATTTGAGTTATGACAAATCTGCAGTTTTCCCAGAATGCCGTTGGGCACTAAACCTTTAAGCACGCAGTTTGCTGCTGCTGTCTTGGCCAGAACACTCTTGAAAAAGAGATTTTTAATCTCAGAGAGGTTTTCTCCTGGTAAAATAAAAGTTAAATAAAATAAATAAATAAAATGCACCATGAGTGAAGTTGCTGTCTCAATTAAAGACCTCCCGCCTATAGGGGGTGATGTTACTGTTGTTGATGTCAATAAATGTTGAGTGGCACATTGACATTGGTGAAACTTCAGCTACTGGCTCAGAGGGTCACTAAGAGTCATTGCTACCAATGATAGGACAAGTTAGTCCACCTTAGGCTACCACAGGATTTTATAACTCAAAAAGTCAAGTGTAGTTTACTTGTTAATTTTCAGGCAACAAGTTTCTATGTTTTTTTTTTTTTGTTTTGTTTTGTTTTTAAGTAAGCTCAACTCATCTTGTTTTACAGTGTACTAAATTTGAGCTAATATACCTCTAATTTGTTGAGCTAAAACGATAGGTAAGTTAATTTTCTTGTACATTTACTTGTCTGTAACCTTGACTGTGCTGCTGCTGTCTTGGCCAGGACACTCTTGAAAAAGAGATTTTTAATCTCAATAAGGTTGTTGTCTTGGTTAAATAAAGGTTAAATAAAATAAAATTAAAAATTTGGATTTACTTCAAAATAATGAGTCAACTTAAAAACACATGGAATCTAGGCAAATTTATTTTGTGCAACTGCTAAAATTGATGAAAACCTTCATTGAGTCTAACCTAGGTTTAGTTTACTTTAAAAAGCACCTGCAACACAAAATTATTAAGTTAAACTTACCTGTATTATTCGTCTAAGATTACTTAAAGTCATTAAGTTCAGTCAACAAAAAAATGATATCTAGATCTAGATAAACATATTCTGTGCAACTGCTAAAATTAATTAAATTAAGCAGGATCAACAAAACATTTTTTTTCAGTGTGATAACTTCCTGCCCATATCATGATTCAGTGAACTAGTAAACATGTAGAGCAGTATGCATGTGCACAGTCTGTGCAGATCTATTTTACACCTGCAGCACACTGTTCAGATAACGGGGTAGCCAACTGTGCAGAGATGGCGATGTCCAGGTCACTGATGTTGGGAATAAATGTCTGCTGGGTGAAAATAAAGACCCAGACATTCACAGATACTTTGGCAGTGTAATGCACCGATCTGCTGACAGCGAGGCTGAGATCAACCACAGACTGTGGTCTGAAATACGCCTAAACTCTGAGTAGCCACACTCATAAGGTGGTCATATGTCAATCAGAGGAGCTTTGATCCCTTTAATTGAAGAAAGGTTGTACTATCTTAAAAAAGGCCATGTTTTGCTACAGCATTAATTCATGAAATTACTAAGTTTTGATTCTTTGATCAGAGTGGTTATTATTCAGCTTAACCCTTTGGGGGCCACAAATTTTTCAAGAAAATATTTAATTTTAATATCAAAATTTCAAAAAGCAGAAGCTTGAAAGTGGTTAGAGATAAAGGCATACTGTAAATGAGAAGAATCTTCAGTATAACCCAAAGATTGTGATGGGAGTAAATTCACTCATCTAAATTACATATTCTGACATCACCAGGTGGCCTCCACCGCCACTGCTTCTACCACGTATGCCCCTACCTCAGCTGTGTGTTTTTTTATTCCTGCTACCTCCGTCAATATTCGTGTTTTGACCACCCCTGCAACCCAAACATGTCCCCACCCTGGTCACGGTGAGGAAAAGCAACAGCTTCAGTATGTGCTGCTTGTAGACTCTACGGCGCACGGAGTTGCTGTGGCTAAAACATACCGGCAGTCTCGGTCTCACTAGACGACTGAACGTCATCGTCAGAGGGGTAAATAATTTTCTATCCCTCCCAGCATTGTGAGTATTCTCGCTACAATTCGCTCTCTTTCTCTCTTTTACGCTCCAACTACAACCACTACTACCACTTCCTCATTTCCTCGACTGGTGGTGCGTCTTCAAACTCTCTCTCTCCAAAACTTTGAATAGAAACACACCCACAAATGCTGCTGGGATTGAAGTCATGTCCGCCATCTCCTGGTGTAAAGTAGTAACAACATTAGGCACCATATTTGCAGCTAGAGCCTGTTCAATTCAGCAATGTTGCTTGTCGCAATTTTGCAACTTTGGCCCTTAAAGAGTTAAAAGTAAAAAAAACGGTAATTACAGCTTGACTTTACAGTAAACCATGATTTTCCTAACCTCCATGGGCCCCTGTTTGGCTGGGCCCCAGAAAGCTCTCCCTTTTATCCACTTTAGGGGCAGCTTTGGTTTTCGCCAGAAATCAAGAAGTTGCTCCTCCATTTCTAATGCCCATCTTACAGCTAGCTCTTAGCTACATGCTACATCCACTGTGGTAGTGATTCAGGTCAGCTCCTCTCCTTGTCTGTTAGATTTTATTATCTTTACGACACACTGTATAAACTCTTTTGTTTCGCCAGTTATCATGAAGTTGCTCCTCCATTTATGATGTCCATCTGTCTTTATGCTTCATGTTTACTGTGGTCAACATGGCTGTGTTTGTTTAAGTTTTTCTTTTACACCCTGTCCACACAGAGATGACAACGATATATTGCCGTTTCGTTCTGAAAAAGTTTTCCGTAAAGACAAGATCGTTTCAGGAAATATCCACGTAAGCATGGAACCAATGAAAACAACTGAGAACACTGTAGTGTATATGCCAAGCCTGTACATGGCACAGTATTGCTGCCACGGATATGCACCAAAAGAGAAGAAGAAGATAACAGAAAACTGACACAAACTTTATTCTAGTTGCCTTTCTGGTTGTTCTCCGCTTTGGGTTTAAGAACAGATGGTTTATGCGTTTCGCAGTGGTGGTAAAGGAGCATTAGATTTTGCTGTAAAAGCCATAACTAGCTCAGTAGCTTCTGCAGCAAGAACACAACCCTGTAGTCTGCCATTTTTGTTTTGGCCGGACCTGCGCAGGCACCTTAAGGGAGCTACGCTGAGTGTGACGTAATCATTTCAAGAAAGATGCGGATAGCCATCCACACAGAGACTAAACAGAAGTCGTTTACAGATTTATACCCTCTGGGACCTGTTTTCAAGAAGTATCGTTTACAGTCACCAAAATGTCGTTTCTGTGTGGATGAAACGCCAATCTGACGAAAAACTTTTGCGTATACGTCTGAATTTGTCTGTGTGGACGGGGCCTTAGTCAGCATACCTCCTGACTGACTATCACTCTATTCCCCATGAAAATTCAGCGATGTGCTCATCTGTCCACGAAGTTACTCATCACAGGATTTCTGATTGTAAATATTTAAATTGTAGATGCACTTATCATCTTCCAAGCAGATCGGTGAGGGTAGAATCACTCTTAACACCTCACACCATAGGAACTCTGGTGGAGTAATCTTGAGAACCATCAGATAATCTGGTTTTTAGAGACTTCACTGAGAAGGGGGCTGTCTTCATACCTTAGATCCTGTGAGGTAAACCAGACAAACACGGAGCAGAAGTGGAGTTTCTCTCAGCATAATCCGTCTTCAGGAGGCCTGAGGTTCATCCTCAGCAGCGAGCACGCTGCACTGACAGCCAAACACTCACACATACACACACATTATCTGCTCTGTGATAGCACAATGAGAAAAATATTCAGCCGAGCAGATCAACCTCTCGCCTCAGCATTTTCTTTCTTTTAGACGCCAACGTAACGCCAGCGCTCCCCATTCTCCCCGCCTGCAATCTGCCTCGCTCGCTCTGTGAAAAGAGGGCCGGAAATCTCTGAAATATTTAACACACATTACAATGAAAAAAGGTGCATTTATTTCAGTGTGTGTCTGAGCCAGAAACTAATGAAAAGCTTGCCTGACTTTGGCATTTGTGCGTTGGAAGCCAAAGAGAAAAATGGGAGCTTTCAGGGCTGCTATTTGTTCGGGGTATCAAAGAGCTGCAGACACTTTTCGCCTTTTCTTTCTCTTTCTGCTCTCATTTAGCCTCATCTAAAACCAGCCTGGTACTTACACATGTAACTATCCAAATTCAATTTTCTGTGGGTATTTCTAATACAGTGCATACATTAAAAAGTGTGTTTGCACACACACGCGCCAGCCGAGCTGAATAGCTTGAAAAGAGAAACTCCTCCAGTCGAGCTTATTACCCTCACGCCTGGACTCCGGCACGGAGCAATTAATCATATTTTTTGCTTTGGGTTAGAATACTGATTTCCATCTCTCCACACAGGAAATGTAATATTTTCAGAGCTGAAATCTATCCAGCAGTATGTTCAGTTTGGCTCTGAGGCTTTCTGCTCCCCACCGAGCTGAGCGCCATAAAATAATGTGAGAGGAGCCGGAGACAGAGAGGCTGTTGCTCGGCTGGACGCTGGAAATGAACCGTCCGTCTATCTTTCTGCCCGTCTGTCCGTCTCCCTTCATGTTTGCTGTCTAAAGACGTTTGGTGGCGGGGGTACAGCTGGACGTTTCGTAAATGCTTGTATACAGCCTTGGCCAGGGGAACAGGTGGTTTTTTCAATTTCAAGCTTTTGGACAAAAAATTTTATTCGGTTTCATCTTTTTCTAAAAAGCCCTTGATTAATTTCAAGTCATTTATGGAGCACTAGAAGCCTCAAAATTGAAAAATTCCCTTCTTTCACAAAATATAATCGGTACACATGAAAAAAACTCCAGGAAAAAATACATTTCAAAATTCATTTACAGTTTAAAAAGCTTTTAGAATGAGTACAATAACTTTAAATCAACTCTTTAAAAATAGAGGTTATAAAAGCGGAGATGTGGTTGCTTCCACAACCCAAATTCCAAAAAGTTGGGTCCCTGGGTTAAGTGTAAATAAAAACAATAACCGTCAAATCTCATAAATCCATATTTGATTCACAACAGAACATAAACAACTAGGGGTGTAACGGTACAGAAAAATTTCTGTTCTGTATGTACCTTGGTTTTGAAGTTACGGTTTGGTACATACCTCGGTTTTTAAGTCACAGTTCAGTACATTCCTCAGTTTTGAAGTCACGGTTTGGTACATACTTCGGTTTTGAAGTCACAGTTTGGTACGTACCTCTGTTTTGAAGTCATGATTCAGTACGTACCTTGGTTTTGAAGTCACGATTCGGTACGTTCCTCGGTTTTGAAGTTACGGTTTGGTACGTACCTCTGTTTTGAAGTCACGATTCGGTATGTACCTCGGTTTTGAAGTCACAGTTCGGTATGTACCTCTGTTTTTAAGACACAATTTGGTACGGACCTTGGTTTTTAAGTCACAGTTCAGTACATTCCTCAGTTTTGAAGTCACGGTTTTGTACATACTTCTGTTTTGAAGTCACGGTTCAGTACGTACCTCTGTTTTGAAGTCACAATTCGGTATGTACCTCTGTTTTTAAGTCACAGTTTAGTACGTTCCTCGGTTTTGAAGTCACGGTTCAGTACGTTCCTCAGTTTTGAAGTCACGATTCGGTAAGTACCTCGGTTTTGAAGTCACGGTTCTGTACGTACCTTGATTTTGAAGTCACGATTCGGTACGTTCCTTGGTTTTGAATTCACGGTTCAATATGTACCTCGGTTTTGAAGTCATGGTTCGGTAGGTATAGTGCTTAACAAATTTATTAGACCACCCTTACCCTACCAAAGTAAGGTTTCTGCCACAGCTGTTCTAAATTAACAGCATTGGTAATTACCAAAATCATTTTTAATGTTTCTGCAATGGTTAATACACCAATATGTAGAAGCTCTTTAACCCAAATGATATTTTTAATGCTAAAATATAATTATTATTGTTATCCATGAATTTTCAAATTTACTGATTTACAAAAAAATTGAATAAATAGTAAAGCACATTAATATTTCTTGATTAATATGTCAAATCATCATCAGTTATTTACTTGCGTTCCTGAACAGAAAAATTAGTCTTAGTGCTTGAATGTTATGCTTGATTAATTTCTGACTTCTCAGAGAAGCCCAATGAGCCGGTGAATTTGGGTGAATTCAGTTTGAAATTCCTCATTTCTGTTCAAAATGGTAAAACGTGGAGCTCACTGAAAATAAGAGTCCGCATTAAAGCACTTCATGATGCTGGATGGTCTCTGAGACAAATATGACAGGTGGTCTAATAAATTTGTTAAGCACTGTACCTTGGTTCTGAAGTCACGGTTTGGTATGTTTTCAGTACGGTGATTGAAGCGGATAAATAAAATTTAATTTTTATTTTTTAATTAAATTTTACTAAAATAAATAGGCTGAATAAATTATATTTAAATTAAAAATAGTCCTGCGACCTCCCTCCAAAAGTTCCTCAATGATTAAAAATATTAATAAATAAATACATTTTTGAACTAGGTTTTTTCATGGATATATTGCTATATTTATACCCATTCTTTAAATACTAAAATTTACCAGATAGCTTGAACGCATCATCACACAACTGCAAGTTAGCTTGTTAAGTATGCAAATTAGTGTCTTTTTTGCCAATTTCAACTCAGACTTCTGCACTGGACTACTTTTTTAACCAACAGGACCAACTACAAAGTTTGGAATAACTTTTCCCAGCCTATCTTGGAGGATAAAGAGGTTAAAGCCTTGTGAAATCTGAGGATAACTTTACCTATGATGTAGCTGCAGAGTCCCTCTCTCACTCCTCTGAGGCTGATAGTTGAAAGGAAATTGCTGAAATAGTGGCAGCCTTCCCTGACAGAGACGTTGTCTGGATGGGAGCATATGTTGCTCTAAAAGCTCGCTCTACTTTTCAGCATTGATAGTTCCTTTCCAGATGTTAGAGCTGCCTACGCCATAGGCACTAATGCAACCCCATACCATCAAAGATGCAGGCTTTAGACCTGAGCCAGGAGAACAAGCTGGATGCTCCCTCTCCTCTTTAGTCCACAGGACACGGTGTCTGTGCTTTCCTCTGACCACAGAACAGTTTTCCATGTTTCCTCAGTCCATGTTAAATGAGCTTTGGTCCAGAGAAGATGGCGGTGTTTCTGGATCCTGTTCACATATGGCTTCTTCTCTCCATGATCCAGCTTTAACTGTCATTGATGGATGGCACAGCCAACTGTGCTGACAGACGATGATTTCTGGAATGTTCCTGAGCCCATGCAGTGATTTCAGTACAGAATCATGCCTGTTTTTAATGCAGTGGCCTCTTCAGCCTTGTCCCTTGCTCTCAGAGATTTATCCAGATTCTCTGAATCTGTTGATGATATTACAGACTGTAGATGGGATCTTTACAATTTTACATTTTTCTGAATTTGTTCCACAATTGTTCCAGTTTTTCACAGACTGCTGAATCTCTGCCTATCTTTCCTTCTGAGGGACCCTGCCTCCCTAAAATGCTACTTTTATACCCAGTCCTGTTACGATCTGTAGGCATTGAACCTAATTAGTTGCAAGTATCGGACTGTTTTATCAAAGTTTTACACAGATCAAGTTCAGTGGGACTGTACTTAATCTTGTGGAAGCTTTCAGAAAGCACAATAGTTTTTCAGAGACTTTTTTGGTCGCTGGATAAAAAGGAAATTTGCAATAATCTATTTTGTAGGTGATGATGGTGTATGTATCTTTTCTGTGCCGTCATTCCTCAGGGAGACTCCAAATCAAAAGGATTAGGGATCTGAAACTGCTGTAGAGCAACAAGGAGATGCCAGTCAAAGCTAACCCTATGTAACTCGATAATCAGCCAGCTCATTGATTTACTAGAAAATAAGACTGTATCTGTAGTAATAGCCTGTCCATTAGCTAACATCTAACAACAATAAATACCTCTGGGAGCAGCGGGCAACTTTTCAAGCTTCTGACATTGCCAACAGCTTTCCAAAAGATTTCCAGCCCAGACTTCCTTTTGGGTTCTTTCCCTTTGTTCACAGACAGAAAACATGAGCATGAAGTTGGAGATGAGCCACAGCGTCCATGAGTGAATCGTTAGAGGCACTTGCATACATGAACAGAAATTAAACAAAGCTAAATGGTCTTAAGAGGGTTGACAATAGGAGCTGGAACAAGATAAGAGAGGATGAGAGATGATAAGAGCAGAAGACTTCTGATAACCCAACTGATTCTGCTTTTAAACATACAGTGGTTTTATAAACTTGATTGAAGAACAAGGACCATGTCTCAACCATATTCCACGTCCCCAGTCTAAAGTATAAAAGGACGCCTGTCTCATCCATATCTCTGACTCTGGTTTCAGATTCCTCCCATGAAACCACCTTTATTTCTAACTTCTCTCAGTCCAAATACTGGGGGCTCCTTACTGAGAGTGCCAAGGAGATGGTTCCCCCTCCTGAATCTCAACCTGACTCCTCTATCCCGGTCTCCACTCCTACAACTTCCTTTGGCCACACAGTCACCAGCTATAGCCGGTAAATCCTCTGTCTGAGACCATAAACAATGTCACCAACTCCCCTAATCCATCCCTCCCTCAACCCTTCATCCCTCTACCCTTATCCTCATCCCACCATCCCTCAACTCTAACCCTTAACTCTTACCCTTACCCTCAACCCTTATCCTCATCCCACCATCCCCCAACCCTAACCCACAACTCTTACCCTCAACCCTTATCCTCATCCCACCATCCCTCAACTCTAATCCATCCTTCCCTCAACCCTTCATCCCTCTACCCTTATCCTCATCCCACCATCCCTCAACCCTAACCCACAACTCTTACCCTCAACCCTTATCCTCATCCCACCATCCCTCAACTCTAATCCTCAACCCTTACCCTTACCCTCAACCCTTATCCTCATCCCACCATCCCTCAACTCTAATCCTCAACCCTTACCCTTACCCTCAACCCTTATCCTCATCCCAGCATCCCTCAACTCTAATTCTCAACCCTTACCCTTAGCCTCAACCCTTATCCTCATCCCACCATCCCTCAGCCCTAACCCTCGACTCTTACCCTCAGCCCTTATCCTCATCCCACCATCCCTCAGCCCTAACCCCTTGACTCTTACCCTCAGCCATTATCCTCATCCCACCATCCCTCAGCCCTAACCCTCGACTCTTACCCTCAGCCCTTATCCTCATCCCACCATCCCTCAACTCTAATCCTCAACCCTTACCCTTACCCTCAACCCTTATCCTCATCCCACATCCCTCAACTCTAATCCTCAACCCTTACCCTTACCCTCAACCCTTATCCTCATCCCACCATCCCTCAGCCCTAACCCTCGACTCTTACCCTCAGCCCTTATCCTCATCCCACCATCCCTCAACTCTAATCCTCAACCCTTACCCTTACCCTCAACCCTTATCCTCATCCCACATCCCTCAACTCTAATCCTCAACCCTTACCCTTACCCTCAACCCTTATCCTCATCCCACCATCCCTCAACTCTAATCCTCAACCCTTACCCTTACCCTCAACCCTTATCCTCATCCCACCATCCCTCAACTCTAATCCTCAACCCTTACCCTTAGCCTCAACCTTTATCCTCATCCCACCATCCCTCAGCCCTAACCCTCGACTCTTACCCTCAGCCCTTATCCTCATCCCACCATCCCTCAGCCCTATCCCTTGACTCTTACCCTCAGCCCACCATCCCTCAACCCTAACCCTCTTCCACAACCCTTACCCTCATCCCTCACAGGCTTTTTCTGCTCCTTTCAGATATTTGTCATACTTTTTCCTGTAATTTAGACTTTTTAACTTTTTTGATTTCTCTGAAAACTTATTATTATTTCAAATGGGAAAAGTTCTAATTGTCTTAAACTGTCTAACTGGTAAGGCTTATTACTTCAGCTCACTTCCATGTGCAGACTTACTTTTTACTTTACAATACAGAAAAACTCTTCAGCTATTTAGGGATGGTTTTAATTATTGATATCTTTTAGATATATTTTTTGGATTTGCACTGGAAGAAGTCAACTATGCATGCATAAATGAATGTCTGCTGTCTACGACCAGGTGGCTTTTCCTCAAATTACTCTGTAAGAATGTGAAATAAACATGTGGAATAAAATTTAAAAATGTGAAATAAACATCACAGAGCTGGCCAGGAGGAACAAGAGACAAAAGCTTAATTTGATCTCATTTTACCAGAGGAAGGTGCAAACCTGCAGACTTTCATGCTGCATATGTTTTCTAAAAAATGCATACCTGTGAAAATCTGCCTCAGAATTATTCACATTTCCCTGCCATTTCTTTGCATTGCCCTTGGTGTACAAGAAGCTCTTAGCTTGTTGTTAATCCACTTCGCAGGTCTGTCGACAGAGTTTTGTGACAAAAATGGCTCCATATAGACGCTTTAACCCTGAGTTTAGTCTGTCTTTTAGTTTTGTTTCTCCTTCTGAAACTTTGCAGAGCTTCAGCAAAGAGAAAACGTTCCATACTAGAGGATAAAATGGGTCTGTAAGTTTGAATGGAGTCACCCTGCAGGTCTGCGTGTGTTTCTTTTCCACACATCCAAAGCGTTGTTTGTCTTTGACTAAATCAGAGCTGACTTTTTATCTTTGGCTGATTGAGGCGGCTGTTTGAAATGAGGATAACCTTGAAAAGATTTCTCCGTCTATGAATCACCTTTTTATTTCAAACTCCTCCCATTGCAGCTTTATTAAAATTCCTCTTGTGTGGAATAAATGCTTTCTAGCCATTAGCGGGATGTCAGACACACTTTGAGCGGTGGGTTATTGTGCCGCGTGCCCTTGGTTTTTTCAGTCGTGAGAGTGTTCACAGAAAAGAACCAGCGCTGCCTCTAAACAGGAAATGAAAACATACAAAAGCAGGTTTTTATTTCCATGTTTATCACCTTGAGTCTGGATCAGCGGCAATGAAAACATATAAAGCATCTGAGGAGAAAAACAAAAGCCAAACACAAAAACAGAAGGAAAGCACTCTTCGCTCACACCTGCGTCCCTCACTCCTCTTTCTCTCCCTCAAGTGAAGCTGCTTGTTGTTGTTTTGCTGTTGAATCAGTTTTTCTGACAACCGATCATTTTTCCTTGTATCACTTCCAAAATACATATCAGAGAAAATAACTCTCTCCAGAAAAACATCCAAAAAAGCGTCCTTTTTTTTCCCTGCAGATACGAGGTGTTCAAGTTCAATACCAACTTTATTTGTAAAGCTCAATTTTTGCACGAATGCAATTTTTAAATTGCCTTCAACAAAGTTTAAACCGCACAAAAAGGTTTGAACAAAGAGGTCCAAAGAAGAGGAGACAAATAAGCAGACACTCTGGGAGTAAAAACAGCAGCCAGACTGGCTTCAAACTTGAACCCTAGGATAATAAAAACAGGATTTTATTTTTATAAAGAAACACTGTGAGCTGTCTGCTAGTCTGACGAAAAAGAGAAATATCATTAACATTTTAGCATTTTTTCTTCGGATGTTTCAACAAAAACAGCATGAGCAACAAATGAGCGTTTTTACCAAAATCTTCTTAAATTTGTTCTCATCCCATAAGAGCCCACACACATTTTTCCTCATAGCAAAATTATAGTGGGGCATCACACAGACTTAGGCCCCGTCCACACAGAGACAAAAACGATCTATTGCCGTTTCGTTTTGAAAAAGTTTTCTATAAAGACGGGATCTTTTCAGGAAATATCCACGTAACCACAGAACCACTGAAAAGGACTGAAAATGCTGTAGTGCATATGCCAAGCCTGTATGTGGTGCTGTAACGCTGCCATGGAAATGCATTAAAAGAGAGAAGAGGAACACAGAAAACTGCCCCAAACTTTCTTCTAGTTGCCTTCCTGGTTGTTCTCTGCGTTGGATTTAAAAACATATGGTGTATGCGTTTCACGGTGGTGGTAAAGGAGCATCAGATTTTGCTATAAAAGCCATAACAAGATCAGTCACTTCTGCAGCACAAACACATCCCTATAGTCCGCCATGTTTGTTTTGGCCGGACCCGTGCAGGCACCTTTAGGGAGCTACGCTGTGTGTGATGTAATCGTTTCAAGAAAGATGTGGATAGCCGTCCACATGGAGACGAAATGGTAGTCACTTACGTATTTATGTACTCCGGAACCCGTTTTCGAAAAGTATCGTTTACAGTCACCCAAAACACCATTTCCGTGTGGACAAAACACCAATAGGACAAAAAACCTTTGTGTATACTACGGAATTCGTCTCCATGTGGACAGGGCCTCAGTAGACCATGTCAAACCCATTTCTGACTTAAAAAATACACTTATCTCTAATGTCAAGGACAGGAAACATTACTTATATGTCAGGTTTGGCTTTGTGGTTAATTTTTCATCATCTGTTATAGGAAAATACATTTACTTTCCAGTCTTGATTGCAAAGTGGCGTTATTTTATCTTTTCATTTGTATTTATACAGCAGAAGTCAAAATCCATTAGTTTCGTGACTAAAATCATTTTCAGGGGCTTTTTTCAACACTAAAACCCAGTGAACTGGCCCTCCATAGTCATGATTTATTAATGACATCATTGCATTTGTGCTGGATCGGTGAAATAGGTGCTTCCTAGGTGTGGCTCCTACTTAATCTAGCCAATTTTTGCAGTATTTTCCAATTTGTACCCTTTATGCCACCTTTTAACAGCTTTTCACCATTGTCCACCCATTTTGACACCCTTTTTGCTTTTCTGTAACCCATTTTTGCCTATCCTGCAACCAGAGATGTCTAGTAACTAAGTACAAATACTTTGTTACCTTCCTTAAGTAGAAATTTTCGGTATCTGTACTTTACTGGAGTAATTATTTTTCAGCCGACTTTTTACTTCTACTCCCTACATTTAAAAAATAGCCTCGCTACTCCTACTTAATTTCAGCTTGTTTTCATTCTGGCTCGTCATCGTTCAGAAAAAACACAAAAAAACACAAAAACCTATACAGATAAATCGCGCCATCCAGATAGAGTAAATTTGACTGTGGTTGGATGAAAAGTATAAACATGATACCATTCCAATCCTGTTCTCCTCCGCCTTTTCCAGTGCCTCCCCATGCTCCCCAGTCCTTCAGCCCAATCTCTGCCATGCTGCCCCACTCTCACCACGGACTCTCACACCTACCTCCTGCACAGAACCTCTCACTTCACGCCCTCACGCTCTCCTGGATTCCCCCCTCACATCCTGGACCCTGGATTCCCCCCATCCTCCTCCAAATCCCCTACAAATAAATTGTTAAACTGCTTCTTCTGTTTCCAGTCTGCTTCTGGGTTCAACTAAAAAGAATACACCAATCATTATACAATGACACTTTTTCTACACCTATTTCATTTTTTCCAATGTTAAATTATACAACCAATCACATGACCACATTAGAATGTTCAGTGTTTTTCAGTCAGAAACTTTATTGGTTTAAGTCAAGAAAAAAGCTCTGCAAGGTCTCTTACAGGACATTTTAAGGTCATGTGACACCTGGGTTACGGTAGGTCCATATGGGTTAAAGTTCCTCAGATTAAACCTCCATCAGATTTATGGCACACTCTACAAATGCTGAATTGTTCTGTCCTGGGTTCTCATATCTGTATCAAGCTGCAAACTCGTGCAAGTTTTCTAACTTGCAAAGAGGCACGCCTCTTTGATGCCCATATTAGGCATCAGACTGCAGGACTGTGTGCAAACACAGAAGGCAAACCAAACCAAAACAAAAACAATCACACACTCCAAGATTTAGAAAAACTTTTAATAGTTATCTCAGACATGATGGCTGCCTAACAGCCTTGCCACAGCTTGATTATCATTTCAGCATGCATGATAACAAGTCAGGGCTTTCAGACTGTGTTAGTGTTGCCTCTCATGTATGTGGCTCACATGTTGCATCATGTCCTCATCACAGAAGACATCGGCGAGCATATTACATTTGTTCCCAGAGAAACCTACAAAGGAGTCACGACAAACTAAACTGTTGAATTATTCTCTTCTGTGTTCTTAAACTGATGAATGTCATGTCTGTGCTCCAGACCGGCAGTGGTGCGTGCCTGGAGCGCCGCTTCATTCGAGATACGCTGCCGCTCTATTTTCAGCACCGGCCGCTGCCAAACAAGCTATACAAATAAACATTAAATTAAAAAAAAAAATAAATAAACCTCGTCAGCACCCATCCATCCATCCATCGTCTTCCGCTTCCGAGATTGGTTCGCGGGGGCAGCAGCCTAAGCAGGGAAGCCCAGACTTCCCTCTCTCCAGCCACTTCATCCAGCTCATCCCAGGGGATCCCAAGGCATTCCCAGGCCAGCCGAGCGACATAGTCTCTCCAGCGTGTCCTGGGTCTTCCCCGGGGTCTCCTCCCAGTGGGACTTGCCCGGAACACCTCACCAGGGAGGCGTCCAGGAGGCATCCGGACCAGATGCCCGAGCCACCTCATCTGGCTCCTCTCAACGTGGAGGAGCAGCAGCTCTACTCCGAGTCTCTCCCGGATGGCCGAGCTTCTCACCCTATCTCTAAGGGAGAGCCCGGACACCCTGCAGAGGAAACTCATTTCAGCTGCCTGTATCCGCGATCTCGTTCTTTCGGTCACTACCCACTGTTCATGACCATAGGTGAGGGTGGGAACGTAGATCGACTGGTAAATCGAGAGCTTCGCCTTTCGACTCAGCTCTTTCTTCACCATGACAGACCCATGCAGAGACCGCATCACTGCAGACACCGCACCGATCCACCTGTCGATCTCCCACTCCATTCTTCCCTCACTCATGAACATGACCCCGAGATACTTGAACTCCTCCACTTGGGGCAGGATCTCATTCCCAACCTGGAGAGGGCATTCCACCCTCTTCTGACTGAGGACCATGGTCTCAGATTTGGAGGTGCTGATTCTCATCCCAGCTGCTTCACACTCGGTTGCAAACCATTCCAGAGAGCTGGGGGTCCCGGTCTGATGAAGCCAACAGAACCACATCATCCACGAAAAGCAGAGACCCAATTCTGAGGCCACCAAACCTGACGCCCTCTACGCCTTGGCTGCACCTAGAAATTCTGTCCATAAAAGTTATGAACAGAACCGGTGACAAAGGGCAGCCCTGGCGGAGTCCAACACACACCGGGAACGAGTTCGACTTCCGGCAATGCAGACCAAGCTCTGGCACCTGTCGTACAGGGACCGAACTGCCCTTATCAGGAGGTCCGGCACTCCATACTCCCAGAGCACCCTCCACAGGATTCCTCGTGTGACACGGTCAAATGCCTTCTCCAGATCCACAAAACACATGTAGACTGGTTGGGCAAACTCCCATGCACCCTCTAGGACCCTACCGAGAGTGTAGAGTTGGTCCACTGTTCCACGGCCAGGACGAAAACCAAATTGCTCCTCCTGAATCTGAGGATCGACTATCCGACGGACCCTCCTCTCCAGAACTCCCGAATAGACCTTTCCGGGGAGGCTGAGGAGTGTGATGCCTCTACAATTGGAACACACCCTCCGGTCACCCTTCATAAAGAGGGGAACCACCACCCCAGTCTGCCAGTCCAGGGGCACTGTCCCTGATGTCCACACAATGTTGCAAAGGCATGTCAGCCACAACAGCCCTACAGTATCCAGAGTCTTGAGGAACTCAGGGCGGATCTCATCCACCCCCGGGGCCCTGCCACCGAGGAGCTTTTTTGACCACCTCGGCAACCTCAGCCCCAGGGATAGAAGAGCCCACATCCACGTCCCCAGACTCAGCTTCCTCATTGGAAGGCGTGTCGATGGGATTGAGGAGGTCTTCGAAGTATTCCTTCCGCTGAACCACAACGTCCTGAGTCAAGGTCAACAGCGCCCCATCTCCACCGTACAAGGTGTTGACAACGCACTGTTTCCCCCTCCTGAGATGCCGGATCGTGGTCCAGAATCTTCTTGAAGCCGTACGGAAGTCATTCTCCATGGCCTCTCCGAACTCCACCCACGTCCGAGTTTTTGCCTTGGCAACCTCTGAAGCTGCAAACCGCTTGGCCTGCCGGTACCTGTCAGCTGCCTCTGGAGTCCCACAGGCCAAAAAGGCCCAATAAGACTCCTTCTTCAGCTTGACAGCGTCCCTCACCGCTGGTGTCCACCAGCGGGTTCGGGGTTACCGCCACGACAGGCACCGACCACCTTACGGCCACAGCTCCTATCAGCCGCCTCGACAATAGAGGCGCGGAACACGGCCCACTCGGACTCAATGTCCCCCGCCTCCCCCGGAACGTGGTTGAAGCTCTGTCGGAGGTGAGAGTTGAAGCGCCTTCTGACAGGGGACTCTGCCAGACGTTCCCAGCAGACCCTCACCATACATTTGGGCCTGCCAGGTCTGACCAGCTTCCTCCCTCACCAGCGGAGCCAACTCACAACCAGGTGGTGATCAGTTGACAGCTCTGCCCCTCTCTTTACCAGAGTGTCCAGGACATGCGGCCGAAAGTCTGATTATATGACTACAAAGTCGATCATCGAACTGCGACCTAGGGTGTCCTGGTGCCAAGTGCACATATGGACACCCTTATGCCTGAACATGGTGTTCATTTTAGACATCCCATGACGAGCACAGAAGTCCAGCAACAGAACACCACTCGGTTTTCAGATTAGGGGGGCCGTTCCTCCCAATCACCCCCTTCCAGGTCTCACTGTCGTTGCCCACATGAGAATTGAGGTCTCCCAGCAGGACGATGGAGTCCCCGGAAGGAGCACTCTCCAGCACCCCCTCCAGCGACTCCAAAAAGGGTGGGTATTCTGAGCTGCTGTTTGGTGCATACGCACAAACAACAGTCAGGACCCGTCCCCCCACGCGGAGGTGGAGGGAGGCTACCCTCTCATCTACCGGGGTAAACCCCAATGTACAGGCTGCCAGCCCAGGGGCAATCAGTATGCCCACACCTGCTCGGTGCCTCTCACCAGGTGCAACTCCAGAGTAGAAAAGAGTCCAACCCCTTTCAAGAGGACTGGTTCCAGAGCCCAAGCTACGCGTCGAGGTGAGACCAACTATATCTAGCTGGTACCGCTCAACCTCACGCACAAGCTCAGGCTCCTTCCCCACCAGAGAGGTGACATTCCATGTCCCCAGAGCCAGCCTCTGCAGCCGAGGATTGGAACGCCAAGGTCCCCGCCTTCGGCCACCGCCCAGCTCACACCGCACCCGACCTCTATGGCCCCTCCTATGGGTGGTGAGTCCATGGGAGGGGGGACCCACATTGCCTCTTTGGGCTGTGCCCGGCTGGGCCCCATGGGTGCAGGCCCAGCCACCAGGCGCTCGCCATCGAGCCCCACTCCCAGGCCTGGGTCCAGGAGGGGGCCCCGGGGACCCACGTCCGGGCAAGGGAGACCTGAGTCCTTTCTGCCGTTCTGCCATATACGGTCTTTGAGCTGCGCTTCGTCCGGTCCCTCACCCAGGACCTGTTTGCCTTGGGAGACCCTACCAGGAGCATGAAGCCCCTGACAACATAGCTCCAAGGATCCTTGGGACACGCAAACCCCTCCACCACGTTAAGGTGGCAGCTCAGCACCCGTCGACCAGAAAGGGCATTTAACCAAAGAATTTTACATAAAACCACAGATCCTTTAAGCAAACATTAACCTTTTAACGTCCTAATGTATTCACCCAATGGAGGAAGCAGTAATATCATGGACTTAAATCGCTCGCCTTCGGTCAGACCAAACCCGCGGTGCTTCGGTGCGCAGCACAGTCGTCCTATGTGGAAACTGCAGGTTACAGTTTTGAAATGATGCATACTTCCAGGTGCTGCATGCAGAAGGCTATCTGCAGCACTCTTAAGCAAGTTATTAACACAAAATATATTTGTTTTTGAATCTTGCAGCACTTTTGGCCATTGCATCGCTTTTCTGTGACTGAGTTTCATTTCAACTTCTGATTGCATTTCTTAACTGGTGTCTTGAAGTTGGTCTCTTTCAGGTGGCATGTGTCAGGCTGGTGCAGGGCGTTTGCCCTTATCAGCGACTGTAATATAAAGCTAGTAAAAAGGGCTGGTAGTTATTCTACACGGTCCAGATCCCAAGAGACTGGAGTAAAACCGTCTACATAGACTCTGTTTGGGGCTGTGTCTGCTTTATGTTGGACCGGTTTTAATGTCTCAAAGAAAGAAAAAGTGATGCAAACATGACTATTCCACTGTGATGAGCATATAGCTGATTTATATTTATAAGGCTCTAATTCAGCTGATAGTCTGAGTAAATTTGCAAGTTTTTACTACTTTTATTCAATTTTTATTGCATTTAGCCCATTTTGACACTTTTATCCAGATTTTTGCAATGAAATGCCTCTTTTTGCCCATTTCCCCACCTTTTTGCTGATTTGTGCACTTTAAAGTTACCTTTCACTCATTTTTTGCCACATTTTTGAACATTTTTGCCACCTGTAACTCATTTTTTGCCACTCCTCACCCAATATTGTAACTTTCTGCCCTTTGTGCCACTTTTCTCCCTATTTTTGCCTCTATTCTCACAGTGTTAGCCACTTTAAGCCCATTTTTGCAACTTCTTTTTGTCACTTTTCACCCATTTTGACACTTTTATCCTGCTTTTTGCAAATGTTTGCCCCTTTTTGCCTATTTTAGCAACTTCTTGCCCATTTAAGCTGGCTTTGCAATTAAATGCCACTTTTAGCCCATTTTCCCACCCTTTTTTTCCTGATTTCTGCCCATTTTAGTCACCTTTCACTCATTTTTGCCTACATTATTTAACATTGTTGCCACCTGTAACTAATTTTTTGTCATTTCTCACTCAATATGGTGACTTTCTGCCCTTTTGTGCCACTTTTCTCCCTATTTTTGCCACAATTCTCACAGTATTAGCCACTTTAAGCCCATTTTTGCAACTTCTTTTTGTCACTTTTCACCTATTTTGACACTTTTATCCACTTTCTTGCCACTTCTTGCCCCTTGTTGCCTATTTTGACAACTTCTTGCCCATTTAAGCGTGTTTTTGCAATTAAATGCCACTTTATGCCCATTTTTCTCACCCTTTTTTCAGATTTCTTCCCATTTATGTCACCTTTCACTCATTTTTGCCCACTTTTGCCACTTTTCGCCCATTTTTCTCACCCTTTTTTCTGATTTCTGCCCATTTTAGTTGCTTTTAACTCATTTTTGCCACACTTTAGCTATTTTTGGACCATTTTTGCCACTTCTTGCCCATTTAAGCTACCTTTTGCAATTAAATGCCACTATATGCCCATTTTTCTCACCCTTTTTTCAGATTTCTTCCCATTTAAGTCACCTTTCACTCATTTTTGCCACACTTTTGCCACTTTTCGCCCATTTTTCTCACCCTTTTTTCTGATTTCTGCCCATTTTAGTTGCTTTTAACTCATTTTTACCACACTTTTGCCAGTTTTTGCCAATTTTTCCCACCCTTTAGTCTGATTTATGCCCATTTTAGTCACTTTCACTCATTTTTGCCACACTTTTGCTATTTTTGGACCATTTTTACCACTTCTTGCCCATTTAAGCTACCTTTTGCAATTAAATGCCACTTTTCGCCCATTTTTCTCACCCTTTTTTCTGATTTCCGCCCATTTTAGTTGCTTTTCACTCATTTTCACCATGTTCTTGCAACTTTCTGACTATTTTTGCATCCTTTAAAAACATGTTTTGGTGTATTGTTGCTGCTTTTCTCCCAGTGTTTGCCACTTTATGACCATTTTTGCCACCTTTTACTTATTTTAATTGCCACTTTTTACCACTTAGATTGTGGCTCTTGCGAATGTATTTTTCAACAGTTTGCCTCTTTGGCTGAGTAACACTGCTCTAGCCGGTGTCTTGACCAGCTCCTGTGGTGTGTTTGTGTCCGTTCCTCTCCTGTAAGCTTCCTGGTCTCAGTCTCATTTTAAAGGAAATGTTTCCCTTTAATATTGGGCTGAAGCTCCGTCTGTCTGAGCCGTACCGTGATCAGTCATTATTCTGAAAACGCTCCTCTTCTCTGCTCCTGCTGTGGCGTCTCTGACACGAGGATACTTTCCCCTCCATAATAAAGCTTATCATGGCTGCTAATTGCCCCTCATTACCTCGGCATTTATCTGCCTCCCATCTCTTTAACGGGATAAAAATCAATCAATAGCGGCTCGTCTCTGCTCCTCCGCTAGCTGCTGCTGCTGCAGTCAGAGAGAAAATGGTGAGCGATGGCGGTGGCGGGTTGGGGAGTGGATTACGCCCGGAGCTGCTGTGATGACACCATACAATCCTAATGGGCTTCTTCACGCCGCGCTCACCTAATCACCCGTATCAAACCCTCTCAGAGAGAGCCCAGCCTCTTATTTATTTGATTTCTCTCACATTAAATTATATAGGATTTAGAAAAGGATTAATTTTTTACCCTTGTAAGAAGCCTTAGCCACTTAATTAGGGCTGAAAATAATACTGCAATTATTCCTGCTGAGGGTGAGAACGGCGCTTTAACGGCCTCAGAGTATTACCTTAATTATAACGTTGCTCTCGGACTACTAATTTCCCTCTCCAACTTTTCTGTTGTATGTTTTTTTTGGCCCCCACTGTACGGGGCCCTTTGTTATGCAGACTGTTGTTTATCAGTGTCGCTGCTATCAGTAACACAGCTCATCATTCACTGCCATATTGTTCACACAAACAATGGATCTGTGTTTGCAGCGTGCACGACAGAAATCTGATTCACGGATCAATGGCCTCCACCGTTTTGTCTTCCACACAATGAGCCGTGATGAGACCATGACAAGATGAAGGTGGAACAATGGCGCCTTTACCTGCCGCTGTGTGGAGGTGTGCGTTATTATTTTGGCCTCATCTGCAAAAATAAAGCTGTTTGTTCTCACTCTGAATGGATCTGCACTTCTTTTGCTGCTGCAGAGGTGGATCAGGACAAAACCTCAGTTTCAGGAATCATTCAGTGAATCAAGTTGATTTGCATTTGTTGGTGAGCGTCTGATTAAAACCCTGACACCACAGATATAGTTCAGCTCAAACTACAGTCAAAGATAGAGCTTTAAAAGCCATGTAAATTAAAAAGCAGAGTTTGTTTGCAGTCATGTGACAATGCAAAAGTCAGGAAGTCAAGAAGAGCAGTCAGGAATCAATGAGAATGAAGGAAAGTTAGTCCGTTAGACCAGTGGTTCTCGACCTTTTCAGCCTGTGACCCCCAAAATAAAGGTGCAAGAGACCGGGGACCCCCACTGTACCTGAAGGTGGTCGAACACAGCCATGCACATTCTAGAATAGGCAGACAGTGCTGTCCATATGGGGGGAGAAATATTAGGGCTTTCTGGGACCCATGGAGGGCAAGAAATGAGGGTCCATTGTCAAGTTAGCTAGATATCCATATCCATATTTTATATTTGACCTGAATAAAAACCTCTCTTAACCCTTTGGGCGCCACAGTTTTGTCAAGAAAATATTCAATTTTAATATCAAATTTCAAAAGGCAGAAGCTTGAAAGTGGTTGAAGATAAAGGCATACTGTAAACGAGAAAAATCTTCAGTATGACCCAAAGTTTGTGATGGGAGTAAATTCACTCATCTAATTTGCATATTCTGACGTCACCAGGCGGCCTCCACTGCCATGGCTTCTACCACGTCTGTCCCTACTTCTCAGTGTTTTTTATTCCCGCTACCTCCGTCAATATTCATGTTTTGACCACCCCTGCAACCCCAGCCATGTCCCTACTCTGCTCATGGTAAGGAAAAGCATCGGCTTCGGTATGTGCTTCTTGTGGACTCACATGGTGCACAGAGTTGCTGTGGCTCTGACACACCGGCAGTCTCGGTCTCACCAGACGACTGAACGTCATCGTCAGAGGGGTAAATAATTCCCTATCCCTCCCAGCATTGTGAGTATTCTCGCTACAATTCGCTCTCTTTCTCTCTTTTACGCTCCAACTACAACCACTTCCACCACGTCCTTGTATCCTTGACCAGCAGTGCGTCTTCAAACTCTCTCTCTCCAAAACTTTGAATAGAAACACGCCCACAAGTGCTGCTAGGATTGAAGTTACTCATGTCTGCCATCTCCTGGTGTAAAGTAGTAACAACATTAGGCACCATATTTGTAGCTACAGCCCGTTTAATTCAGCAATGTTGCTTGTCGCAATTTTGCAACTTTGGCACTTAAAGAGTTAACAGGCAACAGATAGCCTCCCTTCTATCAGCTGATACACACACAGACCAAGGTGATTTACTGGCATCATGTATATAGAGGAGGTGAGTAAAGTAACATTTAAAAGTTCCACGAACTAAAAATGAAAATGAATGAAGTATATTTGAGCCTCTAGTGCGGAGACAGCACAAAATTAATTATTGGTTCATATGAGGCGATTAAAAAAGGACGATATTTTCATGACCATTTCTATGAATAAACAACTTCGCTACTTAGTGCAGCATTGACCAAATTTATTATCTTTTCACGTGTGTAATGTGTGATGTGTATTGACTGGGACAGGTTTTAAAAACAGAAACAACAGAGCAAACGCTGCTTAGCTCTGATAATGGAGCCTCGACCGCCGATATCAGATAGCTGACATGTGTTGAAGATATTTCACAAACTATCAAAAAATAAACTCAGTAAGTCGAGTCCAGTGCCAGAAAGCAAGAAAAAGATGCGATATTATCCAGAAAACACTAAATGAGCAACGTGACATTCTCCTTGTTTGGATAGCATCTTCGTAAGCAAGCTAACGCGATGCAGCATACGGCTTATACAACATAAAACACTACATTGTATTTCATGGTCCGGAGTGATGCCTTACCTTATCAATAGAAAGACGGCCATCTCTGGATCGGTATTTACCCCGAGCGCCGAGCGAAGCGCCCTCCATTTCTCAGATGCTCCACTGATATTCATCCTGCGTCAGTCACACTCTCTTTTAGCTTGACGGGCTTCAGCAGATGAAACTATCTTAGTTTTTTATTTTTTAATGGAGTTTGTATGGGTGTTTGGGCTGAGCTAGCCGGTCGTTTACTCGTGACAGCAGCCTTCTCCATGCAACACGCCGTTGTCAGTTATAAACAGAGTAAGGGGGTGCGCGCATTACGTAGTACCAGAAGTGCACACCATTATATACTCAAAAGTGGGAAGTTTTAAAGCATAGAGTCCCTTTAAGTTGTTTGTGCTGTAGTATATAGTCATCTTAAAAATGTAAATCCCTTTTCTCAAAAACATAATTAAAAGAGTTTAAAAAAAATCCTAAAAAGGTGGTGGGAAAGGTGGTTAACTGGGATTTTAGAAGTAGTAGAAATGGGTTAGAAGTGGCAAAAACAGGCACAAAAAGTGGTAAAAGGGGATTAAAATGTTGAAGAAATAGGTTTATTGGAAAAATTGGTCGGATTTAAAAGTGGGAAAATGAGCTTCACACTGGCAGAAATGGGTTAACTGGCTAATCAGCCAGAAGCGCAAACTCCAAAGAACGGCTAAGATCCTGCGCAGAAACCTCAGGGTCCCAGGACCCGACCTTGAAGGAGACACCACAATGCCCGGGTTGGTGAGGGAGGATTTATTTTTAATATAAAACCTAAAAATAAATTCCCCATATATTTCCAATTGATTCCGCTGACCACAGAACAGTTTTCCATGTTTCCTCAGTCCATGTTAAATGAGCTTTGGTCCAGAGAAGATGGCGGTGTTTCTGGATCCTGTTCACATATGGCTTCTTCTCTCCATGATCCATCTTTAACTGTCATTGGTGGATGACATGGCCGACTGTGTTAGAGAGGAACTGGAGCTTTTACACTTCCATATATCTTCAGTTTTTAGTATCTGAGTTCCATGCCTGCAGTATCATGACTGTTTTTTTTAATTCAAGAACATTTTTGTTTAAGAAGTCCTTCAACCCAAACTGGTGTAAAACATTCAGAGCTTGTTTCCATCAGTGACTCACAAACAAACTCGCTGATGTGAAGACACTGCAGGTAAGAAAACATCTTGTTTCTGTCTCTCCCTGCAGCGTGCAGACTGATGGAAGATGTAAACACCTTCAGGGAGTCAGACGGAGACTTCAGACTTCTCCGTCCTCTGCAGGGCCGGAGGGCGACGGCACAGAGCGCTGTTTGTTTCTATATTCCCATGAGTCCCTCTCAGATGTATGGAGAGTTGTTATTGTTTGAGTTGGGTACCAAACCAAAGAAGAAGAAGAAGGAGAATATCCCGCCCCGCTCACCTCCAGCTCTGCTTTGATTGACAGCTTAAAAAAAGGGAAGCAGAAGTAGAAAAGAAATCCCTGCGGTGCTTCACAGTCCAACAACTTTTCTCTTCTCACTAACTTTCCGGATGTTTTCATACAAATTAGATCGATTCACAGCGTCGCAAGAACGCGGGCTGTGTTTGTGGTAAAAACGAGGGAGCAGAGCGTCCGTCATCGGTCATGCCTGTCACGCAGCAGCTGAAGCATCGCTCTCCGTCTTGTTTGTCCTGCTGACGTCCGGCTCTGGATGGATGACGCCTGGCGCTCAGGAGGCTCGGCGTGCAGGTGAGGAGTTTACTCGTTAGTCACAGTTGGTTTTATTTTTCCACAACACGATGAAGAGTGATTGAAGAGGAGGGAGAGAACAAATCCCAGCATTCACTGCCATGAGGAGGCCTTCAGAGGAGGGAGATCATCTGAGTTAAGTCATATGGGAGATAATAGACGGGAAAATGGACAACAAAAAAATAAGGAGTGCCAAAAAAGACCCAATCAGAGTGAATTTAAATTAACCACAAACAAAACATGAATCTAGGCACAACGTAGGGATGCAATAATTATGGCAAGACTGCCAAGATTATCATGTTTACATTACATTAATTTCTGAACTATGATATTTGAATTTACACTATATCACCAAAAGTATCCGCTCACCTGCCTTGACTGGCATATGAACTTAAGTGACATCCCATTCTTACTCCATAGGGCACTGATCATCAACTGATGGCCCAGGGGCCAAATCAGGCCCCCAAAGCTTCCTGTCCGGCCCCTTAGAGATCATTGAATTCAGAAAAGGAGGAGAAGAGGATGTTATGGTTTTAAGAGTATCTTTTTGCTTTAAATGTCTGCAGCTGTTAAATCCACCCCAATAATTAATGTTGATGTAGTTTTAGAATGAATAACATTTGATCTGTTTTTACAGAAATTCACTTGTCAGCCATTATTAGTTTATATTAACAAAATGTGTTTAAAATGTCCAGATAAAGTGGTGAAAATGGGTTAGAGGGTAGCAAAAATGGGCAATAAGTGTCTAAATGGGTTGTGGAGTGGCACAAAGGGGGAAAAACTTTCAGGAAAAGAGGTTAAAATGTGGCAAACCATGAGTATAAAAGGAAAAGGGGCAAAAAGTATCTCAAAAATGGGTTAAATGTGGCAAAAAGTAATAAAAAGTGGCAAAACTAGATGAAAAATGGCAAAAATTGATAAAGAGGGATATAACAAGACAAGTGGTTTAAAGGAGATAAATAGTGCAAACAATTGGGTTAAAGAGGCAACAAAAAGGGCAAGTAGTATCAAAAATGTGTTAAAGCTGGCAAAAATGGCCGGATAAAGTGGTAAAAAAGGGTTAGAAAGTGGTAAAAATGGCTAATAAGCGCCCAAATGGATTGTGGAGTGGCACAAAGGGACAATACCTGCAGGAAAAGTGATGAAAAGAGGTTAAAATGTGGCAAACCATTAGTATAAAAGGAAAAATGGGGCAACAATGGACAAAAAGTGGCAAAATGGATGAAGGAGGGATAAGGCAGGCAAGTAAATGGTTATGGAGTTAAAGAATGGTAAAAATCAGGTAAAAGAGGCAAAAAGGGCAAAAAGTACCAAAAATGGATTAAAAGTGGATAAATGGTGCAGCAATAGCCAATGGCAGAGCCGTGAAAAAGCAGGAAAGTGGGTTTAAGAGTGAGAAAATCAGCAAAAATGGGTTAAAAGTGGCACCAAATGTTGCAGAAAGAGCAGACTGAAGCAGTAAAGTAGTGTAAAGAGTGAAACATGAGTTCATATTGGTGCTAAACAATAATTGTTGAGAGACCATTCTTTCCAGCCATTTCTGTGGGCATGCCTGTCTCCTTATACGGCATTATAGATAAGGATAGATCTCACTGGTAATGCCTAAAAATGTCCTGTGTTTTGAAAGAAAATACAAATACTAATAAAATAATATGTTACTCAGAACAAAATATAGATTTTATTTTTCTTTATTTGGAAGTCTGGCCCCCAGAGGCTCTGTCAAGAATAAATCTGGCCCTTGTGCAAACATACTTGATGACCCCTGACCCCTGCACTAGGGTTTAATATGACATTGGTCCACCCTCTGCAGCTATAACAACTTCGACTCTTCTGGGAAGGCTTTCCACAAGGTTTAGGAGTGTGTTTATGGGAATTTTTGACCATTCTTCCAGAAGCACATCTGTGAGGTCACACACTGATGTTGGACCAGAAGGCCTGGCTCTCAGTCTCCGCTCTAATTCATCCCAAAGGTGTTCTATGGGGTTGAGGTCAGGACTCTGTGCAGGCCAGTCAAGTTGATCCACACCAAACTCTCTCATCCATGTCTTTATGGACCTTGCTTTGTGCACTGGTGCACAGTCATGTTGGAACAGGAAGGGGCCATCCCCAAACTGTTCCCACAAAGCTGGGAGCATGGAATTGTCAAAAATCTCTTGGTATGCTGAAGCATTCAGAGTTCTTTTCACTGGAGCTAATGGGCCAAGCCCAGCTCCTGAAAAACAAGCCCACACCATAATCCCCCCTCCACCAAACTTTACATTTGGCACAATGCAGTCAGACAAGTACCGTTCTCCTGGCAACCGCCAAACCCAGACTGGTCCATCAGATTGCCAGATGGAGAAGTGCAATTCGTCACTCCAGAGAACACGTCTCCACTGCTCTAGAGTCCAGTGGCGGCGTGCTTTACACCACTGCATCCCACGCTTTGCATTGCACTTAGTGATGTATGGCTTGGATGCAGCTGCTTGGCCATGGAAACCCATTCCATGAAGCTCTCTACCACTGTTCTTGAGCTAATCTGAAGGCCACATGAAGTTTGGAGGTCTGTAGCCATTGGCTCTGCAGAAAGTCGGCCACCTCTGAGCACTATACGCCTCAGCATCTGCTGACCCCACTCTGTCATTTTACGTGGCCTACCACTTGGTGGCTGAGTTTCTGTGGTTCCCAATGGCTTCCACTTTGTTCTAATACCACTGACAGCTGACTGTGGAATATTTAGGAGCCAGGAAATTTCACCACTGGACTTGTTGCACAGGTGGCATCCTATCACAGTACCACGCTGGAATTCACTGAGCTCCTGAGAGCGAGCCATTCTTTCACTAATGTTTGTAAAAACAGTCGGCATGCCTAGGTGATGATTTTATACACCTGTGGACATGGAAGTGACTGGAACACCTGATTTCAATTATTTGGATGGGTGAGTGAATACTTTTGGCAATATAGTGTATTTTAAATGTCTCATGCTTGAATTCTGAGAACTTCTAGGTGTTCTGCAGAAAGCATACAGACATAAATCTTATTTCTCCCGGTCTCATTTTAATGGCCGCTGCTCTCCTCCTGTTCTTTACCCCTCCTGACTCTGTGAGTAAAGTGAGAAGTGATTTTTAACAGTGTTCCTTTGTTTCACCAGCTGCCAGCGGCCCTGAGAGTTTCTCCCCTCAGAGGCAGAAGAATCGCAGAAAAGGTCACAAGTGCCGGGATTGGCAGCTGGTATTTGCGGCGCAGTCAGCCTCCACCCAGCGCTCACCGGCCCAACGTGTTCCTGAGAGCCGCCGCCATGACATGAACAAGCGCCAACTGCTGTACGGAGTGTTCTGCTGCCTGACAGACGACGCTCGGGGTTTTGAGGACTGTGTCATTTTACAAGGAGCACTGCCTCGTCCTCTCAGCGGAGGGTTGAATCTCTGATCAGATCACGGAGTAGCGAGAGGAGCCAGAGGAGAAAAGTCTCTTCAATTACTCACAGAATGGTCAATGATTACAGGCTGTCACAGTGCATTATGGGGAAAATGTAACAGTGATGATGTTCCCGTGTGCTTCTGCTGATTATTTAAACCTCTCAGTGCTGCTTTTCAAAGACTCTTGCATTTTTGAATAAATGAAAGTGTGGTCTAAAAGCAGAAGGAGCAGAACCCTTCTGAAAACGTTATGAAATAAACTCCACAAATTAGCAGAAGGAGCTTCACATTTGAAGGCAGTTTGTAGCCCAATTACTGACAAAACTGTTAATCCAGAACCCCCTGAAATAGAACCTGTCGGACAAAGTAAAGTAGGCTAAAAATCTCCAACACATCAAGGAGCCACCTACAAAGGAACAGATGAGAAACAGAGATGGAAATTAGCTAGCAAGCTAAATCTGGTACAAAGCATCTTTTCTCTTTTTAAGACTAATGTAATTTTGAACATGACACAAATAAACTTGATAAACTAAATTAAAAGTAAACTAGAAATATTAACATTTGTGAGAGCCATTATCCACAAATGGAGAAAACTTGGAACAGTGTGTGAACCTTCCCAGGTGTGGCCAGCCTACCAAAAGTCATTGACATCTATCAGTCTGGAAATGGTTATGAAGACATTTCTAAGGCTTTGGGACTCCAGACGACCACGCTGAGAGCCATTACCCACAAATGGAGAAAACTGTGAACATTGGTGAACCTTCCCAGTAGAGGCCGGCCTACCAACATGACTCCAAGAGAACAAAGACAACTCATCCAGGAGGTCCCAGAAGAACCCAGAACAACATCTAAAGACCTGCAGGCCTCACTGACTCAGTTAAGGTCAGAGTTCATGATTCAACAATCAGAAAGAGACTGGGCAACAATGGCATCATGGGAGAGTTCCAAGGCCAAAACCACTGCTGACAAGAAAGAACACAAAGGCTCATCTCACATTTGACTAAAAACATCCTGATGATCCCCAAGACTTCTGGGAAAATATTCTGAGGACTGACCAGACAGAGGAGGGACATTCTGAGATCCTTACCCTCACTCCTCTACAGCTCCACCCACATTTACTAAAGTTACCAACTACGGCGACTATCTGGTAAAAATGGAGGGGAAAAGCCTCAACATGAAACGTTACATCATTTGTCTTTAATAATGTCATCCTTTGAAGATGATGTCATCCTTTGAAGATGATGTCATCCTTTGATGATGTAAGCCTTTGAAGATAATGTCATACTTTGAAGTTGATATCCTTTGAAGATGATGTAATTCTTTGAAGATGATGTAAGCCTTTGAAGATGATGTCATCCTTTTAAGATGATGTCATCCTTTGAAGATGATGTAATTCTTTGAAGCTGATGTCATCCTTTGAAGATGATGTAATATTTTGAAGCCTTTTATGTTGTGTTAAAGGGTGACATCATCTGTGTCCAGCATCCCTCACTACTCCCTATATAGTGAATGCAGCATTTTATAAAGGTGTCTGAATTCTAAGTGAGCACTGGCTTCACTATATAGCGTACTCATTCTGTTCTACAATGCACTGTGAAAAGTACTGAACAACCAATGGTCACTAATCCAGAAATATATCCCATCATGCATCGTGGTTGCTGCTGTCCAACATGACAAACAAACAAGAGGAGCACAGAACACAGATCAGCACATTTATTTAGGCCGGAATGGTTGGTGTATGTTTTTGAAGCCAACCTGGTCTGGGGTTGTAAATATCAAATGCTGAATATTTGGGATTTAAAATCCCAGAGGGGCTGATTCAATAAGGAACCCTAAAATAACCATAAATACATCACATACTTGAGCATTGTTTGGACAAATAATCAGTTATCACAGTCTCAGATCAGATTAAACTCCTCTGATGTCTGGGCGGAGCAAATCAGGTCCAAAATCTACCCGAAAATCATCTGTTATTTATCCGGTCTAACAGCTATCCTGTAATCTGGATCATTCTGGATGCAAAAAGACTTATAACTGAAATGCTGATAAACCTAAAGAAGGCTTTTTTTCTTCCTCCTCCTCCTCCTCTCAGCCTTTCCTTCTCTCCCTTCTCTTCCTCCAGGCATCCTCCTCCTCTCTGACCCTCCTCGCCACTCTCTGACCTCAGAAATGTCGTCCTGTCAACGCCAGCAGACACGCCAGCGACAGTGTCAGCTCTCTGTCAGCGCTGCGAGGAAGAGCGGCGTTTAAACGACACCGTGCTCGGCTGTAACACTGCAGAGGAAAAAGCCACACACTCTCAGTACCGCCTGTAAAACTCAATCAAACCACCCGCCGGCTCAGAGCTGCAGAGTCGGAGGTGGCGGCGGCGGGGGGGCAGAGTAGCGGCGGCTGCGGGGGGGTCACTGTATAAAGAGCGAGTCAAACGAAAAGCAGCATGGCAGCTGGAGACTGGCCTTTTAACATCAACACATCCTCCCAGTAAATAAAAAGAGACAATTGTTTGGTCACATTCTGCTCTCTCTCTCACACACACACGGCGGTGGGGGCGGCAGTGTGAGTGTGTTAAACGGTTATTTGCTCTGGCTGCCTGAGCCAATAGGATTCAACGAGCCATGGAGGTGTGGACACTCAACGAGGCTTCGTCCACGATTAGACGAAGAGCTCAGAGCTGAGCTCAGGGATTACCTGAGCGTGTATGTGTGGTCTGAGCGGTGGTCCAGCAGAGACGAGGAGACCTAAAAAGAGCTGGTGGAGAGAATCTGAGATATTTCTACACCTAAAAAGGTTCAAATCTGTCAAATATCAGCTGTATCATTAACATCCCTGAATCTTAATGCTAAATATTCTATCCTCCATGATGTGAAAAAGTCAGACTGGTGCAGAAAGTGAAGAATATCAGTAGGGAATCATGGGGAGTGAAGGGAAAGTGACCAAGCACATTTCTGTTTTAGATGGCTGCATGATAGGTGCATGACAGCTGTGTGAAGGCTGCATGACTGCTGCATGACAGCTGTATGGTGGCTGCATAACGGCTGCACTTTGGCTGCATGACGGCTGCATGGTGGCTGCATGGTGGCTGCATGACGGTTGCATGATGGCGGTGTGAAGGCTGCATGACTGCTGCATGACAGCTGCATTGTGGCTGCATGCAGCTGCATTGTGGCTGCATGACAGCTGCATGACAGCTGCATGATGGCTGCATAACAGCTGCATGACGGCTGTGTGAAGGCTGCATGACCGCTGCATGACAGCAGCATGGATGCTGCATGACGGCTGCATCTTAATTGATTTTTTTTTTGACTGTTAATAAATCACCTAGAATAAAAACAATAGCCACCACTTTTTGTACCTTTTGACCCATTTTGCCACTTTCTAACAACTTTTTATCCTTTTACCACCCATTTTGCCACATTTAGCCATTTGTTGCCACTGTTAAACCTTTTTTGCCACTTTTTATCCATTTTTGCCACTTTCAACAGCTTTTCGCCCCGTACCTCTTTTTAGCCACATATAGCCATTTCTTGTCACTGTATGCCCTGTTTTTTCTCTTTTTGCTCATTTTTTTAACCTATTTTAACCACTTTTTTCCTATTTTACCACCCATTCTTGCCACATTTTGCTAGTGTCTTACCACTGTACACTGTTTTTGCCACGTTTTAACCATTTTTAACACATTTACCACTCATTTCTGCCTAATTTTGCCAATTTTTATGCCCATGTAGTCTTTTTTTACCACTTTTAGCCAATTTTTGCCTCTTTTTAACTACTGTTCACTGTTTAACTCATTTTTTGCTACTTTTAGCTAGTTTTGCCACTTTTGAACAGCTTGTCAACCTTTTACCACCCCATTTTGCCATGTTTAGCCATTGTTACCAATCAAAGCTCCATTGTTGTCACTTTTGACCAATTTTTGCCACTTTTTTCCCATTTTTTGCTGCTGTTTAACCATTTTTCTCACTTTTACCACACATGTTTTACCTTATTTTGCCATTTATTGTGTAACTGTAAAGCCTTTTTTGCCACTTTTAGCCAATATGTGCACTTCTTAATTACTTCTCACACTTAACCTCCCATTTTTGCCACCTTTAGCCAATTTTTGCCACTTTTTAACCGCTATTCATCATTTTTACCTCCCATTTATATGACAGTTGGATCATTTTGTCAAAATGTGGAGAAGATGTGGAAAAAGCTATCCTGACTGATGCAGCAATATAACATCTTCAGGTGGAGGCAGTGTGATGGTGTGGGGCGACATCTCACTCACTGGAAAAACAAGGATGAACATCACTAGAGGAAATCTCAATGCAGAGAGATATGGAGATGACACTGCAACCAGTGGTAATCCCATATCTCAACAGTCTGGGACTGAACTCTATCCTCCAAGATGACGTGGCTGGCCCCCACAGAGCAGGGTTTATCAGAGACTTCCTCCAGAATCTGAGAGTGGAGAGGATGGAATGTCCTGCCAACAGTCCTGATCTTAACCCTGACCTTTTTCTTAAATGATGAAATTGTTAAATTGCCCATAGACTTCAATCACCCAATCCAGCAAACAAGGTTCAGTGGTACAATCAGCTGTTTGGGATTGACTGAGAAGATTTGTAACATTTTTTTCATGGGTGTAACCCACTTATTAAGCCCTGCTACTCATCCCACAAATGCATGTTCCTTACAGATGTGGCTCCACTTTGCTTTGCTTATGATTGATATTTTTCTGTTTCTCTATTTCAGTGTTCTTTTTGTCTTTATTTTATGTGCAAAATAAATATAAAAAAATATACAAGCTAGTTTTTCACATCAACGGCTGCTTTTCTTAAAACCAACTGAACTGACTGGTTAAATTGTCCCATTTAAATCATATGATGCTGCAGAAAATCTAACCACATCTAAAACACGTATTTTCTTCATGCTATTTGCACATGAAATAAGATGAACAAAAGGACGTGTACCTTTGCAGCAGGAACTAAAGAGCATCGTCTCCTGAAATAAGCATGTAAAGGTGTTTCATCTCTGTCACTGTCACCTGGGAATAATGTGAGAGCGTCAGCGTGAAGAAAACAGTGAATCAAAGCTTAATGTTAATGTGATTTCCTTGAAGATAGTGTTTTATTGAAGCCAGTGTAAATGTGATTTATGCACCGCAGCACGCTGAATATGATCCCACATCATTTATCTTCAAGTGTGACTACTTTCCATCCATTAATTCTGCAGAAAAACAGACTGAGGGCGAGAAATCGGAGCAGAGCGTAGTGGAGCCGCTACTGCATCTACTGCAGCAGCAGCAGGGGGTTATGGGAAATAACACAGGAGACAAAATGGCTCAATTAGCCCGTCAGTTTATGTCTTAAATCAGGATACATTTTTCATCATGTGCATAGATTATGGAGGTTTAATGCCTCTGCTGATGCAGAGTTACGCGGAGGGGGAAATACAGCGTGAAGCAGAACGGCTGCACACGGCGCTGCTGCACGACCGCAGGCAGACCGCACACAGAGGAGGAAATACACTCCTCTGAGAGTTACTGAGCACGCTCCTACTCAAAAATATTTCAGATATGTAGAAAGACAATCCTCATTATTGAGCACAGGGGTGGTCATGTTCAGCATGTACAGCCTTCTAGTTTCTTTCTGTAATCCATCCTGATATTTTACCTACAGCAGCAGATGACATGGACCCCGAACCATCACTGACTGTGGAGACTGGAAACACTGGACTTTAAGACCTGAAGGATACTGGGCCTCTCTGATCTTCCTCCAGACTCCAGACTTTGATGTGAAAACAGGACTTTGGACCACTGAGCAACTGCCCAGTTCTTTTTCTCCTTAGCCCAGGTGAGACGCTGATGGCGTCTGTGGTTCAGGAGTGGCTCCACATTAAAAACACCACACTGGTAGTCCACTTCCTGGACCCGTAAGTGTGGTGGCTCTTCATCTACTGACTCCAGCCTCAGTCCACTCCTTATAAAGCTCCCTAGCCCACAATGTCGACATAGGATGACTGCAATGCAGGTTTAAACTGTCAATGTATTAATTTCACTTTTTATATCAAATCTTGACTTTTTCAATTGATTATTTTTACTTTTTTTCTCAAATTTAAACTGACAATGTATTATTTTCACTTTTTAAATTCAATTTGGACTTTTCAATGTATTAAGTTCACTTTTTATCTCATATTTTAAACTGCCAATGTATTATTTCTACTTTTTATATTAAATTTTGACCTTTTCAATTAATTATTTTGACTTTGTGTAATATTTTGACCTTTCAATTGATTATTTTCATTTTTGGCTCATATTTTAAACTGTCAATGTATTATTTTCACTTTTCATATTAAATTTTGACATTTTCAATTGATTATTTAGATTTTTGTCTAATATTTTGACATTTTCAATTTATTAGTTTCATTTTTGTCTCATATTTTGAACTGTCAATGTTTTATTTTCACTTTTTTATATTAAATTTTGACCTTTTCAATTGATTATTTTTACTTTTTATCTCATATTTTAAACTGTCAATGTATTATTTTCACTTTTTAAATTCAATTTGGACTTTTTCAATGTATTAATTTCACTTTTTATCTCATATTTTAAACTGCCAATGTATTATTTTCACTTTTTATATCAAATTCCAACCTTTTCAAGTGATTATTTTCATTTTTATCTCATATTTTAAATGATCAATGTATTATTTTCACTTTTTATATCAAATCCCGACCTTTTCAATTGATTATTTTGACTTTTATCTAATATTTCGACCTTTTCAATTTATTATTTCAACCTTTATACCATTTTTTTTACCTTTTATGTGCACCATTTTCAATTTTAAACCATATTTTTTGACTTAAAAACATAATTGTGTATTACTTTTTTTTTACCTTTTGAAAGTTTTATTTTAACAAGTTATTTCGTGTTTTGACCTTTTTAACAAACAAGTTTGATTTTTTTGGAAGACATTTTGAATGTTTTAACTTATCATTTTGACTTTTGAAATCTCAAAATCCTTTATCATCACTGCTAACATTTTTCCCCATAATTCATTCCTAATGTAAAATGAGTTTGACAGTGAAATGTGGACCCTGTTAGACCCTCAGGTCAGACCTTAGTGCAGAATCCGGCCTCTGTGATTGAGTTTGACACCCCAGGCTCAAGCTGATGAGTAATGTGGACCATGGATGTTGAATTAGTTTGATTCTGTCTGACTTAAAGCTGGATTTTATTTATATGAAAATGCAAAAATCAGAGGCTTCTGTGTGATTTTTCCACACTTTTTTTATCTCCCCATCATTGTTTCTAGAAACAACAATGAACGCTGGCTCTGATCTGGGCTCATGATGTCTTTGTGTACAGTCCTCCATGAACGCAGCATTTCCCCTCTGCTCTAACCCTTCATTTTTTCAGCCAGCACTTAAATCGTGCTCTCTACAGGCCGACCTGCGTCCTTGCCCACGCTCTCTCTGAGTACAGTGGAAATGATTATATCACATTGCTAATTTATTGTGCAGGCTTTTAAAAGTTTGAGAAGCTTTTTATCCTTCTCTGTGGTACACAGAGTTAGCAAACATGCTGCACAAACACACAGACAGTGAGCATGGCGAGCATTACAGCGAATTATTACTAATTTATCAGCGGTGGAGTTGTTGCTTTTAAAAGTTTGAAAAGCTTCTTTTTGAAGGTATTGTGTGTTTTTGAGAGCGGCAGCAGCAGCCTCGGGCTTCACTTTGTAAAACAAGCTGCGACCTCGACCTGCAATATTTACCCAGAATGCATTGAGTTCTCCACAATAACTGAAGTAATCTCAATCCAAATGTCAGAGACGGCGGGCGGCGAGGAGAGGAGAGGAGGAGGTTTTTAAATGGAGGGAAAGGCTGCAGGAGCCCAAGGCGAGTGTTTGTGATGCTGAGGGGAGCAGGAAGTGAGACGAGTGTCACCTTTAATGAAATGATGCTTTCTCATTATCTCGCCATCTGAAAGGTAACACAAACCTCTATCTGCAGCTAAAACCACTTTAAAGTAAATCTGAGGCTATTTGAGCCAAAGAACAGGAGAAAACATCCACATTCAGAGGTTTGAGAGCCGCAGACTCGACTAAACACGATCACACTGCAGGTTAAAGCAGAGCTGTCTACAAGGTACGCTGGGCCCCTGATAAACCCAGAGATAGACCCTGATAAACCCAGAGATAGACCCTGATAAACCCAGAGATAGACCCTGATAAACCCAGAGATAGACCCTGATAAACCCAGAGATAGACCCTGATAAACCCAGAGAATGGCCCCTGATAAAACCAGAGAATGGACCCTGATAAACCCAGAGAATGGACCCTGATAAACTCAGAGACAGACCCTGATAAACCCAGAGAATGGCCCCTGATAAACCCAGAGAATGGCCCCTGATAAAACCAGAGAATGGACCCTGATAAACCCAGAGAATGGACCCTGATAAACCCAGAGATAGACCCTGATAAACCCAGAGAATGGACCCTGATAAACCCAGAGATAGACCCTGATAAACCCAGAGATAGACCCTGATAAACCCAGAGAATGGACCCTGATAAACCCAGAGATAGACCCTGATAAACCCAGAGATAGACCCTGATAAACCCAGAGATAGACCCTGATAAACCCAGAGATAGACCCTGATAAACCCAGAGATAGACCCTGATAAACCCAGAGAATGGACCCTGATAAACCCAGAGATAGACCCTGATAAACCCAGAGATAGACCCTGATAAACCCAGAGATAGACCCTGATAAACCCAGAGATAGACCCTGATAAACCCAGAGAATCCCCATTATTGAAGACATTCTCTGGTATTTTGGTGGGTTTTTTAAATATGATATAAATTTTTGATATGATTTGTTTGTGACTTCCCAGATTTTTTCTGTATATTGGCCTAAAGCATCAGTGTCTTTGCAAAATACCACCTAATTTACACAGAATTGCCACAATATAATGAGGAATAACATAATAATATTTACATCATTACTCTGTAAATACTTCCTTAATATTACCACATCAATTGTTGAAATGGCACCTGATTTGTCCTTGAGAAATTACTAGATAATTACGCTTATTATGACACAATTACTAGATGATAAGGGTTCTTTAAATAAGCTGCTAAAGTTTCCTTTGAAATGTTTTAAATTATATACTAGAGAGAGGAAAAGCTTAAGTTTTTAAAGTGAATTCTGTGGGAGAAATATTTCTTGCTCCAGTACCAGAGGTGACTACTACAGCAGGAGGGAGCATAATCATGTCATTAATAATATCAATCATCAGATTATTGAGACTCAGAGCAGCTGTCTGCTACTTCAGTTTTCCTGTCTTTACAGGAGGCTTAGAGGTCAGAGGTCATGGTCTTTGAGCTGGTGGCTGAAGGACACTTCAGTGTTGCCGTGTGACGGTACATCATCTCCGTCCGTCAGAGTAATACCAAACCGCTGAGAGACAAAGACTCTCTCTGTGATGAATCAGTGGGAACAAAAACTTCCTTTTCATCTCCTCCTCTTCTTCTGTCCTTTCTTCCTCTATCCACCAGTGTTTTCCCAAGAAGAGATAATTGGCACAGCTTTGTCCCGTGGGAAGAAGCTCATTTAAATTCTCCCATATAAACACTCACACTGGGCCCCTCCACTCAGACCCCCCCCCCTCTAAAAACACCCCAACAGTCTTCTTCTTCTTCTTTCTCAGAGAAACTCCCTTGCCGCTCGCCGTCAGCAGCTGGACTTCAACCCCCGCCACTGTGGAGAGAAAACAACCTCTTTCTTCCCATAACCGCCGTCCCCCCTGAAGTGCATTCTGGGATCAGTCCCTGCAGGCCGTGGTTCCTGGAGGTCCCCGATCGCTCTTCATGGAGCGTTTTTCTTTCTTCGTGCACGCTGCTGCAGAAAACCGACTCCCCGGTGAGTTCTCTTAAAGAGGTGTTTTAGCAGCGCGGGGCCAAATGTCGACTATTTTTAGACTCTTATTATTTTTACACTGTAAAAAATCATGAAACAATATTAATGAGATGTATGAGAGACGTGCACACAGAAGCATACACATTTAATAAATAATTGATTTATTAATAACAATGAACGCAGGGATAGACCACATAAGTATGAGGAAAAATGTAAGGAAACAATTAGAATAACAATTCCCAACAATGTTAGAGCGTTAGAGTCTTCATACAACACTGTAAATGCCGGCCAACCAGAGCAGAGAGATGCACTCCTGAGTTATATCTTAGATTTGTAGAGTTATTTCACAATTAAGTTGACAACATATGTTGAAACCTTTGACAAGAAAGAAGATGGATAGTCCAGGACACCTCTGAGAGAAAGAATGAGAAATTTCCATCAAGAAAACACAATAAAGGTGAAAAAGAAGACCTCAGCCTCATCTTCAACTCCTGGCTAGCTTAAAAGCTAACAACAACTGCCAGTAACTGCAACGGAACACTGCCTGACCAACAGGAGACTACTGAATGCTACCTACTGAGGTAGCATGGCGGCGGCTGACGCAGCGGCCCGGCGCTCCCTCACCAGCAAGATGGACAACATAAGGCTGCGGATTTCTAACCACCGCTTGGACGACTGTGCCTTATGCTACAGAGGAGACTGCCAAACGAACTTTCATTGTGTTTTTACCAGGAATGTCCCGATCCTAATCACATGTATCGGATCGGAGCCGATACTAAGCATTTTTAATTGAGCGGCAATGGGCAATTTGATCCGATCAGCCCAGCCGATCATTTATATCAGTTGCCGTAAATGGAGCACAATCTTCGACAGGCCGTAAAGGCACCAGTAACAACAAAACAGCAGTAGCAACATTAGCTTTCATGTGTTAAAAATGTCAGCGGTGTGGAAAAACCTCAAACTTAAGAGCAAAAACAGTCCAGTGGCCACTTGCAGCATCTGTAACACGACCGTTTCACGAGGTGGTAGCAGCAGAGCTGCATTTAAAACTACAAATTTGATCCATCATCGCCAATCAAAACATGCTGCTGAATAAAGAGACTTTACAAGAGCAACAGGCAGCTTCACCAAAGCAACAACCTCTGGACTTCAAGAGAACCGACAAGTAGCCTTGAGAGAGCGATCAGGCAAAAAAGATAACAGAAAAGATGGTTGAATTCATCTCGTTGGACAACCAGCCCGACTCCGTGGTGGAGAATTTGGACCCTGAAACTGGATTACCGGAGCTGTACAACAAAGTATGTGATAGCATACTAGAGAAAAGCAACTTCACTGCCGTTGGCTTCACTACAGACATTTGGAGCTCAGATGTTTGCCCCATGTCACTGCTGAGTCTCAGAGATTAAAGTGAGGGGAGGGAGAGTGATGAAACCACTGAAATAACCAGAGTGCCTTGTATTTGATAATTGGGTTTCATTCCCGTGTTAATGTTCTGGTTCATGTCTCTGTTTAAGCTGCTATGTTTTAATAAAGATTGTTGTTTTGAATCTGTATGATTCGTCTGTTTTTGATCCTATTCAAGTTAAACTGTTTATACCACTTTAACATGGAGTTGGGATGTTTTGAATTCATTCATTTATTGTGACTAATAGAATCAAGTTACCTTCTAAGTGGAATTATAATATTTAAAATGCATTTATGAATTCATGTTATTGTGACTATTGACTCTTTTACACCACCTCTAAGTGAATCTGAGGTTATTAGAGGTCACTTTGATGACTGCTCAGGTCGTTCAGCTGACCACTTTAAGTGGATTTGGATTGTCTGAATACTAAAAACTGCACTAAGTGAAAATGTACATTTATTTTTTGACAGATAATTAAAGTGAAACAGAGCTATTACACCATTCTGAGCAGAAATGTGATTTTATGTTTTTACAACAATATTGGCTGTACTGAGTTAAATGGAATAAGGTTGAAACATCTAGTAGTAACAACTGAAACTCTAATCTAGATAATTATGAGAATCGGACCAGGACTCGGTATTGGCCGATATTCAATATTAAAAAATCAGATCGGGGTCGGAGGCCAAAAATGCTGATCGGGATAACCCTAGTTTTTACCATGCAACGACAATAAACTATCTATAAATAAAGTTATTGTGTTGTATTATCTCTATAATTCTGTCTGCTGGTTCTGGGCTTCAGTGAGAGTCTGTGGGAGGAATAAATGTTGTAAATGGAGTTTCAAAAATCCTGTTTAACTTGTGGAAGCAGTTTAATAAAAGATGCTTTTTTAGTAACCCAAAATGCCATTTTCAAAAATCCTTACATGTGGACAAGACCAACTGGTTTCAAATTGTTTTGTGTGCATTCAGTGGACTTGTGTTTTTGTAGATTTGTTTGTTCACCTTCAGGCTTTAAAACCAACCATTTAGATGCACCTTTAAAGGTCACATATTTGACCACTTTAAGACAAGTTTATATCGGTCTCAGAGGTCCCCAAAACATTCCTGTGAAGTTTGTTTCTGAAAAAACACTCCAGTGTTGATGTCTGCATGTCTAAAAAGCCCTCTGTTTCAGCCCTGCTCAGAACGAGCCGTTTCTGTGTCTGTGGCTTTAAATGTTACTGAGCTGTCTGACTCCGCCCCCGACCACGCCCCTCCCAGGAAATGGATGTGGCTTAATGGACGTGGTTCTCCTGATCCTTCTCTCAGCTGAGAGGAGGGCACAACTTTCCTTCAAGTGGGGAGGGCCAACAGAACCTGGGGGCGGGGCTAACTCCTCACATGACATCATGAGGGGAAAATCTGAACACACATTTTCTGAAAGGTGGAAAAAGAGGGGGAGGGAATGGATTTTTCTGGTACTTTGGGGGATTGTGGACAGGCCAGGGGCACATATTTTTGTTAGAAAAGCCTGAGAAAGTGATTTTTGCATAATGTTTCCCCTTTAACCACAACGGTGGTTTTATCTCTAACATTAGGACCCACCAGCATCTACTTCATGACCCAAATGCTCACATTTTCAATCATTACCAAACATTTTTAAAGAAAAAAGGGCTCAGTTTGGAATTAAGACAGAACCACAGATGTCACAGGACAAGAGATGGAGACAAATCCTTCAAAATAAAAGCACATCATAGACATTTTACCACGTACTTTAATCTGGTTCTCTAAAGATTCACACCCCTGATCTACTGTCCTCTAAACGTTTAGAGAAGAGGTTCTCAACCTTTTCAGCTCACGACCCCCAAAAGAAAGGTGGCCATAACCAGGGACCCCCAGGGTCCAGCCAAACTGGGGGCCAGCAAAATCCTGGTCTGCTGTGAAGTTAAGCTGTGGTATTTTATATTTAACCTGAATAATAACCACTCTTTTTAAAGAAACACATTTTAATTCATGTGTGTAGTAAGAAACCCTCTTAAAAATGTAAATCCTGTTGTTAAAAACAGAATTAAAATATGATGGAAATGGCTAAAATGGGTTAATAATGGCAAAAATAGTGGGAAAGGTGGTGAAATTGGTTTTTAGAAGTAGCAGAAATAGAAAAAGTGGGGGGAAAAAAGGCAAAAAATAAGTTAAAGTAGCAAAAATCTGCATATTGACTGGTTAAAGGTGATTCAAAAGTGGCTGAAATGGAGTTAAAGCAGCAAAAATAGGTGGATATTTTGTGAAATGGGATGAAAATTGATCTAAACTGGCGAAAAAGGGTAAGCTGAGGCAGAAATAGTCAGAAACTGGCAAAAATGGGCATTTCAAATTGTGAAATTTGGTTTCAAAAGTGGTAATAGGGGTTAATAGTGGCAATACTGTGTCAACAGAGCCAACAATAGACAGAGAGTTGGAAGATTTGGTTTAGAAGTGGCAAAAACAGGAAGAAAAAAGTGGTGGAAAAGGTTTAAAATTGACAAAAAAAATGGGTTTTAAGTTGCAAAAATGTGCTAAAATTGATCAAATTGTTGGAAAAAGCAGTAAAAAGAAGGGTCAAAATAGGCAAAATTGTTGTAAAGTGACAACGGTGTCATTCAAAAATGTTGTTATTTTTCTAATATGTAATTTTTTACAGTGTATCTGTGAGATAAAGAAGAGTGTGTACAGTTGGTTATCTCTGCGTTATTTCTGCCTTTGTGTTGGTGAGTGCAAATGTTCCTCTGTTGATTTCCTGCCTGGAGCTCAGGATGCAGCCTCCAACCATTAACACAAAATAATGATGCTGGTTTGCCCTGTAACATGATTTTTTTCTCTGTTTTTGTGTCATTAATCTTCATTTGTGACTGTGATGGGGGGAAATAAATACATTAAAGCATAAATAGGTCAGCGCTGCTTCACTGAGACGTAGTCTTTGTTCTGCTTACTGTGTTTGAATGGACTGGTGATGCTGCGTCAGGATGGAAATACATGAAATAGGATTATTTTAGTCATCTCCATTTAGCATGAAGGATGTTTGCATTATGTAGAGCTGAAGAAATGATGACAAAACCTTTGAGATTCTGGTGGCAACTGTGGCTTGTGATAAACAACCTTTCCATTAAATGCATTATGAACATTTCAACTGTTAAATCAGCAACTTGAGGAGCAACCGAGTGCTCAGATCCAAACTGAGGGTCCAATTCTCTTCTCTGGATTTGTCTGCAGAATAAATGTAGTCTCTTCCTGGCTCATTGCCTCCACCAGAAGAACACGTTTATCTGTTTCTTTAGTCTCTCTGTGAATAAAAGGTTACACTGATGCTTCACTCTGGTTCTCTTCAGCAGGATGAACCCAAATCGTGACAGTGTCGCTCTGCTCGTCTTTTCAGTCCTGTGTCTTCATCTGCACGTGGCCCCGCAGTCCTATGCCCTTTTTTGGGCAGAGGAGGAGCTTAAATAGAAAATATAGAACCTGTCTGACAAAGTGAAGTAGACTTAAAGATCTCCAAAAGCAACACATCACGGCGTAAACTAAAGAAATTCAAGAACAGATGAGAAACAAAGTCGCTGACATTTGTGAGAGCCATTATCCACAAATAGAAAAATCTTGAACAGTGGGGAACCTTCCCACTGACATCTATCAGTCTGGAAAGGGTTATGAGGACATTTCTAAGACTTTAGAACTCCAGGCAAACACAGAGAGAGCCATTACCAACAAATGGGGAAAACTGTGAACAGAGGTGATCCTTCTCAGGAGTGGCCGGCCTACCAACATGACTCCAAGAGCGCATCGATGACTCATCCAGGAGGTCACAAAAGAACCCAGAACAACATCTAAAGACCTGCAGGCCTCACTGACTCAGTTAAGGTCAGAGTTCATGACTCAACAATCAGAAAGAGTGGGCAAACATGGCATCATGGGAGAGTTCCAAAGCTAAAACCACCAAAACCTACCTGGCACTCCATGAAAAGTCAACGGCCCTAAACCTAATAACTGGTTGTTCCACCCTCAGCAGTGACAACTCTGAGCTAGCATAACTGGGATGTCTCTTTCACATCACAGTGGAGGAACTTTGTCCCACTCTTCTTTGCAGAATTGTGTTCATTTAACAGTGCAAGTTTAGATGTGTTTTTTTTTTTTTTTTTTTTTTTTTTTTGTTGTTGTTTGTTTGTTTTGGGTTTTTTTTTTGTTTGTTTGTTTTTGTTTTGTTTTTTCATTTTTGTTTTGTTTTGTTTTTTTAAATGAAAACAAGGGGCAAATAGTAAACAAAAAGGCATCAAAATAGATTTAATTATCCAAAGGTCTCCTGTGGAGGACCCCTGACCCCAGAAACAAGCTCCAAGCCTTTCAGCATCCCCCCATAAATGTCTTCATATCAGCCTAATGATGGTACGGTAGATCCCTATAGACCAGTGTTACTCAACCCTGCTCAACCAAAGAGCCAAATTGTTTTAAAAATACCTTTGCAAGAGCCACAATCTAAGTGGTGAAAAGTGGCAAAAACAGCTTGAAGTAGCAATAAAATTAAGTTAAAGGTAACAAAATGCTCCCAAAGTGGCTAAAATGCAGCAAAAAAAAAAAAAAGACAAAAGTGACTAAAATGGGAAAAAAGCAGTCAAGAGTGGCAAAAGGGGCAACAGAATAGGAAACAAGAGGTCTTTAATGGCAAAAGGTAGATTAAATGTGCAAAAAATTGTGAAAAAAGGCAAACATGGTCTAACAGTGGCAAAAAGAAGTTGCAAAAATTGGCAAAAAATGGAAATAAGTGGTATTTAATGGCAAAAGGTAGGTTAAATGGGCAAAAAGTGGTGAAAAGGGGCAAAACGGGATTAAGGTGGGAAAAAGAAGTTGTTAAAAAATGGGCAAAACACGAAACAAGTGGTACGCATTGGCAAATGGTAGCTTAAATAGGTGAAAAGTGGAAAATATGGGATAAAAGTGGCAAAAATGCTGCAAAAAATATGAGAAAAGTGACTAAAATGGGCAAAAAGCAGTCAAGAGTGGAAGGCAGGAAAAGAAGTGGTAAAATGGGCACAGAATGGAAGTTTAAATGGGCGAAAAGTGGCAAAAAATGGTGAAAAGGGGCAAAAATGGGATGAAGGTGGCAAAAATGGGCCAGAAATTGGGAAAAAGTTTTATTCAACGGCAAAGGTAGCTTAATTGGGTGAAAAGTGGCAAAAAAAAAAAAAAGTTAAAAAGTGAAAAAGGGCAAAAAATGGGCAAAAAAAAGGAAATATGTGGTATTGAATAGCAAAAAATAGCGGGGCCAAAAAATTGGATAAAAGTGGCAAAATGGGGAAAAAGTGGCAAAAAGAAGTGGTAAAAATGGGATGTATGGGACAATTAATTTTGACAATAAAAGCCTTCTGTTTCAGTGTGGGAAACATCCTGATCAATGTGATTAATTTCTGAGGTCAAAGTTTTCCTTTTTTAAGGTTTTCTCAAGGAATAATATTTCAAATTAAGACATAAAAGAGCCACAAATCATTACTAAAGAGCCACAAATCATTACTAAACAGCCACAAATCATTACTAAACAGCCACAAATCATCACTAAACAGCCACAAATCATCACTAAAGATCCACAAATCATCACTAAAGATCCACAAATCATCACTAAACAGCCACAAATCATCACTAAAGATCCACAAATCATCACTAAACAGCCACAAATCATCACTAAACAGCCACAAATCATCACTAAACAGCCATAAATCATTACTAAAGATCCACAAATCATCACTAAAGATCCACAAATCATTACTAAAGATCCACAAATCATCACCAAAGATCCACAAATCATCACTAAAGAGCCACAAATCATCACTAAAGAGCCATAAATCATTACTAAAGGTCCACAAATCATTACTAAAGATCCACAAATCATCACTAAAGATCCACAAATCATCACTAAAGAGCCACAAATCATCACTAAACAGCCACAAATCATCACTAAACAGCCACAAATCATCACTAAACAGCCACAAATCATTACTAAAGAGCCACAAATCATCACTAAAGATCCACAAATCATTACTAAAGAGCCACAAATCATCACTAAACAGCCACAAATCATCACTAAAGATCCACAAATCATCACTAAACAGCCACAAATCATCACTAAAGATCCACAAATCATCACTAAACAGCCACAAATCATCACTAAAGATCCACAAATCATCACTAAACAGCCACAAATCATTACTAAAGATCCACAAATCATCACTAAAGAGCCACAAATCATTACTAAAGAGCCACAAATCATCACTAAACAGCCACAAATCATTACTAAACAGCCACAAATCATCACTAAACAGCCACAAATCATTACTAAAGATCCACAACTCATCACTAAACAGCCACAAATCATCACTAAAGAGCCACAACTCATCACTAAACAGCCACAAATCATCACTAAAGAGCCACAACTCATCACTAAACAGCCACAAATCATCACTAAAGATCCACAAATCATCACTAAAGAACCACAAATCATCACTAAAGATCCACAAATCATCACTAAAGAACCACAAATCATCACTAAACAGCCACAAATCATCACTAAACAGCCACAAATCATCACTAAACAGCCACAAATCATCACTAAACAGCCATAAATCATTACTAAAGATCCACAAATCATCACTAAAGATCCACAAATCATTACTAAAGATCCACAAATCATCACCAAAGATCCACAAATCATCACTAAAGAGCCACAAATCATCACTAAAGAGCCATAAATCATTACTAAAGGTCCACAAATCATTACTAAAGATCCACAAATCATCACTAAAGATCCACAAATCATCACTAAAGAGCCACAAATCATCACTAAACAGCCACAAATCATCACTAAAGATCCACAAATCATCACTAAACAGCCACAAATCATCACTAAAGATCCACAAATCATCACTAAACAGCCACAAATCATCACTAAAGATCCACAAATCATCACTAAACAGCCACAAATCATTACTAAAGATCCACAAATCATCACTAAAGAGCCACAAATCATTACTAAAGAGCCACAAATCATCACTAAACAGCCACAAATCATTACTAAACAGCCACAAATCATCACTAAACAGCCACAAATCATTACTAAAGATCCACAACTCATCACTAAACAGCCACAAATCATCACTAAAGAGCCACAACTCATCACTAAACAGCCACAAATCATCACTAAAGAGCCACAACTCATCACTAAACAGCCACAAATCATCACTAAAGATCCACAAATCATCACTAAAGAACCACAAATCATCACTAAAGATCCACAAATCATTACTAAAGAGCCACAAATCATCACTAAAGAGCCACAAATCATCACCAAAGAGCCACAAATCATCACTAAAGATCCACAAATCATCACTAAAGAGCCACAAATCATCACTAAAGAGCCACAAATCATCACTAAAGAGCCACAAATCATCACCAAAGGTCCACAAATCATCACCAAAGAGCCACAAATCATCACTAAAGATCCACAAATCATCACTAAAGAGCCACAAATCATCACCAAAGAGCCAAAAATCATCAATAAAGAGCCACAAATCATTACTAAAGAGCCACAAATCATCACTAAACAGCCACAAATCATTACTAAAGAGCCACAAATCATTAGTAAAGAGCCACAAATCATCACTAAAGAGCCACAAATCATCACTAAAGATCCACAAATCATCACTAAACAGCCACAAATCATTACTAAAGATCCACAAATCATCACTAAAGAGCCACAAATCATTACTAAAGAGCCACAAATCATCACTAAACAGCCACAAATCATTACTAAACAGCCACAAATCATCACTAAACAGCCACAAATCATTACTAAAGATCCACAACTCATCACTAAACAGCCACAAATCATCACTAAAGAGCCACAACTCATCACTAAACAGCCACAAATCATCACTAAAGAGCCACAACTCATCACTAAACAGCCACAAATCATCACTAAAGATCCACAAATCATCACTAAAGAACCACAAATCATCACTAAAGATCCACAAATCATCACTAAAGAACCACAAATCATCACTAAAGAGCCACAAATCATTACTAAAGAGCCACACGTTGAGCATCACTCTAATAGACATACTGACAGGCTTTGGTATCTGAAAAGAGATGTCTAAAAATCTTGTTAATCTGCTTTGAATGCTTGTAGCTGAATAGACAAAGGCCTTGTGCGGGTCTCTGACTGGGCCCCTAGAAATCATTAAAACTTGCCCTGCATGTCACCCAGACTTTGTCCAGTTCTTCCAACAGTTTAATGGTTGTAATGATCCTTTAACTGTGCCACAGCCAGCCTTAGAAAAGTTCCTGTAGTTTACCAAAAACACGAATCAGCCTTTAACTTTTCTCAGGAGTTTTCTAAAAGACAAAATTAAGAGCAGTCACTGACGTTGGTGAATGACACCCACAGTTCTTTAGGTTTTTCAAAGTAAGTTAAGGTGAAGCAGGAACTCTAGAAATTTACAGGAAAACTTAAATACTAGATTTTGTTTTCAAGGACCACTACCCCTGTTCTGTCTTGTTGAAGTCCTTTATCTGATGCTCTGATCAATAATGTACGTCCTGAAACCTCACCTGAACTGTAGCTGACGGTTCTTTGAGCTCACCGAGTTTAAAAACATCATGTTCAGGTCCTCCAGGACGCTGAAAGCGTGCGTGACCTCAGAGTGAACTTTCAAATGAGTCACTGAGGTGAATTCATGGGGTTTATGTTTGGAGCACAAGAGGAGCCACTTCATCTCTCCCCGCTCGTTATTCACACGCTCTCTCCTTAATATGTGGGCGCTTTGAAAACCACGAGCCTTTCACCGCCGCCTGTTCACGGCTCTTTCACACACACGTTTCTAAAGAAGCATTAAATACATGACCAGAGTTAAATGAACTCGGCGTCTCTGCCGGCCTTGGTGATGAGACTCAGGTAAGAAAAAACAGAAAAAGGAGAGCGGAGGCAGATGGATGTCTTACACTCGCTGAAAGCTTTGACAGATTTGAGGAGATTAGAGCTGAAAGAGACTCCAAATGGAGCAGAAGACCAGGAGAGAGAGAAGCTGCTTTCTAACAGAGAGGAGATAAATTTTAGAGATTTCCTCTCTCTCTAAAACCAAATTTAGTTTTAGTCTAACACCTCACCTTCACCATACAAAAAGGCTTTCAGCTGGCCACAGCTGTGCCAGAAATTAAAACTTAGTCACTATAAAGTCAAAACTTCTTTCTGGTGTCCTATTTATATTTATACCCTTTATAGAGCAGTAATGGTATCCCAGCATGAAGAGTGAAAGCAGAGGACGACCGGTGGTCACATTAAGCTCATCAAGCATTACGGTTCAAGTCAAACAAGCAGAAAGTGACATCTGACTGCTCTCATAAATGATGGACGGATGAGAGGAACATGACCTGCAAGGGCCAGAGGACTTTTCTCTGCTACAGACACTTTTTTAAATTCTGGGGCTGAAACAAGTTTGAGAGAAAAGGAAGGAATTTGAGTTTGAGGTGTGAGTTCTGGGGGAAAAGTCTGTTGGATCAAAATCAGAATTATGAGATCAAAGTCTGAATTATGAGATCAAAGTCTGAATTATGAGATCAAAGTCTGAATTGTCAGATTAGTCTGAATTCTCAGATCAAAGTTAGAATTGTGTTCTACCTCCAAAGTCAACAGTCTATGTCACCAAAACAGAGGTAGCTGTATTTCAGTCAGGAGAGATTGTTGACTGATTGTTGTGAAAACACTCCAGTATTGGATTTGTGCATGTTTAAAACCTCCTTTGTTTCAGCCCTGCTTAAAATGAGTGTTTTTTTTTGCCTGTGGCTCTAAATGGTAATTAGCTGTCTGACTCCACCCCTGACCACACCCCTCTCAGGAAATGGATGCAGCGCTCCTGATGTTACAGACACTTTTATCCAAAGTTTAGGTCTTGATTAGGATTCAAACCATCAATCTCCCAGACCGTAGTCAGCAGGGTAACCCACTGAGCTGTCCAGCATCTCAGCTGGGAGCTGAGAGGATCAGTAGAGGAGGGCGGAACTCTCCTACAAGTGGGAGAGGGCCAACCAAACCTGGGGGCGGGTGCTTACTCCCCATATGAGGTCACTAGGTGTAAAATCTGAGAACGGCTTGTTTCAGCACACATATTCTGAAGGTGGAGAAAGAGAGGGGAGAGGGAATGGATTTTTCTGGTACTTGAGTCTTTTTTGGCACTTGAACTCCACAAGGAGATGTCGTGATTCAAGGGTGTCTGCCTGAGCGGTGGCGAGATTGATCCTCACGTGGAGTCCAGACACTGGTGGCGGCGGTGTTAGCTGATGTCATCTGAGGCTGATTTGATTAACATAGATGGACTTGTAGACTTGGCGGCAATGTCGATATGAAGAGCCGCTCGGAACTTCGTCATAGATGAACTGGTGGAGGAAAAAGCCACATTTGAAAGCAATATGATGGGCTAACAGTGAGGGGGTGGAGCAGTGCCTTTGGATAGGTGTGACCAGGTGACGTAAACAGCTGACGTGATTGTGATAGAGGGAGAGTGAGGGAGTGATGGAACAGTGCAGGGATGAACTATTCCAACAGAATAAAGTCTCCCTGACTGAACTTCTGCTTCATTTCTTTGGTATCAGTAGTCTTTGGTTTTGTTGTCTAAAATATAATCATAATCAAACAATCTGAAGACTTTAAGAGTAGAAGTTCCTCCTTCCAGCTGGTCAAACTGACCCCAACATGGCCGCTTTGGCCCCGCCTTCACCTTCGTCCTAGCTGTGAAACGAAGCCGAACCTGACAAACTGGCAAAGAGGCTGAGGCAGGTTTTCAGGGGGGTGATTGTGACTATAAGGACATTAGATCTCAGATGAAGTCTGTTCTTCATAATTAATAGCATTTAGAGCTTACATGACAGAGTTAATATGCTATTTTTTAAATAGTCAAACAGACATGCAGTCTAAATATTTGCAGAGGAGATGTGCAGGTTTAAGGAATGTGTTTTTTATCCTTATGTTTTATTATTTCCTGCCGCATTCTCATATGACTTCAGAAATATTTGGGACAACTGTGGGTGAAGTCTTAGTGAAAGTCTGTTTTGTGTCTGTGAAGGCAGATATTTTCCTTCTTTGTGTCTCCATACTCAGAGTGCCGTGTGTTATGTTTACTTAAATTAAAACAACAGCTTCCTTTCTCTCTGTATGTTTCTTGTCTTTGACCTTTGACCCTCAGCCTGCAGTCATCAGCAGCCTTACTCCACTGCGCTCTGAGAACAAGAAGAAAAACATCAACGCTGACTGATGATTGTGTGTCTGGTTGAGGGCGTTTTCAGAGCTGAACTTTGATTTTACAAGGGTGGCTGGGGGGGGGGGGCTTCAATATAAAGGAAGTAGCATATTTTACCCTGGGGGTGTTTCCATCTGTGCTCCCTCTGCCCGCTTAGATATTACACGCTGTAATTCAGCCGCAGGAATAATTGACCTGTCAACGGGTTCACGCCACCGTCCCATCAGTCGACGACGACCCGCCCCGACTTGACTGTTTCTGCAGATTGATACATCCTGTTCCCCCGTCTGAGGTCTAATCGTGTCACAGTAAAAACACTCTGACGGAGCTGCTGAGGCTGTACGAGTCTTAATATAACAAAGATCTGGGTCTACAGCGGCCTCGTGTTCACCCTCAAAGCTTCAGGCAGCGCCCCACAGCTGTTCCGTTCTCCGAAAAAATGTGGACGGGTACGGTTTGTTTTTAGAGAACTTAAGTCAGCGATTATTCCAGGAACATCCAAAATGTGGTGGAAACCGTTCTGATGGGGCTGCTTGACATCAGATCAAAATAAAAACGTCCATGCATTAAAATACTTATGCCATCAACCAATGAAATAAAAAATAACTGCATCTCTAAAACATAGAGGAACGATTGCATTAACCTCCTAAGTCCCGCATCATGTGAGGACAAAGTCAGAATTTCTAATATTAATATAATCTGTATGAAATATTGAGAGAATTTGCTGTATTTTTTCAAGAATTTTTATGGATATTTTGGAATTTGTTGGAAAATTTTGGAGTATTTTAAGTGAAATTTTAAGGATATTTTCGTATATTTTGGGTAGTTTTATTGGAAGTTTTAGGGGAACAGGCTTCAACATTTTTTGTTTTATTTTTCATTGAATTTAGGAAAATTTGTTTGAATATTTTAGGGTATTTTGAGAGAAACTGACTGACACTTAAATTTGTAATTTTGAAGAATTTTATTTTGATTTGGGAGGAAATGGCTTTGCATTTTGTCATAGACATTTGGGAGAGTGATTTGTTAAATTAAATTTTGAGAATTTAATTGGAAATTTGCAGCAAGGGTGTCCTGGGGAATTTTCAAGAAATTAAATGAAAATTTCAGGGAATTTGTCTGGATGTCAGGGGGTCATTTTCATGAAATTCTGGGAATGTATTTTCAATTTTAGTGCTGAATTCACTTCAACTCTTTCAGGAATTTACACCGATTTTTTTCATGGAATGTTCAGACTTTATGAGGAAGTGTCACTGAAACATTTTTGCAATATTTGAATAAATTTTAGGTAATTTGTAAGCGTTGCCTTCAAAAGAATTGTTGGAGAATTTTTAGTGTTTCGGTATTGCTGTAATTTTTTAAAGAATTTTCAAATTCTTTAATATTTGGGAATTTGCTTGAAGATTTCTGAGTATTTTCATGGAAATTTTAAGGATATTTTTGTATATTTTGGATAGTTTCATTAGAAGTTTGAGGAGGAACAGTCTCCATCATTATTTGTTTTGTTTTTTCATTGAAATTAGAAATATCTGTTTGGATATTTTAGGGTATTTTGGAGAAAATTTACTACACTTAAATTTGGGAACATTTGTAATTTTGAAGAATTTATTTGGATTTGGGGGGAAATGGCTGTGCATTTTTGTCATAGAAATTTGGGAGAGTTATGTATAAATTTTGGGAATTTAATTGGGAATTTGCAGCAAGGGTGTCCTGTGAAATTTTCAAGAACTTAATTGAAAATTTCAGGGAATTTGACTGGATGTTCGGTGGTCTTTTTCATGAAATCTTAGGAATGTGTTTGTAGTTTTGGGGTGAATTTGCTTGAACACTTTCAGGAATTTAAGTGGATTTTTTAATGGAATGTTTAGGCTTTATGAGGAAGTGTCACTGAAACATTTTGACAATATTTGAAGAAATTTTAGGTACTTTGTAAGTGTTGCCTTCAAAAGAATTGTTGTTAATTTTTACAGAATTTCAGGTCATTTCTTTGAAAATTTCAGGGAATTTGTGTTGATTTTGGATTGGAAAACTTCCAAGAAATTCAGAACTTTTAGTTGAAATTTTGTAATTTTTGGACTCCAACCCCTCTCTCAGTGACTGCCACCATTACTGACAGACTAAAGAGAAGCTCTGTGACCTCTGACCTGTAGCGTCTGCCACAGAGTGGGTGGTAATGTTACAGGGATGAGCTTCACAACCAGGGAACAGTGCAGTGTGCTGTAATCTTTGCATGTCCTTCCTCCTGTTTGTCCTCCTCTTCTCTATGAGGACTGAAGATAGACCAGCACGTATCTGAAGTGGTGCAGGGTGGAGATGAACTCTGCATCCATCTCAGTAAAGATAAATATTTAACAAAGATTGAGAATAATCCAGGAGCCCCGCATGCTGACACACATACGGTGTTTCAGAGAGGATCGTCCACGCATGGCTGCAGCTCGCCAGGACGCCGTCGCTGCAGATCTGCTCATCACACAGCGACGCCACCACACAGGAAGATTAAAACCTTGTCTTTGTTCAGGGTTCGACTTTGAGTGGCGAGCTGAACCTGTCAGCTGGTGTAGCGGGGAGGGGTCCTCCCGCACACATACCTCCATGGCCAGATTTAACATAATCAGGCTCTCTGCTGGAGAGGTGTCCTCTTCAGATTCTCTGGACACCAGCAGGCTGGGTTCTCTCCAGGTGGCACAAACTCCAGGCGAAGATGTGTCGGAGGGATTTTAAGAGTTTAAAGCTGAGTGATAAAAAATTCCTCTTAATCCTGAGAGCGTTGGAGTCAAAGAGATGAAAGTGGAGAGACAAGAGGATAAAAGAGAAACCTGAGGAAAGAGTCGGAGAGGAGAGGGGAGCCTGTTGGTGCACGGCTGTTTGTTCTTTAAATCATGTCGCTGAACTCAGAGGAAGATCGCATTTATTTCATATCTGACTTTTTATAGACACAACTTTTATCACCTTCCTCTCAGGTAGAAAACCAGGATGCTGCAAACCAGGAAGCTGACAAGTCCAATTTAAGGCTTTTAAGTGAACTCAATGATGGAAAAATATCAGGACTGCCAACAGAACATGCTAGTCCCCTGATAAACCCAGAGAATGGACATCGATAAACCCAGAGAATGGGCCCTGATAAACCCAGAGAATGGACCCTGATAAACCCAGAGAATGGACCCTGATAAACCCAGAGAATGGGCCCTGATAAACCCAGAGAATGGGCCCTGATAAACCCAGAGAATGGACCCTGATAAACCCAGAGAATGGACCCTGATAAACCCAGAGAATGGGCCCTGATAAACCCAGAGAATGGGCCCTGATAAACCCAGAGAATGGACCCTGATAAACCCAGAGAATGGACCCTGATAAACCCAGAGAATGGCCCTGATAAACCCAGAGAATGGCCCCTGATAAACCCAGAGAATGGACCCTGATAAACCCAGAGAATGGGCCCTGATAAACCCAGAGAATGGACCCTGATAAACCCAGAGAATGGGCCCTGATAAACCCAGAGAATGGACCCTGATAAACCCAGAGAATGGCCCTGATAAACCCAGAGAATGGACCCTGATCAACCCAGAGAATGGCCCCTGATAAACCCAGAGAATGGACCCTGATAAACCCAGAGAATGGACCCTGATAAACCCAGAGAATGGACCCTGATCAACCCAGAGAATGGACCCTGATAAACCCAGAGAATGGACCCTGATAAACCCAGAGAATGGCCCTGATAAACCCAGAGAATGGACCCTGATAAACCCAGAGAATGGACCCTGATAAACCCAGAGAATGGACCCTGATAAACCCAGAGAATGGACCCTGATAAACCCAGAGAATGGACCCTGATAAACCCAGAGAATGGACCCTGATAAACCCAGAGAATGGACCCTGATAAACCCAGACAAGCTCTGATCTTTGAGATAGGAAGGGAGAAGCTACTTGGTAAGAGGAATCTGCTTTTGGTTGTTTCAGTTGGAAGCAGGTTGTTGGCAGTTTTGCTTAGGCTGAACGTGTTAGTTTCACTCTCTCTGCAACAATAGGTGAGGCAGTTGACGCGTGTGGCTCCCTCTATTGATTGCTAAAGTGTAAACTGCCGGGGCGGAGTTTCACTGTAGTCCAAGCTTTAAGAGAGTTTGAATCTAAATTTGCCAGCTGGGGCGGTTAGCGGCTGTGCACAATCAACTCAATTGTGCACATCTGTGGCATATCTCTCTATATAAGTACACAGACTGCGCTGAAGCGTCAGCGTAAGCGTCAGCCCTTGTGGAAGCCCAATTGTGTGAAGACCACATTGGGGAAAGACCAGCGAGTCTACCTGTGCGAGTCCACCGAGCAAGGGCACAGACAGGCAGCACTGCCTCATAACAGTCTAACGCACCCCAGCAGTCTAACACAACATGTGCAACCAAAAAATACAAGTCATATATGGGAACAGAAAGAAGCACAATAGTTACAGAAAACGAAACCTGCATCATCTATCCACTTTGCAGAATGCCTCTTTTCCACAACCTTTTATCACAGTTGGCCTCTGGAACTGCCAGTCTGCAGTTAACAAAGCAGAATTCATCAATTCCCTCACTAAACTGTCTAACATTCAGGTCCTAGCCCTGACAGAAACTTGGGTCCGTCCTGAGAACACTGTAACACCAACTGCTCTATCAGTTGATGCAGTGTTCTCTCATACACCTCGCTCTTCTGGCCGAGGAGGTGGCACAGGCATTATTCTTTCTCATAGCTGGAACTTCAGCCAGTTCAAACCCTTGGACAATAACACCTCATTTGAATATCATGCAGTACAGGTCACTGCCCCAATAAAGGCTTACATGGTTGTGGTATACCGCCCACCTGGGGGTCACCTGGACAACTTTATTGTGGAACTGGACATGTTACTCTCAGACATCCCTGATGATGGCACACCATTGGTTGTCATGGGTGACATGAACATCCACTTGGATAGAGCCCAGGCTACTGATTTTATTTCACTACTGTCCTCCTTTGACTTGGTTCAAACGCCTCCTACACACAAGGCTGGTAATAAACTGGATTTGATTCTAACTCGCAATTGCTCCACGGCTAATTTGAGTGTAACACCACTTCACCTCTCTGACCACTACTTCATTCAGTTCTCACTTGGCTTACCTGAACTTCAACAATCTACTACTCAATTAAGATCATACCGCAGAAACCTTCAGTCACTTGACCCAGCACAGCTGTCTGACGAGGTCTCAGCTGCACTAGCCTCATGTAACGAGTCCTTCACACTCACTGTTAACGAGGCCACAGACACATTCTGCTCCTCACTGACCTCTTCTCTGGACAAACTCTGCCCTCTGGTGTCTAAGCCTATTCGAAATACTCCACCTTGTCCCTGGCTCACTGAGGTCATCAGAACCCAAAGGGCAGGGCTCAGAGCGGCAGAGAGAAAATGGCGTAAATCCAAACAAACCACTGACTTGAGTGCCTATCAGCAGAAACTGTCCTGTTTTACCTCTGCTCTAAAATCTGCTAAGAAGGCGTTCTATCAATCAAAGATCTGTGCTGCCACTGATGCACGCAAACTCTTCTCTGCTTTTAACTCGCTCCTCTCTCCTTCAAACCCACAACCCTCCTGTATGTTGACTCCAGACATGTTCGCCTCCTACTTCACTGACAAGGTTTCTACCATCAGCAACCAATTCTCTGAGCCTGTCCAACTCAGTTTTCTGCCACCAGCTAGTGATGCATCACTTAGCTCATTCTCTCCACTAAGTGAGAGCGAGGTCACCAGGCTTCTGCTTGACTCTAAGCCCACAACCTGTCCCCTCGATCCGATACCATCACATTTCTTGCAGGCGATTGAGCCCACAATCAGCCCTGCTGTGAGTTGTATCATTAACTCCTCTCTGTCCACAGGTGTTTTCCCAGCTGCTTTCAAGCAAGCGCGGGTTACACCACTGCTCAAAAAACCCACTCTCAACCCAGCCCTGGTTGAAAATTACAGGCCGGTCTCACTTCTCCCATTCCTATCAAAAATACTGGAGCGCACAGTCTTCAACCAGCTCTCAGAATACCTGCAGAACAATGATCTACTTGATCAGAATCAGTCTGGCTTTAGGCGGGGCCACTCTACTGAAACTGCACTTTTGTCGGTAACAGAATCACTTCGCTTGGCCAGAGCAGCTGGTCAGTCCTCAGTTCTCTTACTGCTGGATCTGTCTGCTGCCTTTGACACAGTAAACCACCAAATCCTCCTCTCCACACTCTCTTCACTTGGTATCTCAGGATCTGCCCTACAGTGGTTTAAGTCCTACCTCACAGGGAGATCTTTTAGAGTATCATGGAAGGGAGGAGTGTCTGAACTGCATGGCTTATCAACAGGGGTGCCTCAAGGGTCTGTGCTTGGTCCCCTACTTTTCTCAGTATACACCACCTCACTTGGTGCAATCATCCGCTCCCATGGCTTTTCTTATCACTGCTATGCAGACGACACACAGCTATTCCTGTCCTTTCCACCAGATGACACAACTGTCTCAGCTCGGATCTCATCTTGCCTTGCTGATATTTCTAAATGGATGAGGGAACGTCACCTTCAGCTCAACCTGCCCAAAACGGAGCTCATTATCATCCCAGCCAGTCCCACTATGGAACCGCAGATCAGTATCCAGCTTGGATCAAATAATCTCTTGCCCACTAAGTCAGCCCGGAATCTGGGTGTCATGATTGATGACCAGCTAACCTTCAAGGTCCATGTGGCCTCGATTGCTCGGTCCTGCCGTTTCGCCCTCTACATCATCAAGATGATCAGACCCTACTTGACAGAGCATGCTACACAACTCCTGGTACAGGCTCTTATAATATCACGTATTGACTACTGTAACTCATTACTGGCAGGCCTACCTGCATGCACAGTTATACCTCTGCAGTTGATCCAGAACACAGCAGCACGTCTGGTCTTCAACCAACCCAAGAGAGCTCATGTCACGCCTCTTTTAATCTCTCTACACTGGCTTCCAGTTGCAGCTCGCATTAAATTCAAAACTCTAATCATTGCTTACAAAGCAGTAACTAAAACTGCTCCTGTTTACCTGGAGTCCCTCATCCAGGTCTACACCCCTTCTCGCCCACTACGCTCAGCCAGCGAAAGGCGCCTGGTACTTCCAGCACATCATGCTCCTAAGTCACTAGCTCGACTCTTCTCCTCTGTTGTCCCTAAATGGTGGAATGAATTACCCAACTCCATTCGATCTACAGACTCCCTGTCTACTTTTAAGAGAAGGCTAAAGACCCAGCTCTTCAGAGAACACTTTGCACTTAGCTAGGCAATTCTCTACTGTTGTCCCCAGTAGTAGATTGAGTCTCAGCCAGACTATTCTCCACTGCTGCCCCCAGTGGTTGAATGAGTTTCCCAACTATAGTTAGCTCGCACTGTCCTGCTCTACTTCTGGGATTTCTATGCCCAGCTCTTTGGGAATGATCCAGCACTTGGTACTTGGTAAATAGTTGTTGTGACGTCTAATGAATGGCGATTAGTGATCCCACATTTTCCTTGATTCATTGTTGCTGTCTAATAACAAAAAAAAAACAACATAAAAACAAAAAAACTAAAAACAAAAAAAAAAAAAAAAAATACATAAACAACGTATATTTTAGGTACTCTGATAAACCCAGAGACTGGGCCCTGATACACCCAGAGAATGGACCCTGATAAACCCAGAGAATGGGCCCTGATAAACCCAGAGAATGGACCCTGATAAACCCAGAGAATGGGCCCTGATAAACCCAGAGACTGGACACCGATAAACCCAGAGAATGGGCCCTGATAAACCCTGAGAATGGCCCCTGATAAACCCAGAGAATGGGCCCTGATAAACCCAGAGAACGGGCCCTGATAAACCCAGAGACTGGGCCCTGATACACCCAGAGAATGGGCCCTGATAAACCCAGAGAATGGACCCTGATAAACCCAGAGAATGGGCCCTGATAAACCCAGAGAATGGGCCCTGATAAACCCAGAGAATGGGCCCTGATAAACCCAGAGACTGGACACCGATAAACCCAGAGAATGGCCCCTGATAAACCCAGAGAATGGGCCCTGATAAACCCAGAGACTGGACACCAATAAACCCAGAGAATGGCCCCTGATAAACCCAGAGACTGGACACCGATAAACCCAGAGACTGGACACCGATAAACCCAGAGAATGGCCCCTGATAAACCCAGAGACTGGACACCGATAAACCCAGAGACTGGACACCGATAAACCCAGAGAATGGACCCTGATAAACCCAGAGACTGGACACCGATAAACCCAGAGAATGGGCCCTGATAAACCCAGAGAACGGGCCCTGATAAACCCAGAGAATGGACCCTGATAAACCCAGAGAATGGACCCTGATAAACCCAGAGAATGGACCCTGATAAACCCAGAGAATGGAACCTGATAAACCCAGAGAATGGACCCTGATAAACCCAGAGAATGGACCCTGATAAACCCAGAGAATGGGCCCTGATAAACCCAGAGAATGGACCCTGATAAACCCAGAGAATGGCCCCTGATAAACCCAGAGAATGGGCCCTGATAAACCCAGAGACTGGACACCAATAAACCCAGAGAATGGCCCCTGATAAACCCAGAGACTGGACACCGATAAACCCAGAGACTGGACACCGATAAACCCAGAGAATGGCCCCTGATAAACCCAGAGACTGGACACCGATAAACCCAGAGACTGGACACCGATAAACCCAGAGAATGGACCCTGATAAACCCAGAGACTGGACACCGATAAACCCAGAGAATGGGCCCTGATAAACCCAGAGAACGGGCCCTGATAAACCCAGAGAATGGACCCTGATAAACCCAGAGAATGGACCCTGATAAACCCAGAGAATGGACCCTGATAAACCCAGAGAATGGACCCTGATAAACCCAGAGAATGGACCCTGATAAACCCAGAGAATGGACCCTGATAAACCCAGAGAATGGGCCCTGATAAACCCAGAGAATGGACCCTGATAAACCCAGAGAATGGACCCTGATAAACCCAGAGAATGGACCCTGATAAACCCAGAGAATGGGCCCTGATAAACCCAGAGAATGGACCCTGATAAACCCAGAGAATGGACCCTGATAAACTGAAGTCAATCATTGTCAAATCTTATAAACCCAGATTTGATCCACAATAGAACAGAAACAACATATCAGGTGTTAAAGTGAGACATTTTACCATTTAATTAAAGTTTTTTCAGCAAGGCGATGCTAAACCACAAGCCACGTTCATCACAACAGCATGGCTTCACAGGAGAAGGATCAGGGTCCTGGACTGGACTGGTCAGACCGTCACCAATAGAAAACACTTGGAGCATCAGAAAAGGAAGAAGACTGCTGAGCAGCTAGAATCCTACATCAGACAATAATGGGACAACATTCCTCTCACTTTCCAGACATTTACATACTGATATTGAAAGAAGAGAGGAGTTTCTTTTGTGAATAAAATGTGGGTTTATGAGATTTGAAAATCATTGAATTTCGCTTTATTTACATAATTAACAGCGACCCAGCTTTTTTGGAAATGCACAGTTATGGGTCAAATGTTCTGTTTTAACTCTTAGCTGCCTGCAGGACTGAGGGAGGTAGCAGAGAGAACTGACATGCAGAATTCCCTTGTTTATTCTCGTCCTGACTCTACATGAGCTCTATGCATCCTCACAGCTGATCTGAAGCCCCGCCCCCTGGTCCAGCAGCAGTCAGATTGGCGTCGGCTCTGGCTAATCGATGCTCAGACGTGGTGATTTATAGCGTCTGCTGAAATCAGCAGCGAGCGGTTTGGGAGCGGCCAGGGGATTTCCCCCCCCCCCCCAGACTCAGCTGCTCTCACTTTTAATTGGATCCCTGCTTGAGGCTTCCAAGAAGTTCTCATCGGGGCTTTACCCACAATGCACAGCTCTCCTCCTCATAACCTATATTACTAATGGAGACAAATGTTGCATTGCATCCTGGGAGAGTTCTCTAATAGGAGGAGCAGGAAACAGAAGAAGAAGAAGAGGAGCTTTTTGCTGTTTGGATCCTGAAGATGTTGGAGTGAGGAGAGAACATCTGCAGAGACGCTTTGAACAAACGCTGCTGACTCAGCGATTTCACATTTGTTTTTAGGCCATTCCCACATCAGTGACATGACAAAAACCTGCACATCTAGACCTGATCCCAGTCTGTCCTAGAACCCAATCCTTTTTTCTGCCTGACTCCTGTGGTGCATGTCATGAAAATCTAAAACAGAGGGATTTCGCCAGCATCCCCTCAGTTCCACCGCTGGAGGCCCACAGAGCCCACGACCCCCCCTCCTCTTCAGGATCCAGAGAAACCCTCTGACTCGTCTTCACTTCCTGTACAAACATCAAACTCAGCACAAAACCTCCGGAAACTTCCACAGATCTTTGTGCAGTTAGAGAGAAGCCCCGCAGCAACAACATGTCAGCGGCGGCTTCATTACAGAGAGAGAGCAGGCCCGTCTGCAGCAGACGTCCTCACTGCAGAAGATTCCAGAGAGAACGAGGAACTCAGAGTGGACCAGAGAAAAGATGGCTGAAATATTAGAGGAGAGGAGCCGGAGCAGTCCCAACAGAAACGTGATGATGATGATGATGGAGGAAGTCCTAACTAGAAAATAGAAAACATGTGAGTGAACCTCCAGAGACCCGCATCCACCTATGAGGACAGTTTGGATTTCTGACCACACAGTAAGAATTTCTGCTGATGGAGATAACTCTCCAGAATTTACATAAATGTTTAAGTTTACTTTGAAATTTCAAGAATTTTGGGGTAATATGTCTGTATATTTTAATGTTTTTACTGTAGGCACTTTCATGGGAATTAAAGGAATTTATTTCTTAATTTTTGGAGAATTTGATTGGGAACTTGGGGGGAGAATTTCCCTTGAAATTTTCCTAAATTTTCATGGAATGTTGAGAAAATTTGGGGTAAATAATCTGGAAATTTTCAATAACTTCCATGGAATTTAGGGGGTTTATTTATAGATAAATGAGAATTTAGGCAGAATTTTTTAGTGAAAATGTTCTATTACTTTCAGGGACTTTTCAAAAAAGTTTTCTAAAACATTTGGGGAATATTTGTGGACATTTTGGGGTATTTTAAGGAATTTTTCAAGACATTTTTTGCAAATTCTTTGAAATTTTAGGGGATTTTGGGAGGATTTTTTTGTTTTCTTAAAGGCACCCTTCATTATTAAAAGGAGAATTTTCTCCAGAACTTTCAGTGGAGATTTTTGTGACTTAAACATCTTTTTCCAACTCAGGATTACAAAAATAATAAAAATTATTATTTTTATTATTATTATTATTATTATTATTATTATTATTGTTGTTGTTGTTGTTTTTATTATTATCATTGTTATTATTGTTTAATAATAACAATAATAATAAAAACAATAAAAATAATACGTTTTTTTTATTAATGATGGTGATGAAAACAATTACTATTAATAAAAATAATTATTATAATATTAATAACAACAATAATAAAATAATAATATAATAATAAATATTAATGATAACAAAAATAACAACAACAATAATAATAATAATAATAATAATAATAACAACAACAACAACAACAAAAATAAAAAAATAAGAATATTTTATTTTATTAATGATGGTGATGAAAACAATTACTATTACTACTACTTCTACTACTACTACTAATAATAATAATAATAATAACAACAAAAACAGTAATAAAATAATAATAATAATAATGATAATAATAACAATAAATATTAATGATGACAGTAAAAATAATATAATAATAACAACAACAACAATAATAAAATAATAAAATAACAATAATAATAGTAACAATAATACTTCCTGTTCAAAGACGAGGTTTATGTAAAAGCTTATCAGGTCATCCTCACTGGCTGCCATTGTTTACAGGCTTGCAGTTGCGTTTACTTAGCCACGCCCAAAGCTACCACCCCTTTCTCCTAAAATGATGCTGATTGGCCCAACCATTCCCTGACTGGGAACATGATATCATGTTGAATCTTTGTTAGAGGGGTCCATGTGATGAAGGACGTGGAATCTGACCAATTTATTGACGTGGCGAGGTTAGTGGCTCCCCCTGGAGGCGGTGCAATGATTTGTTTCAAATCCATGCATGGATGCAGATGTTGTAAAATCATGTAGCAATCAAAATGATAATATTTGCCATAATCAAATAGCCCTGTTATGATCCTCTCAACACAAATCTTTGGTCCTTCTGGATTAACTGTGTGTTCTTACATAACAAAATCATTTTTTCTTCTTTTTTTCAGGAGTTTTTGTGTAAAGCTGTCAGTATTTCTCACAGTCAGTTGGTTTCTGCAGTGATAACAGAAGCAAACATTCAGGACTCCTCTCTCTGCGTCCTTCAGCAGATTAATCTGCTAAACTCTCCTCGCTGATCGCAATTAAGAGATGAGAAAGTTGTGCCACGCTCCTCCATCTCCTCATCTCTCTCTCTCTCTCAGTAACAAGGCCCGGCTCGTCCCTTCCTCTTACCTCTCTGATACCCTCCTATCTGTGTTGGCAGTCACACTGGGATAATTGTGCACCTATAATGGAGAAATTAGTCGGCCCTGAAATGAGCTCCTCTCTGTCTGTCTCTCTCTGAATGCCGCCGCTCGCCTTGCTCTGCCACATCAAACCCCGACAAGCTGCAGAGGAGGAAGAGGAGGATGAGGAAGGAGCACTGCTGCGAGGCATCCTCCACAAATCAGCGTTCACTCTGCAGCTTCATCTCCTCCTCTTCCCCTCTGCTGCTCCGGCGTCTTATTAGAATATGACTTTAATACCACTCTGCAGGTGTTTTATTACTTCAAAATATAAAGAGTAATAAGAGGAGATGTGGCCGCTGTCGTCTGAAGAAAATACCCGACTTCACAGATTAATTTGTCCCTGGAAATCTCCAATACAAGCATGATAGGATATATCAGCGCCGTGGCTTTAAGAAGCTCCTTTTACCTCGTTAACCCTGATTTCAGACACAGATTGATTCATACTGGGCCTCAGCATGACTCCTCCCTCTCTCCTCTCCCCTGCTTTCACATTAGTAACATCATTCTGAGTCTGAACACATGCACATGCTCTGTTAGACACAGTAGGCAGAGGTCTGCATGTCTATGGTTTTTAAATCTACCAAGAACATAAAAAGAGACGAACATGCCAACTGCTCAGGTCAGGATCTGCCTGTGCAGACGACAGAGGCCGTCCTGCTACTATAGAGGCGTTTTATTATCATTTGTTCACCAACAATGACCTTCCTCCACATTTACCATCAGAGGATGAAACGGGCCCGTCCTGCAGAAACACAATGATTTCTAAGAGAGCAGAGATGTTTAGAGTTGACTCCACAGCACTACTGTAGCACAGCTGTGCTACAATCTCCCGTGCTCTGTGTCGACTCAGGATGTTTTCAAACTGGCCTACTGCTCCTGCCAAACGCAGTATACAGTATGTATTGCACACTGCGCACTGCGTACTGCGTTCGACAGTAGTATGCAGTATGACTGCCAGTCGGATGTTATTGTGTAGTATGCTTGGCCCAATTTAGCTGATTTCCGGTATACAGAAGTACATCATACACTGGTCAATATTAAAGAGGGGGTATTATGCCTTTTTCAAGGCTTTACACCATCTCTCTGATACCCACGTAGTAGCTTTACATGGTTTACAGCTCAAAAAGCTCCTCATGTTTCTCACACTGGCGTCCTGAAAAACCCTTATCTTAACCTTCGTCTGAAACACTTCGTTTTCACTGCTGTCTCTTTAACACCCCCCCCCCCCCCACGGACCTGCTTTCCTCCGATTGGCCGATTTTCTGGAGGCTGGCAAGCAGCAGGACTCAGTAGTTTGTGCCCGCCCACTCCAATGTGGCTAATTTGCTATGCTAGGTCCGACTGAGTAAAGTATGGAGAATTTTGATACACGTCCGTACATGTTAGACCCGGAGCCTGACCCTGATAGTTTGGAGAGAGAGGGGGAAGAAAAATCAGCAGAAGCAAAGGACAAAGAAGGACGTATCTGTTTGCTAAGTGTTTAATTACTGTGTTACTAAATGGATAAAAGGCTAAAAGGCCTTGTGGGGGCGGTCTGTTCCACTTTGCCGGCAGCACGGACGAACCAGTCAAGAGATCCTCTTGCAATGACCTCATCAGTTCGCTCCATCGAAATCTCGTCTCACGAAGATCTCAGACAGACTCTTAATGAACCGTTTTCATCAGTTTACTCTCTAATTCCAAGATTTCTGCCACATACGTTTATCTTGCAGTTTGAAAATTTGCATACATGAAGTATGGACACCCAACATTGTGACTTTATATTTATGTTTTAAAAATCGTATACGTATAATACCCCCTCTTTAAACATCGCTACAGTGTTTTCCATCCATTTACATACAGAAAAAATCTGGGAAGTTTTTGTAGCCGTTATTTTTAGCTTAGCATGTACAGTGCAGTGAAAGGACACACTTGACAGCACCTTTCCAGCAGTTACAAGCCGTAATGGCAAAACAAAAACAACAGTGACCCTATTGCAACTTATTTCACTAAGTACATGTTGAAAAGGGAAAGATAAAAGGTAATGGCACTTTTTGTAACCGTCAGTCGCTCCGGTGAAAGTTCCGCAGCTCTCCACTATTATGAACTCTGTCCCGGCGCTTTGCATTGTGGGTAACAGTAGGCGAAGCAAACTGGTCCGATACATACTGTGAAATTTTCCCGAATCAGTCATCATCCGGGTATTTTTGGCATACTGCAACTTTGGCATTTGTTTGCATACTGCATACTGCAATAAATCAGTACGCACTGCTAGTACAGTAGGAGGATTCGAAAACAGTCTCAGACATGGTGCTGGAATACTGAACCCTTGTTCACACACAGGCCTGCCCTCCACAGCTGTGATTTAGTGATGATACTGTAGGAGTTTGAAAGGTATTGTGGGTAAATAAAGAGCACAGGGACAACATCGGATTTCTTCTCCAGCTCTCTTTAGCATAGCATGACAAACTTTATCTTCTGTGTCTGCAGGAACAATGCTCTCACATCACTACCCGTCTTAAAGCTACATGCGTTATATGTAACCAATAGCAACCTTAAAGGGAAAGTGCATCATATAAACTGCGTAGTGCCCTTTAAATAGCATTTCAACCTCAAACGATGAATGTAATTGAAATTTACCATTACATCAAATGCTGTTAGTTACCTGACATGATAGAAAAAAGATTACTAAAATAAAACTTTACAAAATTAAATGTCATCTTACAATAAACACATATTTATGAGTGTTGGGTCAGTAGCATTGGTGTTAGCATCCTGGCTAACAGTTTCTTCATTCAGGAACCGATAGTGTGTCAAGCTGTTATTGGCTTCTGATGTTTTGCCAGTTTTTGCTACTTTTGACTCATATCTGACTATTTTTGACACATTCAACCGTGCTGGCAACTTGAAACCCATTAAACCAAGTTTTGCCACTTTTTTTTTTACAATCTTTGCCAATTTTCACTTCTTTCAAGCAATGGCGAAAGCTGCATTGTAAATTAGTGCCTGAAACAGAGGGGGTTTTTGGGAGAAATGAAGTGCTGTGTACCTTTACGACACAGCGCACAGGTGAGCCATGTTTTCTTGGCCCATTTTTTCGTAAAACTCGTTAATTTACGCAGACAACACATTCCAATCTACAGCCACTATGCAGCAGCTCTCTCTGAGCTCGTAATAACAACAGGATCAAATTACACGAAAATCACTGGAGGCTAATGCCACTACTGTAGCCAAGCACCACATACCACCCAACTTCAAAAATCCTGAAATATCCCTTTAATTTAAAGGTAATTTTAATAATAATAATATTTTTTTCAGTAAAGTGCTTTTAAAGTGCTGTACATAAAGTTAAAATCATGAAAATAAAAACTTCATAATAAGAATGTTTAAAAATCTAAAAATTACTAAAACTAAGGAAATTCTGTAATTAATCATGATTAATCCCTGCATTAATTAATGTGATTAATCATGATTAATCTCAGCACAGTGATGTGATTAACTTGATTAATCTTTTTAATCAATTGACAGCACTAGTTCTTACACAGTTTTGCCACTTTTACACCATGCCAAACCTCTTTTTGAACTTTTAACCTCTCCTTTTCACCATCTACATGCTTCCCCTTGGACAGATTATTCACAAACATGGTCTCAGCTTCCACTCTTATGCAGATGACACCCAACTCTATCTCAGCACCAAACCATCCACTCAGCTCCCTCCCCACTCCCTGGTAAACTGCCTCCACGACATCAAAGCCTGGATGACCTCTAACCAACTCAAACTCAACAGCAGTAAAACAGAGCTCATGGTGGTGGCCCCCAAAGCGCTGCTGCAGAAGGTTGGAGATCTCGTGCTCGATGTGGACGGGACCTCCATCTGTCCGTCCCCTGAGGTCCGAAACCTGGGCGTCATCCTGGACTCCACCCTCTCCTTCCAGTCCCACATAAAGTCTGTCACCAAATCTGCCTTCTATCATCTCAAGAACATCTCCAGACTCCGACCATCACTCCCTGATTCTGTGGCTGAAACACTCATTCATGCTTTCATAACCTCCCACCTGGACTACTGTAATGGAGTCCTGTCTGGAGTTCCCAGCAAAACCCTGGACAGGCTTCAGTACGTCCAAAACTCTGCAGCTAGAGTTCTCACCCGCACTAGACCCTGGCAACACATCACTCCGACCCTCATCCACCTCCACTGGCTCCCTATCAAGTCCCGTATCAACTACAAAGTCCTCCTCCTCACATACAAATCTCTCCATGCTCTGGCTCCCAAGTACCTTTCTGATCTCCTCCATCCATACACACCATCCCGCAACCTTCGATCTTCAGACACCGGCCTACTTTCCATGCCCAAAACCAAACTCCGAACCTATGGAGACAGAGCCTTCAGTGCTGCAGCTCCCACCCTCTGGAACACTCTTCCTGCAGACATCTGTAGCGCTCCATCTCTGGACATTTTCAAAAAACGTCTCAAGCACCACCTGTTCACCACAGCCTACAGTCTTCACTAAACCAACTATTTGCACTTTTTAACCCATTTCTGCAGCATTTCAATTCACAATTCACCAATGTTGTCTCAGTTTCTTCTACTTTTTTCTTCTACTTTGTTTTCTGGCATCCTGATGTCTAACATCCTTATGGTTTAGTTCAGTGTGCCCAGGGCCGCCCCTGGCCAGAGTGAGGCCCTAGGTAGACTCTGAGATGAGCCCCCCCATCCCCACCCGCCAACCACCATTGCCCCAACATACTCACTCAACATTACTCATACAAAATGACCTTAAAGTAATAAAGTCTTTGCAAACCAGGATTTTGCCGGCCTCCGTGGCCCCAGGAAGCCCCCCTGTTTTCCCCCCTTATGGACGTCCTTGCTTGGTGTAATAACGGAATAATTCCAGAGTAGATCACCTCAGCTGAATTTCTGAGGTTTTGTTCCTCTTTCAGGTAAAAAGAGATAAATGTTGATTAAACGTGCTGCTGCTCCATCATGCTAACACCCCGCCGAGGCGATGATATGTTCTAATGTGTTACCGCCTCACCATGCTCATGCCGGCTCATCCGTGGTCATTGAACCATCAGCAGGAAAACAGCGATAGCGTGGTAGGAGGAGGCAGCCGCTGGGATATTTGCTGATTGAGAGCTTTAAACCTACAAAGAAAGTGTAATTGAAAAGGCGAGTTTAGCCCGACAGCCTTTTGTGATATCTTTTTAATTAAGTTTCCTTTTCTAATGTGCGATCGGCACGAGCGATAGGAGCGGCGGCGGCGACACGCACAAGGTTTTGTTCATTAAAATGTGGATCTTGAAGAATGTAGTGCTAATTAAAATTCAGCGGGATGAGAAAAGAGCTGCCGTGGATGCATGGTGACACAAAGAAACTCACGAGTCCACTTCACAGGCAGCTGGGAGGAAAGACGCTGAGGACTGCATACGCATGTGATTAATATGAGCACCATATGTTTGCATTGTATGTAGCAGCTGTTATGATTAGATCAGTTGATAAAACATGGGACGGAACAATATCTGTCAGTACTGCAGGGGGTTAGCATTATATGAAACACAAAACAGCATCATGTCTGCTTTAATGAACCAAAAAAAAAAAAGAAAATCTGGATTATTAGCTGTGATCTGGAAGGTTTTCTGTCCTGTGTCTTATGGTCCCTGTGTCAGATTACACAACCATAGAGCTGTTGATTAATCCTGTGTGTAGTTTCAGCCAACATTGCTCCTTTTCAGGTTGCATCATAAAGCAGGGATGTTTTTGTCAGAGCTTGAGCTTCTGTCTCACAGTCTCACCTCACAGCACCACTTTCATCACTCCTCTTCAACCTTGCAGTTTGGTTTGTTTACATCTCTGACTTTTGCACATGCAAAGCATTCTTAGCTCTCATTGGTCAATGTCTCTGACATGAGGGAACATCATGGAAAATTAAACATGCAAGACTTTCGGTTAAAAAGTAACTAAACCCTTAGACCACATTTTACAAGATGAAAAAATGACTGTTAATCTGTTGGCGTCCTAAAAGTGACTGCCCTTTACAGGTTACAGCCATAAATTTATGATATACAAAGCAAGCTGGAGCTATGCATGCATGCAAACATAAATGTAAGCATGCATTGCATCGTAAATTTAAATAAAAAGTGCAGTGCAAGGAAGTTAGGTACTTCAACAACATACATATATGCATGTGCTGCAGCAGATCTGCTGAGAAGGGTTGCACATGCAGGACATCCCCACACTGCAGGTTTATCGTTTTATATGTTACTGACAACTGACCAAAGGTTCAGGAGCTGAAAAATCCATCTGTTTTTAGGTTCTGATATTCGAATTATTCATGCCACATTTTTTTTTTTTTTTTTTAAGATTTATTTTGAACCTCCTTTTCTCTCTCTCTTTTTTTCTTAAAAGGTTATCACTTTTTTTAACTGTCTGTTTTATATTGGCTGCTTGATAATTGTCAGTGGGTTTGTGTAATTGCTTGATACTTTGTTTTGTAAAACCTAATAAGAATACATATATAAAGATTTATTTTTGGGCATTCTTGTGCCTTCATTTTGATAGAGGAGGACAGCGGATAGAGTCGAAAACAGGGACTAGCAGGGAGGAGACATGCAGCAAAGGGCCCCAGTTCGGATTCAAACCTGGGCCATCATGGGGCCAAAACCACCTGGCCCCTTCATGCCACTTTATAACCATGTCATAATAGTTTGTACCTGTTTTACCACACTTGATTCCACCTTAAACTCATTTTTGTGATGTTTTCTACTTTTAACCCTTTTCACTACTTAAGCCGCCCACGCTGATTAATGTGACTTACAATGGATAATTTCTGAGGTCAAAGTTTCCCTTTTTAAAGGTTTTATGGGGGAAAATGTTTCAAATCAAGACATAAAAGCAGACACAAATCATCACAAAAGAGCCACATGTTGAGTATCAGGGGTAGAGCCAGGGGGTGGCCAATGGTGGCCAAGACCACCATAGATGGATCTTTGGCCACCCCCCAACCCACCGCTTTACCGGCAACTTTTATGCAGAACCATTTTTGGATGCAGATGTTCCCATATGGACTTATTCAACAGCACACCTCAAACAAATAGTCATCCACCCTAACAGATGATGGCGGTAATACACTCAAGGCGTGAATGTCAACAACCAACACAACTACAGAAGAAGAAGAAGTTGTGTGTGTGCGCTCTGAGTGAAGATAGGTACAGGAGGAGGACGCCTGGGCTTAATTTGGGCCGGATCCCGCCAGAACAAGATTCTGCACCTCTCAGATTGTGACCGGCACTTATTTGATTGGATCCAGCCCCTCCAGGGGCGGCAGGTGCATAATACGTTTCTGCGAGTGTGTGTAAACATAACATTGCTTGTTAGTTTTCCAGTGTGTAGAGGAGTACCGACTGTGTGTGACTGTATGTTGCAGCCTATGGGTAGGCAGGCTAAACAAAAAGCATCATATCAGCCTATCACATCCTGACTTGTGCGTAATAGCATCCTATCAGTAAACAACCAACCAATCACAGACAATAAAGCGCTATTTTCAAAGTTAACATCAGCAGAGAGTTAATTTCAGCTAACAAAGTGGACAAACAGACATTTATGAACGTAGAAGATAAAAACAGCTGTGACTCAGAAGTCATCAGCAGCAGATGTACCTGCAGACACTGAGTTAGAGCTCACATGTACAGGTAGATGAGAGCTGAGATGAACTTTACGCTAGCAGGCTGCTATTACTGGATACCTGGATCACAGTAGGACTAACGGGACAGAGCTGACACTAACAGACAGCGGTTCATCCGTGTCAAAGTGTCACATGCTGCTATATTAAGGTAAGATGGTGTTTTAATTATAAATTTGGCAGCCGTGCCTTAACACGAGCTCTTTATTTTTGCAGTCCATAATTATGTTTGGGCATTTATAGCTTTATTATTAGATAAAAACAAGCTGTCAGCAGATCATTCAGTGAATCCTGACATGTGAGCTGCAGGCTCTGGGTTCAGCCTTTCTGTTGTCTTTTTTGGCATAGATATGGTTAACGTCCCTACTAACGTGGGCATGTGTGCTGCGAACTGTGGATCAGTTCTTTGAGTGAAAAGGCATTAAGGTGAGAGACAGAGGGTCATCCATGATCAGTTTTGTTTTTGCAGACAAGCTCTGATTGGATAACAGAATAATATCTACTAAATACTAAATGACGAGACAGGTACAGATTCATAAACTAGAAAGCACTTGGAGAGTGCAGACCTCCACCATTAGCCCTATCTCCCAATAGTACAGAATCCTTTAAAAAAATTCCTGGATCCCGATGGTGATCCGGATCACTCCCAAAATCTAATCAGTTCTTCCTTATGCCATTTCTGACATTTACTGAAAATTTCATCAAAATCCGTCCTGGATTTTTTGAGTTATGTTGCTAACAAACTAACTAACTAACAAGCCGGGGGTAAAAATTATTTAACTGAATAAGCGGGTTTTTGTGTAGTGAAAGTTTAGTAATGTTTATGCTGAGAGGGGCTAAATGAGCTGGTGTTGATTTTGCACTGTCCTTGGTGCTGAAACACGGCACGTTTGACTGACAGCTGCCGCTCAGAGAAAGAGTGAGGGAGAGAGACGCTCTCCGTCAAGGGCGATTGTACGAAGAGGTCACAGGTAGGGAAAAAAAGATATCCGTTTCTGTGCCATCCCTGTGTGAGCTTTGGTCTCAGTCTGGCCACCCCTATGAAAATTGTCTGGCTCCACCACTGTTGAGTATCACTGCTATAGAGCATAATGCCATCACTAACACCAACTACTTGCCCAAAATATCCCTTTAAGATGCACCTCAGGTTATGTGTCTGCTTCCAGAGTCATGCTGGTGTATCTGTGATAGCAGCAGTATCATGTGAGCTTCATCGGTCTGTGTGTGCACGGTGCATTGTGACGATCTATGGCGGCAGGTCAGGATTTTAGAGGAAAGGAGAAAATGGGTAGTTCAATCAGGACTGCTTTGTCAAGAAGCACAGAGGATTTGCAGATATAAATGTATTTTTAAATTAGCAGTTATTAATTTGCACTTTTTGCCATTATTTAAACTTGGCATCCCTGCCTTTTCTTTGCCATCAGCAGGGAGAGAAGAAGCAAAAACAACAGAGCAGGCATCAGTGACTGCAGAGTGGCACTGATTAAGTCAGAAGGAGAAAAAAAGAGGAGCTGGGGTGGAGGAGGGTTGGAGGAGCAGCTTGCAGAGGAAGCAGTAAAGCGTAGCTGAAGTGGGAGAATGATGTGCTTCAGGTCACATGACTAACCTATGATGTAACTACTGCACATGTGGACATCATAACCACGGTTATCAAACTGATAGATCATCAGCTCCAGTGGAGTCTGACCTCAGCATGAGTTCTTTTTGTCTAAGTTTAGCCTCCTTGCTCTCATGGGGTTCGTTCTAAAACTGCAATAGAAATTTCTGGAGATTTTCTGCCATTATTTGATTTTTAATGTGAGAATGTTTGGACCTGTTTGTGGCCCTAGATGGAAATATCCACAAGTTTATGATAATTTTATATTTTCCAAACTAGGACACCATATCTGCACTAAATTTATGTCCATTCTCCGTTTTTGTGGACTGTTCTCTCATTTTAAAAGCGCTGTATAGACTGTCTGCCAACCAGATAATATCCTTAGACCCCAGTGGCATTGTGGGTAATGAAAACATTAAATTGTTTGCAGGTGTTGCTCTTGAAAGTGGAGAGCCTGCTGTTTAGCTTGACAACAAGTCTCTGCTGGTTAAAAATACCCAAAGTGTCTCAGATCACTCTGAGGAGGGAAGATGGCGTCTGTGTGAAGTCTTTGTCTTCAGTCGAACAGAACGAGGCGAGGAGGCGACGAGGATCAGCGTGAAAAGAAACGCTGAAGAGGGCTTTTAAAGGAGCAGAGAGAAACTCTCCACTTTTCCTTTTACAACAGTCACAGAGCCAATCAGAGCGGCGAGGTTAAAGAATGAATCCACTGAAGAAGAGTCACCATAAACACGACCATTTCTCCTGACAACGCTGATGGAGAGGCTGGAAGGAACAAATGAGCAGCTGTTTGGGCTGCTACACGCTCACTTCCTGTTTGTCTAAGTACTTTTCTCTTCTTTTAACGTCTATTCAGCCGCCGTAGAAACGGGCGTTCTGCCTTTTGTGCCGTGTTGATGACTTTGGAGGCGAGTTAATGAAGGGCGATGCTGAAGCAGAAAGCAGCAGATGAGGAGAAATAAAGACCAGAGAGGCTTTTTTAACACCAAATGCAGCCAAACGCAATTATGTGGATGTGGATTACTGCTCAGGGAGGAGTGTTTGAGGAGATGTTGTGTGTTTGTGCGGCTGTTTCCAATCAAAGTTCTTATTGAGTTGGCTGTTTGTTAAAGTTTGTATGCTCTGCAGGGAGGCAGAGCCCGTACTGTCACTGCAAGTTTAAATATTTAAACAGATTCTCATTTCAGAGTTTTCTTTTAATGATCTAATTTTCCCAACCATGAAAACTTAAAGTCAACATGATAATGTTGTGACCCTTAATATGAATTATTTTAAAGCAGGAAGACCGTCAAAGGATGGAGCAAGAGTCGAGGCAGAGTCTCTGAGAAAGAACCAGAAGAACAGAGGGTTGATCCCGCTCTCCTGTGGAACTAACACTCTGGAACTAAAACTTTCTCTGCACGTGCTCAGAACGTTCTCTCAAAATGTGTCTCTGCCAGGGATCTGTTGATGAACCAACCAATAGGAAACAGGCAGAGGATGGACCAATCACATCAGCTCTGCCCGTTGTTGCTGTGCTGTTCTGAAGAGAGTCCTAACATTCTAGCGTGCACACACACACACACACACACAGACAAACACACACATCATCTCAGTCAACTTCCAAGCCCTTGACTCCAACTCAGTTCCTCCTACAGACTTCATTTTTACTTTTTTGGGGACCAAATTGAGTCCATTACTGCTTTAAATGTAGTCTACATCGGTGGTTTTCAAACTTTTTTCACCCAAGTCACACCTAAGGTTAAGTAAAAATCTCAAGGCACACCATATTTAAATCTACACAAAATAGACTTTTTAAATAATGTTACAGTCAAGGTGGCCTATAAGGGGAGATAAAGGGGAGAACTTTCTGGGGCCCAGACAACTGAAGGATCATGGAGATGGCAAAAGGTGGCAAAAATGGGTTAAAGGTGATGAAAAAACATGGCAAAATTGGGCAAAAAATGGCTAAACAAAGTCAGAAATTGGCAAAAATTGGGAAAAGTGGCCAAACAAGGGGGTTGAATTTAGCAGAGACTTGTTAATAGTTGCAAAAATGGGTTACAATTGGCCTTAAAGGATTAACCGTGTAAGAAGGTGGTAAAAGTTGGATAAAAGTGATAAGAAAAAAGGGCAAAAGTGGGCAAAAAAGTGGTCAAAGGCAAAAATGGGCAAAAAATTGCAAAAAGGTGGCAAAATAGATCACAAGTGGCAGAAAAGTGGTTAAAGTTACTACAAGGTGGTAAAAAGGGGTTAAAAGTGATGGGAGAAAATGGCAAAAAATGGCCAAACAATAGCAAAACTGTGCGAAAAGTGACAAAAAGGTAGCATAAATGGGTTAAATGTGGTAAAAAGTTCCAAAAAAGGTACCAAAAATGGGTCAAAAGGAGTAATAAGAAGTGGCAAAAAAGCAGTCAAAAGAAGTGACAAAGATGGGTAGAAAAATTGTTGAATTTGGTTAAAAATAGCACAACTTAATAACTGTAACACCGATTCAACCCAAAAATAGCTTGCCATGCTTTTCAGCTATTAACTGTTAGCCAGGATGCTAGCACCAATGCTACTGATCCAACACACACACACTGATATCATCAATAAATCCCAACTGGGGAGGTCCCATTCTCTGGGGTTTTTCAGGGGTCCAGATCTGTGGGCAGGCCTGGTTACTTGCCATAAAGTCGTAGTAATAAAATATGGTACAGATTCCCACAGCACGCCTAGACTTGCCTTGAGGAACACTTTATTCAGCTGAAGAGTCTGCTGTGTTGATGGAAAGCATAGCAGGCTTCCATGGATCAGTTTTGTCTTTAAAATAGTTTTTTTCAGAACAGCCTAAGATGTCCATCAGCAGATCGCGTATCTTTATCCTCTTGAGAGATTTAGTGCCAAACTAACAGCCTCACAATTAAGATTCAGAAAACGTTTCTTAATCTGTTTTTTAATTTTTAAGGTGCTTCATTTGATTATCTGGTGATCTTTGGATTAACCCTGCTGTCATGGAACAAAGAGCCTCATACAGTTTACTCCTGATGCACGGAGATGAGATTTCTGTTAATAAGTCAGAGTTATGAGGAGAAAAATTTGGTTTATTTACAGAGATAAAGTTAGGGATTTAGAAGTAGGCATGGAGGTGTATGATGAGCCCAGCTACATTTCACCTGTGATTGTGTTCTGCAGTATGTTTGTGTGTTTGTCCCTGTGTTTGCATGCTACAGTATGTTTGTGTGTTTGTCCCTGTGTTTGCATGCTACAGTATGTTTGTGTGTTTCTACCTGTTTGCATGCTACAGTATGTTTGTGTGTTTCTACCTGTGTTTGCATGCTACAGTATGTGTGTGTGTTTTTGCATACTACAGTATGTTTGTGTGTTTGTCCCTGTGTTTGCATGCTACAGTATGTTTGTGTGTTTCTACCTGTTTGCATGCTACAGTATGTTTGTGTGTTTCTACCTGTGTTTGCATGCTACAGTATGTGTGTGTGTTTTTGCATACTACAGTATGTTTGTGTGTTTGTCCCTGTGTTTCCATGCTACAGTATGTTTGTGTGCTTCTGCATGCTACAGTATGTTTGTGTGTTTGTCCCTGTGTTTCCATGCTAAAGTATGTTTGTGGCTTCTGCATGCTACAGTATGTTTGTGTGTTTCTGCATGCTACAGTATGTTTGTGTGTTTCTACCTGTGTTTCCATGCTACAGTATGTTTGTGGCTTCTGCATGCTACAGTATGTTTGTGTGTTTCTGCATGCTACAGTATGTTTGTGTGTTTGTCCCTGTGTTTCCATGCTACAGTATGTTTGTGTGTTTCTGCATGCTACAGTATGTTTGTGTGTTTGTCCCTGTGTTTCCATGCTACAGTATGTTTGTGTGTTTGTCCCTGTGTTTCCATGCTACAGTATGTTTGTGCATTTTGTGTGTGATGTTGCTGTGCTAATGAATTAAACAGCAGGCTCATTACACACCTAAACACACACATACAAACCCCACCTCTCTCTAAACAGCCTCCAACAATGGCCGCTCTCTAGATCCCATTCACCTCCGATTTAATCAAACTCTTCTCTGCCTTTTTCTCTTTTTTTGTCTCATGATTATATTTTTCCTCGCATTGCGAGCGGCTGCAGGGGATGGACATAGAAAGAAGTGAGAGCTGCAGTCAGATAAACAAAATGGGATGAAATCATCTTTTGTCACTGATTAAATAGCCCGCCGGGTTTTACTGTGAGGTTTTTGAGTTTTGAATGATTCCCTTCAGGTCATTAATGGCTGACGACAACAGAGAAGTGAGCGAGGTGAAGGAGAAACTTCAGATAACCTTCAGAAAATGTGGAAGTCTGATCTCAAAAACAATAAACTAAGGAGGCTTACATGTGAAGGTATGAAGGTTAATTTAGATGTCACTGGTATAACAGGTTACAGTTTAAGTGTCTTTGAAAAATAAGTAATTATGATTTTATATGATTACTCACATTACCTGAAATTTTTCCAATACTTTATAAAGACAGAGAAGTTTTCATGGCTTTAATCAGACAGTGATTGATTTAGTGCATATCCTCCTGTTCCTGTTCCTCTCTTTCACAGGTTTTACCAACACGAGTATGGCTGCACTCCTCCAAAGAGGCTCTCAGTCTGACCCTGGTTAAACACAGGGAACCAGCCGGCCTGTAGAATGTATGTTTGTTTATATTTATGTGAGGAGTTTAAACAATTACCCACAATCCTAGAGTGTCACAGAAAGTTTTAACCTTTCAAAGCTGGTGGAAGAGTCAGATTCCCAACGGGGTCTGGCTGTAGACCACAGACCTCAGACCCTTGCAGATCTGTGAGGTAGCACATCAGTCAGAATGGAAATAAAACCAAAAACTTTCCCTCAAACCAGTGTGGTACATGGATACAAATGTAGCATTCATCTGAGCTCACAGAGCTACATATGCTACCCAGGTTATGCAGCTATGTAGCAATGCTACAAAGATTCATTGGTAATGTAGCTACATAACAAAACATATCTAGCTTAATCTAAAGCAAATGAAGGTTAGCTACATGGGTTATGTAGCTAAATAACTAATGTAGCTAATTTAAAGTGAGCAAAGCTAGGTCAGCTACATGGGTAAACCGACAAAGCTAAGTTAGCTACATATGCTGATTAGATAATGTAGCTATGTTGCTAGATCCAGATCTAACAAAGTAATGTTAACTACATGGTTAATGTAGCTACATAACAAGTGAAGCTAGATCCAAAGCTAACAAAGCTAGGTTTGCATCATGGGTAATGTAGCTACAAAAGTAACGAACCTTTATATTAAGCTGCTACTTAGCTACCTAGGTTATGAAGCTAAATCAAAAGCTATATTAGCTTCATTGGTAATGTAGTTACATAACTAACATAACCAAATTTAAAGCTAGGTTTGCTACATCTGTAATGTAGCTACAAAGTTATGTAGCCTCATCTAAAGCTGACAAAGCTATGTTTGCTATGTATCTAGATCAAAAGCCATCTGAGCTTTGTTAGCTACGTGGGTAATGTAGCTACATGGGTAAGATGTCTAGTGTAGACCAATCTATCGCTGAGGAAGCTAGGTAAGCTACATGGCAATTTCTCTTCAAAGATAACATAGGCTCATCTAAAGCTGACAATGCTATGTTAGCTACATAACCTAGCTGTAGCTATGTAACTGGGTCCAAAGCTACAAAGCCATGTGAGCTACACTGGTAATGTAGCTACATGTAGTAGATAACTAAATTTAAAACAAACAAAGGCCAGGTCAGCTAGGTAGGTTATGTAGCTACAAAAGTAACATAGCTTTATTTAAAGCTGAACAAAGCTACATTAGCTTAACAAACCACATAGGTTATGTAGCTACATGGCTAAATTCAAAGCTATAAAGCTATGTTAGCTAAATTGGTAATGTAGCAACATAACTAACATAACTTAATCTAAAGCAGAAGAAGCTATGTTAGCTTAACAGCTAAATTACTTACATGACTAGTGAAGGTAAAATTAAAGCTAACATAGCTAGGTTAGCTACAAAGAAGGGTAGCTTCATCTAAAGCTAAAGAGCTTTGTTAGATACATAGATTGCATAGTAGCTTCACAGCTAGATTATTTAGAGAATTAAAGTGTAATGGCAGGAGATAATAACGGCTGTGGGCGGGGTAAGAGCCACACTGAAAGCTTCTCTTTGCAGAGAAGATGCTCCACTGTCCACAAACTATGAGAGCTCCTTACTGATGAGCTCAGGTTACTAACACAGCTGCACATCTCTTCTTCCTCATGTTGTCCTGTCACTGATGGAAAGACATGTGTTTGCAACCAATAACAAAGCAAGCAGGCATGGGCAAAACACAAAGAACTGGAGCTGTTTAATTCACATTTTATGGGCTGTTAGATGCAGCAGATACCCAAATATTAGAACAAAGCTACTGAGAATGAGGGATTTCAGTGATCTGTCCCTTTTAAGCAGTTAACACAGCTGGTGCAAAGACAGCCAGCTTCATAAACCTCTACAACTTTGTCCCTGCTGGTTAAAAAGCTTCAGCAGATGTTAAAACAAAAATGTTAAGAGCAGCAGAATCAGAGCGGAGACTGGAATCAGATAAAACTCAGCCTCTGGACCTCCAGCCGGTGTTTAAAGAGAACCGCACACGGTCCTGCTGAGGGCTGATATGGCTCTGAAAGTGGAATAATCCAGGAGTTAATTTGTGAAACGGCCCGCTAACAGCAGCAGCACGAATCCCTGGACTCTACAGGAACTTACAGAGCAGCGTGCTCGGACTCTTTGTTCCTCTTAACAGCAGCCGGTTCCTCCATTAGAGGCCTGCGTGCTGTTTGCTCTGTAATTACCACAGCTCTAGGAGCGCTGGCCGCTAATGTTCTCTGTGTTAAAGTGGTTTAAAAACACATACAGTGGGCTCAGTGCTGCTGTGAAATGACCAGAACATCAATAATGCAGTAGTAAGAACACACAACTGGGCTGAAAAACCTCCAGCATAGACTTTACTGACTTTTTATTCATGTATTTTAGCTTTTTATGGGGCTTTTATTCTGAAAGGGTCAGCCAAGGACACGGAGGAGAGTTTGAAGGATTCTTTATGTCGACGTCTGCATTTTTGTTTTCTCACACACTGTCTGCAGCACAAACAGGACAGAAAGGTGCTGTAGGTGGAATTCAGAAAATTTAGCCTTAAATTTTCATGAACTGTTTCTTTTTTACCCGGAGCGTACAGGATTCACTCCTATGGAAGCCCAAAGCAGACTTCATGATTGTTTTCTACATTTTTCTATATCAGGAGGTCATTTCAGGTTGTTTTCTCAAGGTCTCAGGATATCCTTCATGGTTTCATGGATGATTGAGATTGTTTTGGTATAAAATGGATACATTTTTAGAGTTCTCTTCAGATTATGGGATCATTTTCATTATAAATGAGAAGAAAGAAGAAATGTGGAAAGGTTAGCACGTTTCCACAGTTGGTGTTGTTGTCTTAGAAGTTGCTAAATATGTCATTACCTAATCTGCATGATTGGCCATGTGCATGTGATTATGATAGATGCTGCAGAAGGGAGTAATAACACTACATGGGTAATGTAGCTACATAACTAATGTAGCTAAATCTGAAGAAAACAAAGCTACATAGGTCATGTTTCTACAAAAGTAACAGTGTCATCAAAAGCTGAAAATCTACGCTAGCTGCATAAATTTCATAGGTTGTGAAGCTATGTGACTAAATCCAAAGCTATGCAAGTCATGTTGGTAATGTAGCTTCATAACTAATTTAGCTAAATCTAAAGAAAACAAAGCTACATAGGTCATGTAGCTACAAAGGTAAAAGTGTCATCTAAAGCTGAAAAAGCTATGTTGGCCACATAAGTTTCATAGGTTATGAAGCCACGTAGCTAAATCCAAAGCTAAGAAGCTATGCAAACAACATGGGTAATGTAGCTTCATTACTAATGTAGCCAAATCTATAGCAAAAAAAGATACATAGGGCATGTTGCTACAAAAGTAACATTGCCATCTACAGCAGAAAAAGGAATGTAAGTACACAAGTTTTCTAGGTTATGAAGCTATGCAGCTAAATCCACAGCTAAGAAGCTATGCAAGCAACATGGGCAATGTAGCTACATAACTAATGTAGCTAAATCTAAAGAAAATGAAGCTACATAGATAATGTAGCTACAAAAGTAATTGTCATCTAAAGCTGAAGGAGCTACATTGGCTACATGCGTTTCCTAGGTCATGTAGCTATGTAGCTAAATCTAACGCTACAAGGCTTTGCAAGCTACATCGGTAATGTAGCTTCATAACTAATGTAGCAAAATCTATAGCAGTATGAGTATGGTTGTTGTTGAGAGTGTGGTTGTTGTTTAACTTTAGGTGTTTCATTCAAAATGTTCCGAGCTTAAGCCACGCCCCCTAGAGCTTGTGGCACCCCTAGCATTTGCCTATACTGCCTTTGCCAAGGGCGGGCCCTGGCTTCATGGATAAAATCCTTGAGCAAATAAGTGAAATCTATCAAAATCTGTGGACCCAGTGTTTTCTTTTAAATAAATCCCTTCTAAAGCTTTAATTTCGTCACAGTTTGAGGCCATTTTGCCACTTTGATCCTTAAAAGACAGGTTTGGGAAAGTTTAAGTATTTATCTATTTACTTTTTTCTGTTCTTGAGGAATTACAAAATGCAAGATCAGTTTCAGAACAAGTTTCTCCTGACAAATCTGATCTTGTAACGAGTGAAACGCACACTGAAGATTTGGAAAAGCTTGTGCAGAGGCCCAGCACTGAGCCGTGTGGTACTCCCTGGTGGATTTGTAATACCTCTGAGGTAACACCCTGTACCTGAGCAGCCTGGGTTTAGCCAGTAAGAAAGTTAGCAACCATTTATCAGGTTATAGATCAGAAAAATGCATCCAAAAATAACAGACTGGGTGTGCAGAGGCCTTAACTGAGCAGCCCTATAAACCACTTTCTAATCCATTTTGCATGCATAATCTTAATTTTGTCCTATCTGTGCATTAACGTTTGTTTGGTGTCACTATAAATGTGTTTAGCAGACTTAATAAAGCTTGAATCTTCTTTTCTACAGCCCCCGTGGCTCTGTGAAGAAATACTTTGTTTTAAACTTCTTCTGGAGTGCAGCTGCCCTGCAGTACTGTGAGCATGTTTGCTTTCATTGGTGTAATAGAGAAATGTCCTAAGTATTAATAACTTTAATAAGTTTAACACTCCCAGCTTCGATCAGGACTCACTCTTTAATAATGAAGCCGGCTGCAGTTTATCCTCGAAGGAAAGCTCTTACAGCAACAGAGGGCACAGATTCAACTTCTCAGCCGCTGGTGGAATAAAACAAAGAACAAATCAAGGCCAAGCTGACATTAGCCTCCCGCTAGCACAACGCCCACTCCTCATGAAGGCCAATTACTGCTCCGTCACACGGCTGCACAGGGCCTCCTCCACTTCTGCTGCTTTCTTTTTCTCATGCGAGGTTAAAAGAGGTGAGAGGAAGCGTCCGGTTTCTACCTGCACAAAGGCGACAGAGCCGACACGTCTGCCAGAGCTGACATGTTTTTTCCTTTCTCTACCTTTTTCCTCCCGGCCCGGCTGCGCTGTAATGAGCCTATCTAGCCTTAAGAGAGAGCATTAGCAGTCGGCCGGCTCTCCCCGCTATCTGTGACACTTGACTGCCGAGGACGAAGAGGAGGAGGAGAGCCATTTTCTCTTTGAAGAAGATATCAGAATCATTTCATATTTCCTGCTCATCATCTTTCAGAGCGGAGCTGCAGGGCTGCTGAGCTCTGCTTCATCACGGCTCAAAGCTTCACACTCGTGGCCGGGTCAGTGGGGAGTTAAATGTACGCAGGTCACTTTTATCTGTCAGGGACGGAAATTACCAGGATTGGTGGATAAAGACTCGGTGACTGAGGGGAAATCAATGAATTAAAGACACTTATCGAACACCTGAAGCCTGTATGCAATGATAAGTGTGATGCTTACTGAAAGACCCTCTGTTTCTGCTCAAATATGCCTAGAATCACGGTATTTTTTATGCCAATCAGATATTTAACATGAGAGTTCCACCAACTTCCTGTGAAATGGTGAGGTATTGATAATGGTTGCTGATGATTTACTGGAGTTTGATGTTAACAGGTCACTTTTATCAGTCAGGGATGAAAGTGACAAGAATTAGTGGATAAAACTGTGACTGAGAGGAAATCAGTGATTTAAAGACACTTATCAAACACCTAAAGCCTGTGTGATGGTTTACTGCAAAGACCTTCTGTTTCTGCTCAAATATGCCAAGAATGATGTCAATCAGATGACTGAGTTACACTAACTTCCTGTGAAATGGCGAGGTATTTTAAATGGCCACTCCTGATTTGATTTTAATGTTTATTTGCCTAAATACGCCTTGAATCAGATTAGATTTGATTCAGATGTGTCATATGAAAGCAACACCAACTTCCTGTGAAATGGCGAGAAAATAAAAAATGGCAGCTTCTGATTTGATGGAGTTAATGCTTACTTTAGCAACTATTAGTAAGACACTCTTTAATTTACCTTTTAACTACATAAAATAGATGCTGTGAAAGTTGATCGTTAACACTAGGTGGCAGTATGACGAGGGAAGATGCTAGTATGTAGAAGTGATTGGTCAGGACCGACATTTATTGTGTAGAATTCAAAGAAGGTTAGTTTTTATGTAAGAGGTGCAACTAGATTGTTTCAGGAAGTAGCATAACAGCAAAACCATAAAATTAACATTTATGGGTGTAGAGGGTAAGAATCTGATCATACAGGAGAAATTTGAAGCCAGTCTAATGTTTCATATGAGAGTTACAGTGACTTCCTGTCAAACGGCGAGATATCCAAATGGTTCTCATCGCCAGAAAAGCGTCCTTTAATCAAACATTTCTATGATGTGGAAGGTTTCGAGGACTTTATTTAAAAATTTGAGCTTAATAGGATCTGCACAGTAAGAGGAACACACAAATGACTTCCTGTCACTTCTTGTTGCCAATAGGGGGCGCCATGATGAGATGTTTACATGTAGGCATGTTCAGTGTGATGCTGTTGTCTTTCCAGAAAATTCTGAAGAGCACAGAATAATCTGTTCCAATGTTATTACGGGCTAAAGTCATTTAACACCATAAAAGATCCTTATTTTAAAAACTAAAGTTAAACTGGTGGACTTCCTGTTGGGACTGGCTTCTTACAGTAGATGGCGCTACAGCAAAACCACAAAATTAATGATTAAATGTGTTGAGTGCCAGATCTTGGTCATACATGTGAAATTTGATGCCAATCAAATGTTTTATAGTGAGAGTTACACCAATTTCCTGTGACATGGCGAGGTATTGGAAAAGCCAAACCCTTTCAAGGAGATGCTTCACACCGCACTTTCTGTGTGGATCACTGCTCAGACGGAGTATGTGGAATATGAGGGTAAGTCTGGATCCTCCAAAGTAAGGGACAAAGCTGACTGGGAGAGGGCAGAGAATTAGATGTAGTGGGGACAGAGAGTTCTGTGTATGAAGGTTCCTCTAAATCCTGCTTCTCTGCAGCTTCTTTGCTTAATTAGCCCCATGTCTGTTCTGTGTTTTGGTCTCGTATGTGTTTGTTGGAGCCGTTTCCTGCTGACATTTTCATTTACAGTAGTCTCGGAAAGCTGCACAGTCCAGCCCCGTGTATGTATGCGAGTGTTTGAGCCCTCAGGCCGTCGGCCGTGTCCTCACCGTGCGCTTGGCGCCCTCGCAGCAGCTGGCCGACTATTTTTTGTCTTTTGAAAGGCTGATTAAAAAAAGGAGGGGGTGTTGGTCCTTTAATCTATAATGGAACAGACGTTATCATTATTGTTAAATAATGCACAGTGGCCACCAGCATCAAGTATTAATAACTTATTGAGCAGAGCAGTTTCCGGTGACCTGCCTCTGGGCCTGAACCATGACTTTGAACAGCCGCCGTGTTTGTGTGTCTGTGGGTGTGTTCTTTATTGACAAAAGGCCACTGTAATATCAGGGCTAGGAAAAGCCTGGAGCATCAGCAGAGCGGCTTTAAAAACATGGAGAGTGGGTTTTGGTTCCTCTGCTGCAGAAAATCTGATTTTTCTGTTCAATATTTAACTAAATTAACCCAAACCTTACTTCAATGATTTAACATCTTATCTAGATTCACGCCCTTTCTGATCTGAGTATTTGAATGCACCTTGCTATCCCTTTACCAGAGGAGATACTCACTGGAATTAAAACTACTGAAGCTGAATAATCACTGAAAAGGTGATAAACTAGAGAATGGACCCTGATAAACCCAGAGACTGGACCCTGATGAACCCAGAGACTGGACCCTGATAAACCCAGAGGATGGCCCCTGATAAACCCAGAGGATGGCCCCTGATAAACCCAGAGAATGGCCCCTGATAAACCCAGAGGATGGCCCCTGATAAGCCCAGAGGATGGCCCCTGATAAGCCCAGAGAATGGACCCTGATAAACCCAGAGACTGGACCCTGATGAACCCAGAGACTGGACCCTGATAAACCCAGAGACAGGACCCTGATAAACCCAGAGGATGGACCCTGATAAACCCAGAGGATGGCCCCTGATAAACCCAGAGGATGGACCCTGATAAACCCAGAGGATGGACCCTGTGATGAACCCAAAGAGCACTCGGAGAGCGCAGACCTCAGCCATTAGCCCTATCTCTCAATAATACTGAATCCTTTAAAAAGGTCCCTGATCCAGACAGTGATCCGGATCACTTCCAACATCTAATCAGTTCTTCCTTATGTCGTTTCTGTCATTTCGTGAAAATTTGATCAAAATCCATCCACGACTTTTTGAGTTATGTTGCTAACAAACTAACAAACCCGATCACATGACCTCCTTGGCGGAGGTAATTAAGACATAAAAGAGCCACACGTTGAGTATCACTGTTCTGAGGTCATCATAAGGTCAAAGGGCAGGATAATGGTGTGAGTGCTTTCCTCCAATCAGATTGTAGCATTTTTTAATCTAAGAGGATTGGATTTCTCCTGAGTGGGCGTGGCTTCAGCTCACTCAACAGACACGCCCACACCATCCTTGAGCAGATTTTACCGCCTCATTTTTTATGATTTTGGGGCTTAATTTTATAAATTAGAGATGTTTTATCTGACTGAAGTTTGATCTAAGGGTTCATAACACAGTGAGCTGTCATTAAAAAAACCTAAATACAGATTTATTTCCACTCTACAGGCTCTTTAAAGTTTTTTTATTTTCTGGTATCCAGAAGCTAATCATGGCTCAGCCAACATGTCTGCCTCTCCTCTCCTAATTTTGCATACATCCAGATTGTTAACAATAAAAAAGTAATGTTTGAAGTAAAGAGGTTTGTATTCTGAAAAGGTTAAGCAATAAAATTCTATTTTGTTGTGTTAATAAAAGTGGTTCTTATTCAGGTGACTAAAGGCCCAAACATACTCAAGCGTTCTGTGAGCGGAGCGACTCCGCGCAGAATGTCCTCAGTCATCAGAGCTTCCATAGTCGAGCACACTGCCATATAGTAGTTTCCTGTGAAATCCTACATTTCCCACAATCCTTGTGCATTGTTTACATTTTTACCCACATGAAATCGGTAGGGGTTTATGTAAAGGGTTCCATATCTTTGTTTGTTTGTTTGTATGTATACAAGATAACTCGAGAATGGAAAGTCGTATCTTCACCAAACTTTCAGGGAACATTGGGATAGTGACAGGGAAGAATCCATTAGATTTTGGTGATGATCCGCGCACCCGTTCGGTTTTTCTCTGACTTTGAAATTTTGAACACCATAGTAATCAATGGGAGCGTGTGTTCCTCGGTGGCGCTGCCTAGGCGTGGGTCTGCCGCCTCAGACGGCCATTCTAGTTCTGTCATGCCATCCTACACTGACGACGAGGAAGAGGAGCTGCTCTGCCTGCTGGCTTTGCAAAGCAATAAAATTAAGAGATGGTGATATGTACGGCCATTAAATGTCACAAGAGACGAGGAAGGGGAGTATGCCATGTTGGTGAATGACATGCGAAGTATTGACGTGGAAAAACACATGTGAAATGCAGGTTGATGTCACATTTAATGCAGGTCAATGTGAAAAATAAATACCCAGCCAGTACGTGGAGCAGAGTCTGCGCGGTCTTAAGTTTTGAGCTTTGCGCGCATGAGCCTTGTGGACATCTGCCTTGAGTCCACGCTGACCTCCGTGGAGTCCGTTCCACGTCCGTTACGCCCTAGTATGTTTGGGCCTTAATGGATCTCACAGCTGAACTTTACAATGGACCATGATGTTTCTGACCTCCACGGGGGCCCATGAAGATCTCCCCTTTATCCCCCATCATGGGGCGGCTTGGACAGACCCCCCCCCCCCCCAAACACACACACACACACCCCCACACCCACACACACACTTACCTAAGGAAAAATCTTAACTGAAACTGAAATACGAGATGACCAAACATGGAGATAATATTGATAAATGAATGATAATTAGCTGTAAGAGGATGGATGTTTCCAGCTTTATTTTGAAAATCTGAGGCCTCAAGTTGATCAGACGGCCTTTTTGCAGTATGGTTGGACATAGGCGTGCATTTCTGCATTCCTCCTCCTCTAAAGAACCTTCTAGGTCATATTTCACCGGTAGTGAAAGCTCAGGATGGAACTGGTGGACCAGCAGCGACCCTGACCCCTTTTTCTCTCCAGATCTCTGCCTCTCTGCAGATGTTGGCGCCTCTTTCATGTTTCAGAAAGCTTTTCCATCATGGCTTGTATTTGTGTTTGTATGTTTGTTTGCAGCTCAGCACAAACTACGCCCATTCTCCACCATCCAACCATCCCTCGCTGCCAGGCTCGGTCCATTTCTGCTCCCAAAACAGCAAATAAAAATAAGGAAAAGGGAAATAAAATGGGAGTTAACAAACATTTTGGCTGTCTTTCACTCAGCGAGCCAGTATAAAAATCTATTTGCTGGACGGCTCATGAATTGAAAGCTTTAGAGATGGTTGTCTAGCAACTGTGGCCCCGTTTCCAAGCCCGGCATTACAGCCAATTATGTCGGGCAGCAGAAATTGGTGTCGTCCTGTTTTTCTCCCCCTTTTTCTGACTGCTGAATGTCTCTTTTTCTCCCAAAAACAAATCAGGCCTCACTGAAAGATCTAACAACACTGCTGATTTCTGTGAACATGAATGCGGAGTGATCACAAACAGCAGTAAATGCTCTTAAGATTTTAAATGGACTTCTGTGAGGCGTGTTTGTTCCCCTCTCCAGCTTCTCGTCTGTAATAACATAAATCAGAAAGGCGTTTGATATGTGCCGTTGAAGCCACGTCTCCGTCACATCATCATCCAGTTTCTTCGATTATCCTCTTTCATGCCCAGACTCGCTCGTTTTCTCCCATGCAGAAGTTCAGGGCAAGAGAAAAAAGAAATAAAAACAGAGCAAACAATCCTGAGTTAATGCACTTTTTCTCTATTAGATTTCTGCAGACGTGTTTTGCAGCCCCACCTAGCTGCTGGGGGGACACTGATGAAAACTAATGCGCTGATTCTGCTCCGATATTGCCACCTGACTATTAGATTTTGCCCTTTCTCTTGTACGGGGGCCAATGTGCTTGTTGGTTAACCGAATTAGCTTTTGTGTGTTATTGCTTTACGTTCTCACCCAGAGGACAGTTTCAATAATCAAACGAGGAGGAGGAGGAGGGTGTCGCCATCCGAACCCACCCACAGGGGCATGAATCAGCGCGGTGGCGCCGAATGAGCTGCAGTGGAACAACAGGAACATTACAAACAGTTCAATTCAATCAGGTCTGTGCCGCTCATGATGAGAAAGAGCTTCAATAAAGAGCAAAAATACAAATAAAACTCTTATAAGTCCAACAGATCTTTCTAACAGAACCATGCCCATGAGTGTCAGAGTAAGACTGGCTCTAAATTCAGATCTACATGCTTAATCCAGTCAGATTTAAAACTCATATCTCTCATATTAAAGCAGTGGAGTGAACTGAGCTCAGGGAAACTGTTTCTGGGATTTCACTTTCAGGTTCTGGGAACTCAGCCTTAAAAAAAGAGCAATATATCTTTATTAATTATCATTTAATGCTATAAACCAGCCATGAAAATCTAGGGCATAATAAACATTTTTGGGTTCATAAAATCATGTTTTAATAAAACTCATTTACAGGCACAATTCCAAAAAAGTTGGGATGCTGTGTAAAATGTAAACAAAAGAAAATGCAAGGATTTTCAAATCTCATGAATCCATATTTTATTCATAACAGAACATAAAAAATATACCAGATGTTGAAACTGAGACATTTTAACCATTTCATGAAAAATAAGAGCTCATTTTGAATTTGATGGCACACGCACATCTCAAAAAAGTAGGGACAGGACTATGTTTAACAGTGTGTAGCAGTCTGTAAACGTCAGTCTGTAAACGTCTGGAAAGTGAGGAGACCAGCTGATGGGAGAGGAATGTTGTCCCATTCTTGTCTAGCTACTAAACAGTCCTGGACAATCTTTGCTATAATTTATTATTATTATTATTATTGTTATTATTCATTCTATGATGCCCAAAATGACAGAGACGTTGTCTGGATGGGAGCATATGTTGCTCTAAAAGCTCTCTCTACTTTCCAGCATTGATAGTTCCTTTCCAGATGTTAGAGCTGCCCACGCCATAGGCACTAATGCAACCCCATACCATCAGAGATGCAGGCTTTAGACCTGAGCCAGGAGAACAAGCTGGATGCTCCCTCTCCTCTTTAAGCCTCCTTTAAGCTCCTGCGTCGCGACGCCGTCGTTGACCATTCGAAGTTCTGCGTCGAGGGAATGCGCCGCTCTGCAATTCACCGCCATGCCGCTGGGGGGCTGTGGCTGTGTGTGCGCAGGTTTCAGAGGGGTCACATCCAAATCCTTGTTTATCTTCCAGTCATGGTGACTGAGGTGGAGCGGGTGTGTTTGGAGTTGGAGCTCATTGATATTGACGTACAAATTCTTTTGTTGCAAATGTTGAAGCACAGGCGACAGGGAAGACGTTTGCGGAGGTGATCTGATCGACCACTAAACAAGTCGAGGCTGAGAACCAATGAATTTACCACACTGGTTCATCCACTGAGGGACCTGAATGGAGAAATGACGTTTTGAGCGGACCAATCACAGCCCTTGCGGTCCGCATCACCACGACACATAGTTAGGATTTTTTGGAGGTGCGTGTCAGGCTACGGCGTAGGGGTACGTGTCCACGCAGAGGGCTATGTGTAGCTACGCCATTGACGCGACACAGAAGCATAAACCAGGCTTTAGTCCACAGGACACGGCGTCTGTGGTTTCCCCTGACCACAGAACAGTTTTCCATGTTTCCTCAGTCTGGCATTGTTCACTGAGATTTCTCTAGATTCTCTGAATGTTTTGATGATATTATGGACTGTTGATACGGGGATATTCAAAGTCTTCACTGTTTTAAAATGAGGAACATTTTTCTGAAATAGTTCCACAATCTTTAAACTCAATTTTTCATAGATTGGTGAATGTCTGCCAAGTTTACTTCCGCAAGACTCTTCCTCTCTATAATGCTCCTTTTATACCCAGTCATGTGACTAACTCGTTGATAATGAACCTAATTCATTTATAATTATTACCTTTTACTTTTCCAGCCTTTTGTTGTCCCATCACTACTTTTTTGAGAGGTGTTGCTGCCGTCACATTCAGAATGAGCTCGAATTTTTCCTGAAATGGTAAAATGTCTCAGTTTCAACATCTGGTATGTTTTTTATGTTCTATTGTGAATCAAATATGGGTTTATGAGATTTTTAAATTAGTGCACTCAGTTTTCATTAACATATTACACAGTGCCCCAACTTTTGTGGAATTGGGGTTGTCCTTCTGCACCCATTAATCTTAATTCTATACAAATGAGCCAAAAAACAACCATCTTATTCATTAACCCCCCCCCCAATTTTAAATGTTCCCCTAACTGTGCTGCAGAGCAAACGGCATGTTTGTTCTCCAGAGATGTCAACAGATCCTTTATTAAACAGGGATCACTATTCCCTGGAATGTCATCCTTAAAAGATGATTTCATCCTTTGAAGATGATATCATCCTTTGAAGATGATATCATCCTTTGAAGATGATGTCATCCTTTGAAGATGATTTCATCCTTTGAAGATGATATCATTCTTTGAAGATGATGTCATCCTTTGAAGATGATTTCATTCTTTGAAGATGACGTCATCCTTTGAAGATGATGTCATCCTTTGAAGATGATTTCATTCTTTGAAGATGACGTCATCCTTTGAAGATGATGTCATCCTTTGAAGATGATATCATCCTTTGAAGATGATGTCATCCTTTGAAGATGATTTCATCCTTTGAAGATGATATCATCCTTTGAAGATGAAGTCATCCTTTGAAGATGATTTCATTCTTTGAAGATGACGTCATCCTTTGAAGATGATGTCATCCTTTGAAGATGATTTCATCCTTTGAAGATGACGTCATCTTGTTTTTCGTGTTTTTAGTCAAATGTCAGACGAGCCTTTGCGTTCTTTGTGTTCTCAGCAGTGGTTTTGGCCTTGGAACTGTCCCATGATGCCATTGTTGCCCAGTGTCTTTCTGATTGTTGAGTCATGAACTCTGACCTTAACTGAGTCAATGAGGCTTGCAGGTCTTTAGATGTTGTTCTGGGTTCTTCTGTGACCTCCTGGATGAGTCATCCATGCTCTCTCGGGGTCATGTTGGTAGGCCGGCCACTCCTGGGAAGGTTCACCACTGTTCACAGTTTTCTCCATTTGTGGAAAGTGGCTCTCAGCGTGGTTAGATGGGTTCAAAGCCTTAGATTTTTCTTTGTCACCCTTTCCAGATGTCAGAGTGAAATCAGAATTAAAATCATCTTTAACAAGCTGAAATTATGAAAGCTTTGTTTATAAATTCCTGTATTGTGGAGAGTAAAATGCACTGCTTGTTTTGGGTGCTTCAAAAGCGCTAACACAGATGTGAAACATTCCCAATAGGCTTGTTCTGTCTGTGTTTGCTGTGGTTGGGCTCTGTTAGTGTGAAATGTACTGCAGTAAAGAGATGTAGGAGCAGCTTTCAGCCTTTTTCTGGCTCTATGTTCCATTTGTGTCCTGTCCAAAGCCTCTCCACATAATAAGGCAGAGAGTCGATGGTGTCGAGCCACCCACAGCACCAGTACTCACTCTGTCTTTGAAAAGTTTAACAGGCAGAGGCTGCTGGCTCAAAGTCATCATTAAAGTTAGTTCAAAAAGAGAGAGTTTATTATCTATAGGCTCCAACTTTAACTAAGAATACATTAGAAACTCCTCAATCCAACTTACTTCCACTTCTCAGGCTCTTTTCTGTTTCCATCTCATAATTCTCTGCTGGAAATATTTCACTTTTTGTTCTACAACTTTTTTAACATACTCAGGGCTGTATAACTTTTCAGATGGAGATTAATAAAAGATATAACTTAATGGACTAATAAATCACAGTGTATGAAAGCTAGACATTATTGATCCCTGGATGGGAATTCCCCGGTCACAGCAGAATAAAGAATCTTTAAAATGAGCTCCGGCATATAGCAGCTATAAACTAATGAGCTCATGATGAATTAAAACATATTACATTAAGATAATTAAAGAACTAGTCCTTTAACTACACTCTAATGCCAATGTTTTTGTACTTTTACTAACAGATGTCTACTTTACTCAATAAAGACCTCTCACTTATGTTTCGTTAATACAACATTTTGCTTCATTTTCTGTTTTCATTTCCAAAAAGTTCCACTTTTAAATGGCAACATTTTCAAAACAATCTCCGTTCAAACGAGACTGCGGGAAACTCCAAAAACAATGTAGTATACATGCCAGGCCAGTAGATGGAGGTGTGATGCCGGCACCAGATTCTGACTTGACCCATACGCCGTTGAAGGGCATATGGATCAAGTCAGAATCTGGTGCAGGCACGAAATACGTCTCCGCTGAGCCATGTGATGGTGAAGTAAATCAACACTTTTAGGTCGTTTCCACCAACAGCTCGGTTCAGTGCGGTACGGCACGCATTTTTCTGTGTTTCCATAGAGCAAATGTTTGAAAGGGTCCCAAAAACTGACCCATACCGTCCCACTTTTCTGCACCCCTCCGTAGCGGTGCCAGTCTTACCTATCCGTACCAAAAAGGTGGAGCTACACTGACGTCACATCAGCGCGTGACTCAGCTGCTCGCCTCTGGGCTTCAAACACGGAAGTCTGCGCTGTGAGCAGCGGGTGAAAACGGGAGAAAACGGACTAATATCTGCCTAAATGGGAAATATTTGGACTCAACGGAGATCTAAACTGTTTCCTAGTCTATGGGTACTGGTATCAGGCCACAAACCAAGTTTCCTGACGTTTATCTGGATGATTTTAAGAACACAAAGCAGAGCCTGAAGGCTCACATCAGCCTGATCCATCCGCGATGGATGAGAAACTAAATTAATGCTGAAGTTTTGTGAATACGAAGCCTTGGAACAGTTCATTCTCATCTGTAACTAGTTATTAATCTAATTCCTACTTTAGATAACCTGTGAAAACATCGCTCTGTGGTTGCTGAACGGGCTCGTAAAACTTCAGGCTGCAGGCTATTTTAAAATAAGATCAGCACACCCCGGATTTCTGTCTTAATCTAGCTTGATTTTAACACCAGCTGAACTTTTACTTTATTTTTAATGAGGCAAATTCTCACAGTACAGCTCTAAACTTTCATTTTTGTGGTATAAACTGTTCTAGACTAGATATATTCACATATTAACGTAGCGTTATGACTCAAACCGTCTCTGTACACGTATTCATCAGCTGAGGATCTGTACTGACAGCATTAACATCATTAAGATGTAGTTATTTTTTTAAAAAGCACTTCAGCTGAAATAAAGCTGTTTACTACTTATTCCCTACTGATTTCTGTCACTCATCCTTCTATAACTCTGCGGCTGGACCAGTGGACTCACGCTGTCTGTGACATGCATATTTTTACAGCCCCGCCCACTAAGTGAGAGCACGGGTGTCTGTGGAAACGCAAACTATTTTGGGGTTTAGCGTACCAAACCATACCAAACCGAACTGAATCAAACCAGACTCCCTGATGGAAACACGGCTTTTGTTGGAGACATACAGTCAAATTCAAAAGAGTGAGGAGCACGAACACTACACCGCTGTCGGCCATCTCTGTTTTGGGCTTCCCATCCGCGCATGCGTTATAAGCCTACTCATGGATATTTACTGCAGCCACAGTGCGCATGTTCATTTTCAGAAAGCGCCGTTTTCCCTGCTTATGTTTGTCGTGTAAACGGGGCATTATTGATAAGAGTTCAATGCCACTTCCTGCTCTTTGGTGCGATCGTGCTCCAAGACTGCAAGGTGGTAGATTAGAAAACAGCAAAAATTTAAGCCACAAACGGTGATAAAGGGCTCTCACACCCCAGGCAAGTCAGGGTGTATTAAAACTGCAGAGAGGGAAACAGGATACTGTCAAGTCCTGGGGTATGTGTGAAACTGTCTGAGCATGTTGGACCATTAAAAACCTACTTCCTGTTTTATGGCATTCACTGCATTAACAAATGAGAAATAATGATCCAGGAAATGTCACTTCCTGTTGTGTGTAAGTAACAATAAAAATGTAGTTCTGTTTTAAGAAAATGGGTTTACGTTTAAAAATAAAGGCTAATTCAATCAGGAGAGACTTTAAAGGAGTTTAACAATACTTTTTTTACAAACTGAATGAAAGAATTGTGCGAAGTCCTTGGCGATTAGACTTCACCGTGATGATTTCATGTATTTGAAGGTGTGGTGAAGCAGACGGCAGAAATAGGATACCCCCCATGGAGTCTAGACACTGGTGGTGGTGTTGGGAGATGCAGGATCAGATAAGGAGTAGACTTATGAGAAGCTACTGGGACCTGTGAGGATCTGGACTAGACACTGACTCACTGAATGGAGGTGGCTGGGGTGGAGGAGGGTTGCTGCATCTGCACAAAGCGACTGGCTGACTGTGAACGAGAGAATGAAGATTTAAAATCTGACAGGTGCATGATGATTGGACAAACAGAATCTGATTAGCTGAGCACTTAGGAGAGTGGACGTCTGTATAAAGTCAGCGCTAAGCTCTAATTTGGCTGTGTACTCTTTCTGCCAACTACAAACCATATAACCTCTTTGAAACCTTGAAAATTGCACAATGTGAGGATGATTTTAGCAGATTTACCACTTTTACGTTGCAGTTTTTATTCATTTTTCTTCATTTATTGCCCCACTTATGGGCGTTTCTTTCTTTTTCATGACTAGATATCCCATCTTGAGTTCTTCTTCTGAATGCTGCTTTTAAAAACATCAGCCATATCCAACCTTGTCTTTTAAATGCAGGTACTTTCATGCACATGCTGCTGTTTTCACAGGAAACTTGACTCAGTCATATTTGCTGCATCAAAGCTGCAGGAACTCAAAGTTATAGTCAGCTCCATCCACAATCTGACAGCTTGGCTGCTACAGAAGCAGAAGAAGAACTTTGGGGTAAAGTCAAAGCTGTGTTCAGGTGAGCACACCTTGTCATGTTGAAACAAACTCTGAGAAGAATCAGATCTGTTTTTTTAGCTCCGAGGCTCTGCAGCGGCTGTTGGAGATGACGTGGGGCTTTCTGGCTCTCAGATCAAGAGAAACCCTCCAGTTCAGAGCTGTCCCGCTTTGCTGAGAGCGAGGCGACACTTCGACAGGCTTCTCAGCGAGCCGGAGGAGGATAAACAGCGGGCTGAAAACCTCACAGACAGCCTCTCACCTTAAAAACACACCTGAGGAGGCAGCCGCGGCTCTGCAGAGTCAAACAGCTTTTTAATCTTTCTTTGAGGCGCGTCACGCTCGCTGTAGTCGACCGCCACACCAAGAGGGGGGTTTTTAATCATGCCGGGGAAGTATGAAGTGCCGGGGCCTCGGGGGTCGTGAAACGGGGGCCACCGGGGTTCAGATGGCGCTCAGATTCCCTTCAAAGGTTGAGTCGACAGAACGGAGGGATAATGCCAGGATAATGAGAATTCTCATTACAGAGCCAGGTGGGAAACCCGCCGTTTTGTCGTCGCTGTCATAGACATCAGGCGGGTCACGGCTCAGGTTGGACTGAAGACGAGCGCTCGCGTGCGTCATTATGTTGAGGCTGCAGCCTCGGAGCTGCCGGGCCATCGGCCTCCGATTGTTCAGGCTTTTCTCTGAGGACACACAGCCGCTGCAATTACCCACAGTTCAAAGCGGCAGCGTAACAGCAGCTGTGTTTCACTTCCTCTTTGAAGCTCTCGTTGTCCACACAGAGCGAGGGACTCCATGCTACTGTCGCAGGTTTGATGTCATCTGGCTGCAGCTCGTTAAGTCTGATGATAATCAAACAAGCCTGGTTTACCAATTCAGCCCTAAGTGAGTGAACAGAGCTGCAGTCTGAGCCAGCAGGGGGCGCTAAAATGGACCTGTAACAAACTCTAGTTCTGTACCAGGTTCACCATGTCTAATACTGCTGCAGAGCAGCTTCTCTGTGCTTTAAAACATTCACTTTTTCACATCTTTAAAACAGGATTAATGCATTTTCTAAACCTGGATCCTATTTTTAAGAATTCTGGAAAAGATCTGATAGAAGTCTTTGCTGTTTTCTATTGTGGCTCTTGTATTTAAACTATTTTATGCACATAGTTGCTGATAATATTCTTCTAAATGTAGACTCTTGCTCTCTTGTTAAAGTTTTTCTGCACCCATGCCAGTAACCAGGGCCAAAGCCATTATATATATTTAGGTTTTCTGTCCATGCATCCATCCTTCACATATTCATGACATGGGGAATATTTCACAACCAGCAACAACCCATAGAAGCTGTTCAGGAAGGGCAGAACCTTTCAAAATAAAACTTGGAGGTTAACTGGACAACAGATGAGTCCGTCTTTATATGGCCCAATCAGAGCAACAGAACATTTGACATAGTAGACGTTTACAACCACCAAGGGGTCAACTACAACCCCAATCCCAAAAATGTTGGGACACCATGTAAACTGAAAAAAAAAAAAAAAAATAGAATGCTATGATTTTCAAGTCTTATAACCCATATTTTATTCACAGTAGAACATAAAGACTGAAACTGAGACATTTTACCATTTCAGGAAAAATATTATCTCATTTGACTTGATGGCAGCAACACATCTGAATAAAGTTGCCATGCTGTTGATCATCAACTGGAGGCCCAAGGGCCAAATCAGGCCCCCCAAAGCTTCCTGTCAGGCCCCCAGAAGATCATTAAATTCAGAGAAGGAAGAAAAGAAGATGTTTTAAGAGTATCTTTTGGCTTTAAATGTCTGCAGCTGTTAAATTAATAAAAATAATAATACTGAAATAGTTTTAGAATAATTCTCTGTTTTCACAGAAATTCACTTGTCAGCCATTATAAGTAAATAATAAAAAAATGGGGTAAGACTGGCAGAAATGTTGCAAAGATGTCCAGATTAAGAGATGTAGAGGGGTTAGAGAGTGGCAAAAATAGGTGATAAGTGTCAAAGTGGCTCTTTAAGTGGTACAAAGTGACACAAATTTGAAGGAGAAGTGGTGAAAAGAGGCTAAAATATAGCAAAAATTGGCAAAAGAGGAAAAAAAGGGGCAAAACGTATCAAAATGGGTTGAAAGAGGCAAAAAAGGGGCAAAAAGTAATGAAGAGAGGTGAAAACGTGGCAAAAATTGTTGAAAAGTCGCAAAAATTGACACAAGAGTGGCACAAAGGGGATAAAACATGGTGGAAAAGTAGTTTTAAAGGGGTTAAAGAGTAGCAAAGATTGGGTCAGAGAGGAAAAAAGGGGCAGAAAGTATCAAAAATGGGTTAAAAGTGGCAAAAATGGTGCAAGAGGGTTAAATTTGCAGCAAATATTGATGGCAAAAGAGCAGCACAAATGGGATAAGACATGCTGGAAAAGTGGTTTAAAACGAGTCAAAGAATGGAAAACACTGGGTTTAAGGAGCAAAAAGTATCAAACATGGGTTACAAATGGCAGAAGACATAGCAAGAGTAGCATTGCAAAGTAGTGAAGAAGGGTTAAAGAGTGGCAAAATGGGTGACAAGTGGCAAAAATTGGTTTAAAAGCAGAAAAAAATGGGTTGAGAGGGGAAAGAAATGTTGCAGAAGTGGCAGAATGAAGTAGTGAAAAGGGGTTTCAAAAGTGTCAAAAATGAGTTCACACTGGTGCTAAATCACATTTAGGGAGGGTCCACTCTCAGGGAATTTCAGGGGCCCAGCCACCTGTCTCCTTGTGACCTAATGCATTATAGATTACAGGGATAGATCTCACTGGTAATGCTTAAAAATGTCCTGCATGGTGAAAGGAAATACAATTTCTAATGCAACAATACGTTAATCAGACCAAAATATTTATGTAATTTTTCTTTATTTGAAAGTTCGGCTCCAGTGTCTTTGTAACGACTAAATCAGGACCTTGTGCAAATATACTTGATGACCCCTGCTCTAAAGCCTCTCTCTACTTTCCAGCATTGATAGTTCCTTTCCAGATGTTAGAGCTGCCCACGCCATAGGCACTAATGCAACCCCATACCATCAGAGATGCAGGCTTTAGACCTGAGCCAGGAGAACAAGCTGGATGCTCCCTCTCCTCTTTAGTCCACAGGACACGGCGTCTGTGCTTTCCTCTGACCACAGAACAGTTTTCCATGTGTCCTTTGATCACAGAACAGTGTTCCATGTTTCCTTTGATCACAGAACAGTTTCCCATGTTTCCTCTGACCACAGAACAGTTTTCCATGTTTCCTCTGATCACAGAACAGTTTTCCATGTTTCCTCTGATCACAGAACAGTGTTCCATGTTTCCTTTGATCACAGAACAGTTTCCCATGTTTCCTCTGACCACAGAACAGTTTTCCATGTTTCCTTTGATCACATAACAGTTTTCCATGTTTCCTTTGATCACAGAACAGTTTTCCATGTTTCCTTTGATCACAGAACAGTTTCCCATGTTTCCTCAGTCCATGTTAAATGAGCTTTGGTCCAGAGAAGACGGCGGTGTTTCTGGATCCTGTTCACATATGGCTTTTTCTCTCCATGATCCAGCTTTAACTGTCATTGGTGGATGGCACGGCCAACTGTGTTGACAGACGGTGATTTCTGGAATGCTCCTGAGCCCATTCAGTGATTTCAGTACAGAATCATGTCTGTTTTTAATGCAGTGGCCCCTGAGGGCCCCTTCAGCCTTGTCCCTTGCTCACAGAGATTTCTCCAGATTCTCTGATGATATTACGGACTGTAGATGGTGAACATCTACCCATCTTTCTTTCTGAAACACCCTCACTCTCTCTAAAATGTTCCTTTTATACCCAGTCATACTTCTGACCTACTGACCAATTAACCTAATTAGGTGCAAAATGCTCCTCCAGCTGTCCCTGCTTTTTTGAGATGTCTTGCTGCCATTATATTTAAAATACTTGAATTGATTGCTAGGAATTAGAAAACATGGCAACCAGTTTTTATTTACCTTTGACACTGTGCCCCAACTTTTTTGGAGTCCAGTTGCTCTTTGTTCTCAGATGTGGAGGTTCGGACCCTCGCTGATCAACAGTGCTGCTAGGAAAAAAGTTAAAAGGTTGAAGAAAAAGTACTCTGAGGGTTTAGTTACTCCATAAATATCTTTAGTCGAGTTGATGCTTAGAATGCAGAGAATGAAATTAACTTCACTGTCGTGCAACAAAGAGGAGCAGATTACTCCTCCAAAAATGTTTGCAGAATGAAAATCATCTTTTCTTCTATGAAATGATGGAACATCTGCACCCGAATTTAAACCGTGGACAGACAGTTGCATGAAGTCTTTCCATGCATTTAAATCAGAATGCTGGTGTCTCCTACATCAGAATCTGGAGGTCTGTTTATCCGCTCCAATAAACTCGCCATGTTTGAACAGTCAGATAAAGAGAATCTGACCTCTGCTCCCTCAAACGCTCTCACTGTTTGTCTCCAGTCCTTTTAGCCATGGATGTTGTTTTTTGCTCTCTTTCCAAAGCCTCTGCTCTCTGAGCCCGCCTCAGAAAGAGGAAAATAATTACCTCTGTCGTTCCTCAGGTCACATGGCAGCTAAACGCCAGGATGTTTAAAGCTAATGTTTGTGGTGGCAGAAGGTCACGGCACCCGGCTCGTTACTGGAAATAAACGGATTGAAAGCTGCTGTGATAAATAAGACCAGGACGGGGAATTCTCCTCTAACTTTCTCACTGGGAAGACGCTTATTGACACATTCATATTTCATCACATTGATTTGTTGTTTTAGGAGTGTTAAAATTAAGCCTCACTGTAAATTATTCACAATATTAAAATCCATAATTCTGAGCATTGTGATTAATTAATGAGCGGCTGAATGTGTAGGGAATATTTATCGGTCCAGACCTCGCTGCAGGTAGCAGAGGTGTGAATAATTCAGGGCTGAAACTGGCAGAGGGAGAACACTCAAATAAGAAGAATAAAAGTCATGTCTGCGTTCAGGGTTTCTTCATGCAGCTGCAGGTGAGACGGCCGGGCTTCGCACGTCATATCGCTGCAGATGAAATATTAAAGAGCGGCCGGGTTCGTATCAGCAGCGGCGAGTGAAGCTGCCGCAGGAAACAAAGATGGGCGAGAGAAAGAGAGAGAGACGAGTCCTCATGTCCTCACAGAGACTTGTGATGAGAAACTGAGATTCAGATTCATCACGGCGTCCTGACGATGACGTGACAGCTTGAGAGGCCGAGAGCGTGAAGCCAACACGAGCCAGTCGGTAGAATGAACCCTCACAGAGACCGCGAGTCAATACACACACAAAACCTCACCTAGAGCAACCAAAACTCTGGATTAAACTCTGCACAGCATCAATATTTGAAACCCATTTAATTTTTTATTTTTCTGATCACCATTAACTGATCAATTAAAATAACCTCCTGCTGATGATGTTGCTTCTGTCATGAGCAACAAGTCTTGTGCCTTTAACAGACTAGCCAAGAGGGCGTGCTACTAAAATCTGTCCCTGTATAGACCAGCTAGGAGAGCACTTTATCTAATTTGGTCCAATCAGAGGTCAGCTAAGAGGGCACTTTATCACATTTTGTCTTCCTAGAGGCCAGCTAAGAGGGCACTTTATCAAATTTTGTCCTTCTAGATGTCAGCTAAGAGGGCACTTTATCACATTTTGTCCTTCTAACTGTCAGCTAAGAGGGCACTTTATCACATTTTGTCCTCTAAGAGACCAGCTAAGAGGGCACTTTATCACATTTTGTCCATCTAGATGCCAGCTAAGAGGGCACTTTATCACATTTTGTCCATCTAGATGCCAGCTAAGAGGGCACTTTATCAAATTTTGTCCTTCTAGATGCCAACTAAGAGGGCACTTTATCAAATTCTGTCCTTCTAGATGCCAACTAAGAGGGCACTTTATCACATTTTGTGCTTCTAGATGTCAGCTAAGAGGGCACTTTATCACATTTCGTCCATCTAGATGCCGGCCAGGAGGGCATTTTATCACATGTTGTCCATCTAGATGCCAGCTTAGAAGACACTTTATCACATTTTGTCCATCTAGAGGCCAGCTAAGAGGGCACTCTATTTCATTTGGTCCAATTGGAGGTCAACTAAGAGGTCACTTTATCACAGTTTGTCCTTCTAGAGGCCAGCTAAGAATGCACTTTATCACATTTTGTCCTTCTAGAGGCCAGCTAAGAGGGCACTTTATCAAATTTTGTCCTCCTAGAGGCCAGCTAAGAGGGCACTTTATCACATGTTGTCCTCCTAGAGGCCAGCTAAGAGGGCACTTTATCACATGTTGTCCTCCTAGATGCAAGCTAAGAGGGCACTTTATCACATGTTGTCCTCCTAGATGCAAGCTAAGAGGGCACTTTATCACATGTTGTCCTCCTAGATGCAAGCTAAGAGGGCACTTTATCACATGTTGTCCTCCTAGATGCAAGCTAAGAGGGCACTTTGTCACATTTTTTTCCTCCTAGAGGCCAGCTAAGAGGGCACTTTATCACATGTTGTCCTCCTAGAGGCCAGCTAAGAGGGCACTTTATCTCATTTTGTCCCTTTAGAGGCCAGCTTAGAGAGTTTATCACATTTTATTGACAGAGATGCCTGCTAAGAGGGCACTTCATCACAGTTTATCCACTTAGAGGTCAGCTAAGAGGGCACTACATCACATTTTGTCCCATTAGAGGCCAGCGACGAGGGCACTTCATCACATTTTTTCCACCTAGAGGCCGGCGATGAAGGCACTTCATCAATTTTTGTTCCCTTAGAGGCCAGGTTAAAGGGCACTTCATCACATTTTGTCCCACTAGAGGCCAGCTAAGAGGGTGTGTTATCACATTTTGTCCCCTTAGTTGCCAGTGAAGAGGGCACATTGTCACTTTTTGTCCCCTTAGAGGCCAGGTTAAAGGGCACTTTACCACAGTTTGTCTAATTTAGAGGCCACCCTGGAAGGACACTTTACTATTCTTAGCTACCAAAGAAGCATCCAAAAGGCTTTTTCTTTTCATCATTATAGCACAAAAGTGTGATCGCCCTTTCTCCTGCTCCTTAAGTTGACCAGCAGAATAAACATGACAACATTAATGTGACAGTGTGAATAAATATTGTCCACAGTATTTCAGTGCCATGAATCAACACGGTGTCTTATTTAGAGTTATCTGTACCATAGATATAGTTTGTTTACAGTCATGTGATCCTGATGACACGTGAAAGTCAGACGGGAGCAGAGACCAACAGCGATTAGGTATCAGTGATAATGCAGTAAAGGCTCTAGGTGGCGCTGCATCCTGCAGTAATCATCAGGACATTTCTACATCCACTGGCCATGATCCCTACACTTTACAAAAAAAGGGGATTCTTACCACAGGTGAACTGAGTTACCTGCAGAGGAGGGGATCCAGATCACTGATGACTTGGTCTTGCAGACCTCCTAGACAGATTTGTTTTGAAAGCCACTTTCCTTTCTTCCATTTTTGTCCTTATTTAATCCACTTTAAAAAGCCAAACTGAACCACATAAACTCTATGAAATAAAAAAATATATATATCAGTGTATGCACTGAAGGGATTTCCCCTGCTAATACCAAGAGAAAGTTTGTGAAAGCTTTATTTCCGTGCACCTAAAGTCTCTGATTCTTACCTCAGGAAAATGAAAATAATCAAGGCCATGCAGTCGTGACACGGCCAAGAACGTCCTGTAGACTTTCAGACATCAAACCTCCAGTCAAATCGACCTTTTCACCTCCCAGCTTCAGCCTCCGCTCATCGATTAAACTTCCTTTACATTCCACAGTCTCTTCCTCCAGACAGACGACAAACTTTTCCAGTCATATTGAACACTTAAAGCTGCCATGACTTTCTGTCTGTGTCTAAAAACTTTTTTAAATTCATCACAAACCAGGTCCAAGACTTAATTCTTGTCCAATAGAACCTGAACTCACAGCGAGGGCAGGTCGTTAGGGGTCTCTGACATCAGCCAGGTCGCTCACTTCCAGTAATTGGCGTCTGATAAAAACACCCGGCCGCCTCGTTGTTGTCGAGACTGAAGCAAGGAAAACACAACAGAGTGTAAATGAGCATTAAAGAGGAGCGAGCACATCCACTTTAGAGGACAGACGCATCATTTCAAGTCTGGGAGAGCGGAGGAAAAACAGTGAAGAGCGATGGCAAATAGATAATGAGATGGCTAAAAGCTTGATCTTGAGAATAATTTGCTTCTTTTGCTGCATGGCCTCGAGTGGGAGAGCGTTAATCAAAGGTTAGAAAGAAATAAACTTTGTTCAAAGATCCGTTCCCCCAAACATTTAAGACTTGGAGGACGAGAACAGCAGAGGGAAAAAATCCAATTATTTTCGTCTTTTATCACTTCACTCGTTACAAATAAGACACGCTCTCCGAGAGGCAACAAAGTTTAGTTTTATAATTGCTGTTTTACCACCTGCCAGTTCAGCTAACAGTCACTCCGTCTCTGTCCTCTCCACACGGAGATAATCAGCCCGCTCCAATTAGAGCCGTCCATCCTTCTGACGACGGCGACTCTGAGATTGTTTATGAAATTAAAACCCAAAACACTCACTGAAAATCTCAGTTCATATCATTTTATTAACTTCATTTGTTCCTGAGAAGATTATTAGTCAGATAAAAGTGGCGCCGTGAGCTTCACTAATGGATGCTTTGGTAAGATCCAACGTCTGCCATGTTGGAAAACAACATCAAGGTGATTTCACAAAGGATGCTGGGAGATAGAGAGCCTTCCTGTGTTGTCTCAAAAATACATCCTAGAAACAATAGCTCGATGTGACTGCGCTCTCTGAATGAATGCTGATGTTTGCATTTTTCACATCAGTGGTTCTAAACAGAGGAAAAGGAGGCCGAGGGAGGAGCCTTGAGGCACGCCCTTTCAACGCTGTCCATAAGGCAGGATAAAGGAGGGTAAAGGGAAGAGCTTTCTGCTTTAAAGTGGCAAACATTGATAGAAAAAAGGGTGAAAAGGTGGCAAATGTTGGTCAAAATGGAAAAAATGAGGGGCTGCACGGCGGTGCAGCGGTTAGCGCTTTAGCCTCACAGCAAGAAGGCTCCTGGTTCACTTCCCAGTCAGGGCCTTTCTGTGCAGAGTTTGCATGTTCTCCCCGTGCATGTGTGGGTTCTCTCCAGGGCCGTAGGAGTGGGTGTGAGTGTGCCTGGTTGTCTGTCTCTATACGTCAGCCCTGTGATTGACTGGCGACCAGCCCAGGATGGAACCCCCCCCCCCCCCACACACACAACTGATATGTGATATAGAAAATGGATGGATGGAAAAAATAAGTTAAAGTGGTCAAAAAGTGACAGAAACTGGTTAAAAGTGGCTGGACTGGGTAGAAAAAGTGGTTAAAAAATGGCCAAAATTGGTTAGCTTTAGCTAAAGCCAACATAGCTAGGTAGTTAATATTACTTCATAAGCCAATGTGGCTAAATTAGCTTTATTAATATTAGCTTTAGCAAACACAGCGGAAGTTATCATTGCTACATGAGTTCAAACATAATGTAGCTATTGCTAGCTTTGTTACTTTAATTATCCTTGAGCTTCCTCAGCTTGAGAGCTACATTAGTTGTGTTTGCTACATTAGCTGCATTTGCTACATTAGCTGTGTTTGCTACATACGAATATTTTCATGTAGGAAGAGCTTTTTTCCTGTGAGCAGATTCTTGACTCTGCTTTTTAAATGTTTTTAGATGAGGTCAGGTTTTAAACTTTGGTATCCTAACCCTAACCTAAACCCTGACCCTGACTGAACCAAAATTTTAATCTGATTTTATTTTGATAGTTTTAGCATGTGTTTCTGTTCTGACAGATCTAGCACGTCACATTGATGATCTACCAGAGGGGGCGTCAGAGAGCTAGAGAGCCTCTTGTTTAACCCGTTACCTACTGAGCCAGCGCCGGCACTGTGTTTTATATGTCCGCAGTATTATTACTGGAACTCTGTCAAAGTTTGTCCGATCAGAAAAATTACAACGGTGTTGGAAAGCTGAGATTTGTGGGCATGCGCACCTACATGGTTCATTACGGTACTCGCAACCATATGATGTGGGCATTCATAGCAAATCACCAGAAATATTGTGAGACCGCTACACGGATTGACAGAGCTGATTGAAAATGAAAGAGTCTGCATTAAATGCTGGAGTGAGAAAGGAGAGTGAAGGAAGAGAGTAAAAGGAGAGCGAGCGAGAGTGGTGTTTAGTTTTCTAAAAATAGCGTTAGTGGCATTTGTGCGTGTCTGTCATGTGCAATAACAACATGTTACTGAGAATGTTGAGAATGCATTTTTCCACCTTTATTTGCACTAACTGTGGCCTATGTATATAGTTATCTTTTGCACTGTGTTTTGCACACCCAGAGTCCTAGACTCCAAAAATGACTGCTGATTGTTCTAAACATGTATAGGTTCACATTTCAAATGTCAAATCAAAACTTCATGAGCAATAACAACATTTCTTCTCATAAAAGCCATGAAAAACAAATCTGTTTTTGTTTTTTTATTTTAAACTGCTGACAATTCCATATAATGAGCAATAATCATTAACCAGATATTGAAAAGTCAAGTTCAGGTACTCCTGGGAAAAGGGAGCAAAGCTCTCAGACTTAGGGCATTTCCTGACTATTTTACAGCCAGAATAACTAAATATGTCCGAACGTCGTTTTTAGACTCAGTAGGTAAAGGGTTAAGTAAGGTAATGAAGTATTTGTACTCCATTACTGGATACCTCTGGCAACCAGTCCAGGATGTACCCCGCCTCTGGCCCAATGACAGCTGGGTCAGGCTCCACCCCCTGCAACAGATAGGTGGAATAGAAAATGGATGGATGGAAAAAAAGAGTTAATAAGGTCAAAAAGTGGCAAAAACTGGATAAAAGTGGCTGGGCTGGGTAGGAAAATTGGTAAAAGGGGGAAAATGTAGTAATTATTGGTTAAAATGGAAAAAAACATGAGTTAACAGTGGCAAAAAGTGACAGAAACTGGTTTAAAGTGGCTAAAATGGGCAGAAAAAGTGGTAAAAAATGGCCAAAATTGGTTAGCTTTAGCTAAAGCCAACATAGCTGGGTAGTTAGCATTACTTTATATGCCAGTGTAGCTAAATTAGCTTCATTAATATTAGCTTTAGCAAACACAGTGAAGTTATCATTGCTACATGAGTTCAAACATAATGTAGCTATTGCTAGCTTTGTTACTTTAGTTATTCTTGTGCTTCCTCAGCTTGAGAGCTGCATTAGTTGTGTTTGCTACATTAGCTGCATTTGCTACATTAGCTGTGTTTGCTACATACGAATATTTTCATGTAGGAAGAGCTTTTTTCCTGTGAGCAGATTCTTGACTCTGCTTTTTAAATGTTTTTAGATGAGGTCAGGTTTTAAACTTTGGTATCCTAACCCTAACCTAAACCCTAACCCTGACTGAACCAAAATTTTAATCTGATTTTATTTTGATAGTTTTAGCATGTGTTTCTGTTCTGACAGATCTAGCACGTCACATTGATGATCTACCAGAGGGGGCGTCAGAGAGCTAGAGAGCCTATTGTTTTAATGGTTAAATGAAGATTTTTAATTATACTATTTTCCTTGTTTTTAAGGGTTAGTCTGATATTTTTAATTCTGGGGTCAAAGGCTTAGAAAATAGCAGCCAACAAACCAAAGTAGCTGTTTGGAGTAGATGGATTTAAATCCCAGCAGATGGATGTGAGTAACGGCGGTAGAAAAACAGACAGAGGAGAGAAACACGAGAGGGAAGCCAGGAAAAAGAAAAATGTCCTGAGAAACTGTCACTGGACGTCAGCAAAGACCTTCATTTTCCTCCTTTTCCTTTCATGACTCAGACTCGTCTCTTCCTTTGTGGATCCTGACTCCTGATTGGTCGATCCCACCGCTCTCTGGCCCGTGTGTCGTCCCCGTCCTGTTCCTGTCAGCCAGATTCACTCACAGAGACATCCATGCAGGGACGAGCAGAAGTTTTACAGCTTCATTTGTTGGCGAGGACAAATCGGCTGAGATCTCCCCCGCCAGAGATTAATGGCACGGCAAATCATGGCTCATGTTGCCGCGGCGACAGGCGTTCCCCGGCTGCCGTTCCCCACGGCTGCAGCTCATTTAAAAGCCGTATAATCTCGGCGGTGACGGTGACGGAGCAGCGGGGAACGCATCGCTGGACCAAGACGCCTGACAGCTGCATTAAGGCCTGCCAGGCCCGATTCCAGCCCACAGGACCCCCACCCCTTCCCCATCACCCAACCCATCACCTAGCATCATCTCCCAGCATGCATCAGTGACAGAGAAGAGGCTCTTATGGAGGATGCTGATCTTAGAGGAGATAGAGGAGAAGATGCTTCAGCCTGGTCCATCATCTCCATCATCCAGGATTCTGGTTTAACCGTACAGAAAATCCTCCGAGTGACACTGAGCTGTGAAGACTGACAGACGATCACAGCCACATCAGGCTTTTACTGACGCACAACCAAAATACAACAGCAGCTCTGCAACAGGACAGGAAGAAAAACGAACTCAGCTACAGTTTAAGAAAGAATACAGAGCAACTAGACAATTTCCTCAAGCGGAAATCGCGAGAGGGGCTCGGGGGGCGGTGCCGGTTTCATCGCAAGGCTATTTATGACAATAGCCCAACTTGTCATTACAAGGTCATGTCCAAGTCCAAGCTGAAGCAGCATGTAGCTGGACAATGACACAGTGAAATGGTTGAGAAACACTGTACATGACAGGAGACTTTATTCATGTGTTTTAGTCATGTGGCCTGATTAGCTGATGCTGATCACCTGGCAACTGAGCCTCAGGTGCTTTCTTGACATACCTGGTGGATTTGACCCTCCCTATGAAATAGAGTCCTTTATTTGAATTTCATACAGACTGCAGTTCCTGTCAAGGTCTTGATGAGAGCAGGTGCAGAAGACATAATTTTATTATTTCTAGCCCCATTTGAAGAAATTAAAAACTTTTATTGAGAAAGGATTGTGTGTTGCTATTTTGATTGACATCACCAAAGTCAAGAGAACACAGAAACACACACCAATGCGCGCTTCGCACGCTAACACACACACAAATGCACCATCTGACGTCGCCAAAGACTTTATGGGGGTCTGTATGTGGATGAGAAGCCACCCACCATCCTGTTAAAGCATTGTTTAAAGGGGCTGCTTTATTGGAACAGCTCCATGTGTGTGCGTGATCAGAGCCCATTGAGGGCTGTATGTGTGTGTCAATCAAGGATGACATCATCAAAGCACCAGAGCTGCTGTTGCCATAATAATTAATTAATATAAATAATTTAATTAATTAATTAATTAATTAATGGTAATTAATGCCTGCACGGTTACGCATCACTGATCACAGATCAGTTACACCTGAGACAGCAGAGAGTAGTTTTGGGTGATTTTTGCTTGTAAACACAGTGTGTTTCTCCTCTCCGTGTGCGAAAACCGTACATGCTATCATCAAACGGATTTCGGTGTGAGCATCTGCAGGCTTGGAATTAGCTGTGATGTAATTTTGGTGTTGATTGTGCGAAAAATGAGGCCAGGAGGGCGATCTAAAAACGGGCATCTTTTTGAGTTTGAAATGAAATGGATCCGATTTGTAACATTGCAGCAGATGGCCGAGATGTCCATTTTCTTGGGACAGTTGGTCCTCTCACGCCAAAACTGCACATGATATGGCTTTGGTTCTTGGTTCCACAGTAGCAGGACAAGATTTCCTCTGTTTTGATATATTTTTTATGTGTGTGGTGTTAGATTTGTGGCCTTAGTCACAAGTTGTTCGCAAAAGTCTCAGTTGATGTGTTTGCTCTCTCATACTCTGGGGTGATGACATCACCCACTCTAGCAGGGTGATTTTTAATGATTTTCACTCAACGCACAGGAGAATTGAAGACTTGCCTATCGAAAACCGTAAACCCCATCATCATAACAAAAACATTCCTGAAGACAGGACAAAAATACCTGCGTTTTAAAGTTTGAATGATCTCTGTAGGTGAAAGTATGGCGAAGCAGTAGGGGTGGTAAAAAACCCTATTTTTTGGGTTTCATTGTCCCTCTCCCCATTCATTTCAGATGGGACATTTTTCGCAGTTTTTTGCGAATAACTTTGCGAAAAATTGGTGAATCTCTTAGAAAAGTCATAGCACACCGATCGGGAACAAACCACACGTTTTGATGTATAATTTGCAGGGGTTTTCTCAAAGCCCTAGGAGGAGTAGCGCGGCGAATTTTTGTCCGTAAGATGAAGAAAAATAAAGAATAAACGAACGGAAGAACAATAGTGGCTCGTGGCGTTGCCCCGAGCCCCTAATAAAAGTATGAAGAGTCAGGACCCGACACCTCCTTCTCCACTAATTCTGACCCAGATATCTTAAATGTTTCTCATGAAAATGAGGCCACTTGGTCTGGAACATAAGATGAGATGAAACAGGGATGTATACGTGTTCTCAAGGCCGCCCATAAGGGGGAAAAAGGGGAGAAACTGGGGGTCCATGGAGGTCAGCGAAATCCTGGTCTAATGTAAAGTTCATCTGTGAAAACCATATTTTATTCTTTTTTACCTAGATAACAACCACTCTTATCTAACCACCAATATGTTCTTCATTTATTTATGCCACAAAATACAGCTGTCTTAAAATTCAAAACTCCTGTTCTTATAAGTGGGTAAAAAAAAAAAAAAAAAAACCTGCAACAAAAGGGATGAAAGTGGCAAGAATGGGCATGCCAAAAAGTGAAATGGTGTTAAAACTGAGGAAAAAATGGGCAAAAAAAAGCAGTGAAAAGTGGTTAATAGTGAAAAAATTTGGTCAAAAATGGCCGAAAAAGGGGGGAAAGGGTTTGGTAATGGGGTAACTGAGGTAGAATAATGAAAAAATCAGGCAAGAAAAGTGGTGAAAATGGTTTAAAAGGCAGAAATGGGAGTAACATAAGAGTGAAATGTGGTTAAAATTTGGAAAAATGGCCTTTGAAAGTGGCTCAAAGAGGTTAATAGTGGCTGAAATGGTGTAGCAAAGGCAACTATGCAGCAAAATGTAAAAGAAAAAAAGAAAAGACTTAAAAGTGGTTGAAAAGTGGAACAAATAAACCCCAAAATACCTGGTCACACATTCCAGCTCCAACTTGGAGGAACTGTTAGCCAGGATGCTAGCCCTAATGCTACTGATCCTACACACGACTGAATAAATTACAGCTGGGAGGGTCCATTCTCTGGGTTTATAAGGGGCCATTCTCTGGGTTTACCAGGGGCCATTCTCTGGGTTTACCAGGGGCCATTCTCTGGGTTTATCAGGGTCCATTCTCTGGGTTTATCAGGGCCATTGTCTGGGTTTATCAGGGTCCATTCTCTGGGTTTATCGGGGGCCATTCTCTGGGTTTATCAGGGCCATTGTCTGGGTTTATCAGGGTCCATTCTCTGGGTTTATCAGGGTCCATTGTCTGGGTTTATCAGGAGCCATTGTCTTGGTTTATCAGGGGCCATTGTCTGGGTTTATCAGGAGCCATTGTCTTGGTTAATCAGGGTCCATTCTCTGGGTTTATCAGGGTCCATTCTCTGGGTTTACCAGGGTCTATTCCCTGGGTTTATCAGGGTCCATTCTCTGGGTTTATCAGGGTCCATTCTCTGGGTTTACCAGGGTCTATTCCCTGGGTTTATCAGGGTCCATTCTCTGGGTTTAAAAGGGGGCATTCTCTGGGTTTATCAGGGTCCATTCTCTGGGTTTATCAGGGTCCATTGTCTGGGTTTATCAGGAGCCATTCTCTGGGTTTATCAGGGGCCATTCTCTGGGTTTATCAGGGTCCATTCTCTGGGTTTATCAGGGGCCCAGACAATCCAGTGGACAGGTCTGCTTGTCCTTCAAAATAAAAGCACATCATGGAGTTTATGTCTCTCGATCTTTTCCAGGTATACATCAGCGAGCCACTTTTGGGTCTGCACCCACCAGTTGGAAACCAAGGCTACAGTGCATTAGAGAGTATTCAGACTTTTTCTCACTTTTTAACCTTTTTTTTTATTTTTTGTTTTTTGTTTCAGCCTGAGGTTTTTTATTTATTATATTGTCACTAATCCACACACTTTTTTTCAGACTTCTAAAAAATTAAAAACTGAAATATCATGACATCAGTATTCAGACCTTTTCTCAGTTTTTATTTGAAGAAACTACAGGCAGAAATTACAGCCTCCAGCTCTGCACACCTGGACTGAAGAATTTTCTGCCATTCTTCTTTTTAAATCCTCTCAGGTTGGATGATGATTTTCTCCTATTTTCAGGTCTTTCCAGAGATGTTGGATCAGGGCTCTGGCTGGGCCCCTCTAGAACATTCTCAGAGTTGGCCCTTAGCCACTCCTGTGTCTTGCTGGAAGGAGAACCTTCAGCCCAGTCTGAGCAGTCCTTACGCCGTGGAACAGGCTTTTATTGAGGATATCTTTGTACTTTCTCTTTTCAGCTTTCCCTTAAAAAAAGCACCCCCTCAGCATGATGCTGCCACCAGCATGCTCCACTGTTGGGATGGTACTGGGCAGATGATCGAGTGGTGCCTGGTTTCCTCTAGATTTAGAATTGAGGCCAAACAGTCCAATCTTGGTTTCATCAGACCAGAGAAGCTGAGCTCTGCTGCAGGAGTGTGATGCTGCTGTTTTATGTTTGGAGAGGGTAAATGAAGTCATGATATGCATATAGAGAGAGGAAGATACATTTATGTAGAGAAAGGTGTTCAGTGTTGGGATATTTCCCCTGGTGTCTATTTTCACTCTGCTGTTCTGTGAGGATTAGAAATTAGAAAGATCCTCCTGAGTTTAACGAGCAGCCGGAGATTCCTGCAGAAAATGAACACAAAAACTGAGCCTGACATGTTTCATAAAAGCAGGGACAGCTAATGTAGGACACAACTCCCTGGGGTTAACACTGCTGCCTCCACAACCTCTCCCCAGGGCTAAAGACCACCTTTCCCATGATGCTTTGCAGAGTCAGGAGACAGAGAGAAGGGTTATGGGGGCCTGGGAGACCAGTTAGGGCCCCCTTCTATCCATTAAAACCTCTCCTCTCTCGGGCTGCAGTCGCTGTCGCAGCTGTTTGGACAAAAATACAGCATCCTCCACCACCGCTGCTGGCCGGCTGCCTAATGGTCGCCCCCGAAAGGCGACAGAGGAGGAAACAAAACAAAGAAGAACACTCGAGACGCTCCTCAGGGGGGCCCGGGGCCGAGCACAGGGCCTGAGAAAGAAGGGAGTGTTTGCAAACATGTGATGAGATGATACACGACCCCAGAGGAGCAGCAGGAGCGCTGGAAACAGAGAGAGCACTGCAAAAATACGACCGTGAAAATAAGTCAGACGGGCTGTTTTAATGACTGTTTATTCTCATTTAATAACACGCAGAAAATATCAGGATTTTACATCACATTACACTCTCTGTTTAGCTCTGAAATTAAACTTCTATTTTTATATGTTTAATAATTTCTTATAGATTTTATTTCAGTTGTCTACAGATCTCTGTCCACCCAAGGCTGAAGCATGGAGTCAGAATTGTTCTGAGCTTTACTGCAAAAAAAATAAAATAAAAAAGAATGCCTGAAAAGCTTGTTTTGTTGCTCTGATTAATTTGTGATAAATGTGACAAACCGTTCATGAAATCTCCCTCTGAGTTTTCTTTTGAAAGGTTCAGCCCTTCCCAAACACCGTCCATGGGCTGGTGTCCACATGGATGGGACCAAAGAAAGGAAACATACAGAGGCCCATTTCTGCCACGTAAGAAAGAAACAAAATATAAAATCTATTATTAAAAACAAAAGTATCTCAAAGTTTAAATGTGAAACCAAGTCTTTTTTAAGACTTTCTGAGACAAAGTGTAGAATTATTTCCAAAATTCTGACTTTTAATCTTATAAATCCAACAAATTATCTGAAATAAATGGGTTTGTATGACATAATTTAAATTATCTATCATGATTTTGACTTATGCTATTGTTTCAAGTTTTTTCTTATTTATCACTATTTATTTTGATATTTTGACTTAAATCAAAGTTTTTCACTTTTTTACCTTAACAATCCTGACTTATTATAATAACAATGAGAAAGGTCAAAATTATAAATTACAAATTTGACCTTTAACTGTTTGTAACAGGTTTACTGTACATTTTAGAGGATGGTCCCAAAAGACAGTTTTTATTTTGTTTGTTTTTATGTGTGTTGACATGATACATATGTGTACCCATTTTCATGCATGTAATTATTACCCAGTCCACTTGTTACCCCTGCACAATGGAGTTGCACAACATGACCAAAACACATAAATTTCCACTGGGGGAGAGTTTTCTAGAATGTTTCAGTGAGTTCAGGGGGAACGTTAAAGGCTGCAAATGCACAATCCTTTAGGGTCGGTGTATTTTCTGGCAGATCCATTTCCTGGTTCAAACCAGACTCAAAAAATGGAAGAAACTCTCGTTATTCTGTTGTTGACCATAAAAGGAAAAATGGGAAAACATTTTTTTTTTTTTTTTGTTTGTATGTTTGTTTTTGTTTTTTCGGTTTGTTTGTTTGTTTGTTTGTTTGTTTTGTCACAAAAACAGTTAAAACAAAATACATTTTAAAAACGGGGTCCAATTTTTGTTTGTTTTAATTCCATTATTTTGTTTTCTTCATTTAATGGAGTTCTTGAGGAGAAGGAAGTCATGTGACCCATTGGGAAAGGTGAGCTTTTCAAAATAAAGCCTCCATGTCAAACCAAGAGCCATCCATTGTGTTTAACAGTATGATAATAGAAATAAATATATATATATATATATATGCAGTGCTTAACATATGTATTAGCCAACCCTAACCCTAACCAAAGTAGGGTTTCTGCCACAGCTGTCCTAAATTAACAGCATTGGTAATTACCAAAATCATGATTTATGTTTCTGCAATGGTTAATACACCAATATGTAGAAGCTCTTTAACCAAAATGATATTTTTAATGCTAAAATAGAATTATTATTGTTATCCATGAATTTTCAAAATTACTGATTCACAAAAAAAAAAAGAAAAAATAGTAAAGCACATTATTATTTCTTGATGAATATGTCAAATTATAGTTATTTACTGTCATTCCTGAACAGAAAAATGAGTTTTAGTGCTTGAATGTTATGCTTGATTCATTTCTGACTTCTCAGAGAAGCCCAGTGAGCCGGCTCAATTTTGGGTGAATTCAGTTTGAAATTCCTCATTCCTGTTCAAAATGGTAAAATGTGGAGAGCTGACTGAAAATGAAAGAGTCCGCATTAAAGCACTTCATGATGCTGGATGGTCTCTGAGACAAACAGGGAAAGACATAAAGTGTTCTCACAGTGTGGTCAAGTCTGCTTTGGAGTCAGTCGCCCAGACTGGTTCTTAGAAAATACACCAAGGAAGAGGCGGGAAACCAAAGTTAACTGAAGCAGATGTCAGACACCTCAAGATCTGAAGGACTAGAGACAGAAGGAAGAGCACTGCTGATCTTCAGGCAGAGATGAATGCTTCTAGATCAGAGTCTGAGAAAGTCTCCAGAATGACCATAAGCAGACGACTGAGGGAACAAGGCTTAGAGGGAAGAACAGCTGCTAAGAAGCCATTATTGAGGCCTGCAAACATCCAGAAATGCCTCAGATTTGCCAGGGAGCACAAACACTGGACTGTTGATGACTGGAAGAAGGTACTCTGGACGGACCAGTCCAAGTTTGAACTCTTGGGTCAGCACGGTCATGTTTATGTCCACAGAAAAGAAGAAAGAAAATGTAGTTGTTTCAGTTTGTTATGTGAAAAATAAATCAATAAACAAATAAAGACACAGACAGAGTCTGAGTGAGCTAATTAAAAGCAGTAAAATGCAGATTTTTATCAGTTTGGTGCAAATTTCAGCTGTAACACCAACACTGATGTGTTTTATTATAGTTCAGTCAGATATCTCAGTGTACGGATGAAAAAAAATGTTCAAGTGTTCACTACCTCTTTAAATTTCCAGAACATTAATAATTTACATTATTAATCATTCATTGAATATAGAGTTTTTTTTCTATTATAATAATGTAAAATTCAATGGATGGCTCTTGTTTTGACAAAGAGGCTTTATTTTGAAAAGCTCACCGATCCTGATGGGTCACATGATTTCCTTTTCCTAGTATTTCATTTAATGGGGGAAACACAAAAGGGAATTGAGAAAAACAAAAATTGGACCCCTTTTTAAAAAATTGTGTCTGTTTTTCTGTTTTTGTGATCAAAATGAAAAAACGGACAAACGACTTGTTTTTCATTTTTTATCCATTTGTGGTCAAAAACGGGTCGTTTTTCGAAATAACGGAATGAAGAGAGTTTCTCCCATTTTTTTGATTCTGGTTTCAACCAGGAACTGGATCTGCCAGATAATAAACTGACCCTTTAGGCAGAAGAATAACAATCTAAACTATTAAAAAGGTCCTGACTCTGAGGTCAGTGCTCAGGCACTGGTTATGTAACATCATTGGTGTAGGTACAATGCAAAACAAGGACTAGGGAAGTCCAGGGTTTGGGCCCTGACCATTGCTCCACCCTATGGAAAAAACTTTAAAAATTCCCCTCTGATTTAGTTTCAATTTTCTGCGAAGATTTGCATTACTCTTGGTTTGAACAGCTGTTAGCCTTTGACAAAACATCTTTTTAGTTTCAGTCACATTTTTGTTGTTTAAAAAAACTAAAAGTTTAAAGGCCTTTGAACACTGGGTTTGTTTATTTTGTCCAAATTTTTTGCACGTTAAAAAATAAAATCGAGCTCATGTCGTTCTAATGACGTTTGCACACTCAAGCCGAAATTTTCGTCCGTCATATATTTATTCAGATCAAGCTCGATTTTATGCGAAATTTCGCATCAGTTCAAGTCATTTAAATGGGTGATTGATGATTCAAAACAGTGCCGGAAACCTCACCTCAAACACCGTAGTTTTCCGGTGTATTACGTGGATATCAACCATGGAAATATGACAGTTAAAGGTATTAGTTGTGACCTACTCACAGGTCATAACAGACTGAATTATAACGTTGCTCTCCGTTTCTCCAACTTGTCTCAGCGCTATGATGCATGAGCATGTGCTGAATGAAGCTCTCTGTCAGGATGGATCCAGCCGGATTTTAAAGGAGTGTCAGAGATACGGGCTCACAGTACGAAACTATTTTCCACATTCTTCGCATTTTCGCAGTGAAGGCAAATTAAAAATGCATCGTGTCCAGCGTGCAAGTTCCAAGTGCGTGATGTTTTTCAGATTACAGATCCCAAAAAAAAAAAACACATCCGAAAATAACGGACCCAGTGTGTGAAGACTTTTAGTCCAGCTCCCAGTTGAGGTGGTTCATCTGTCTCATTGTTGCCTCCCTGAGGTCTTCTGGGCATGCCCAACTGAGAGTAGACCTCAGGGTAGACCCAGAACTCCCTGGAAGGATTATATAACCCATCTGGCCTGGGAACACGTCTTGATCCCTCTAAAAAACACCATAAAGCATCGCTGGGGAGCTGGAGGTCTGGGTTTATCTGCTGACCTGCTGCCGCTGTGATCTGACCCCAGGTATGTGGAGGAAAATGCATGCATGGGTTTAAAAATATGTAGCATCACAAGAGCTGCAAAATGCAGTGATTCTTTTAAAATATCAGGCATGAAAGTTCTGGTTATTTTGAAATGTGCGATAAAGTGCATGTTTTCTAAACAGCCTTTAGTTTCTGTGCATTTTTTACATTTGAGTGGATTGAGAAGAACTCTTTATTCCACAGAGGAAATGAAAACGACTTTCTGACCATGACAACACTGACAAAGAAGTCTTGTGAAAGTCTAGCTATAATCCGGGAGGTTTAAGTAGGAAAAGATGTGAAAAGGAGCACATAAAATGTACAAATTCTGCATGTTTAAGTCGACTTCTCTCTTGAATCTCTGCTGGTTACGGTTCAAATTTCACTTCTTTACATTCACTGCACAGAAACCCACATATTCCTGCAGAGTAAGGTTAAAAACAGCATGTAGAATACAGACAAACACAATAAAGACAAACGGAGTGATGTTTCCTGAATGTGTGCTGGTTGAATCCAAATGCAGAGACATTCTGTGGCGTCTTTACAAACAGTAAAGCGCTGAGAGAGGATTAAAGCGCTTCTTTACCTCCTGCTGATGTTTGATTCTCCGCTGTAGCAGATTTAAACGTCACACCTCTCCACCGCACTTTAACAGGATTGTTTTTAACCCCGCCGCCTCGTAACAAACGGCACAAAGACACGACGGATGGAGCGCTGCCACATAACACCAACAGCTCTTACATCATGAGAATAACGAGTGTAGAAAAGCCCGGATCGATGTGATTGCACTGGTGATCGTCCAAAAACCGCCTACTTCCTGTGGAAATGAAAACCAAACCATGGCGTCAACCTGGACATCACGCTGCAGACAGAGGACTGCTGGTCAGTTTCAGATTAAAGATGCTCTCTTTATATTTCTGTTTAATGGTCCAGACTCTCACTGTCCCGGTGCGGGGGCTTTCTCTCTCCTGCAGGAGTCTGCAGTGGAGCTCAGACTCCTTAGGGACTCTACAGGACCATGTGTCAGAGTCTGAGAGAAAGCTTTGAACTTTAGAGCCTTTAAAGTAAAACAGTGACCCATATGGACACTGCACATGCTCAGTGAGGATCTGTCAGCTGAAATGACCCCCCCCCCCCCTCCCCCCAACACACCTGGGTCACACCTTGTTTTAGAGCAGGGGTCCAACCATAAGACCCCCAACCTGCTCTAATGTAAAGTAAGGACCCAAGTTTCAGATTTTTATTGAATTAATTCAACAAAAAATGCTGAAATTTGGAACACAACAAAAGGCTGAACACTTCAGGAGGACATGCATGCAAACATTTTATTACCTACACCAAGGAGGTTATGTGATCGGGTGGGTTTGTTAGTTTGTTAGCAACATAACTCAACAAAATATGGACTTTGATGAAATTTTCAGGAAATGTCAGAAATGGTATAAGGAAGACCTGATTAGATTTTGGGAGATAGGGCTTATGGCGGAGGTCTGCGCTGTTACCATTTTACACCAGGAGATGGCGGAAATGAGTAACGTCAATCCCAGCAGCATTTTGGGTGTGTTTCTATTCAAAGTTTTGGAGTTTATAGAGTTTGAAAGATGCAGCGAATTGTAGCGAGAATATTCACAATGCTGGGAGGAATAGAGGAATATTCACCCTCCACCATGACTTCCAGTCATCAAGTGAGACCATTGGTGAGACTGTCAGTGCATCTGTTGGCACCGGCAGGCAATGCTTCCGCAACGACAGTCCACCCGTAGCGAAATCAATGCTTTGCCTCACCGTGTCTCCACTCCACCAGGGAGGGAGTAATCGGCGAATGCCGTGGTGGGGGGCACATGGGGACGGATCCAGGAATTTTTTTAAAGGATTCTTCATTATTGGGAGATTGGGAGGTCTGCGCTCTCTGAGTGCTTTTTTAGTTTTTATGTGTACAAACAAGTGCACATTCAAACTAAAGAGAAACGCCAAAATCAGGGGCATATCTAGGGATTTAGGGCCCCCAGAAAAAATATATAACACGCCATGGAAATTTTACAAATATCCATGCATTTTAATGTATTTTTGAACCATAATTTCTCCATTTATGAGAAACATTTTCAATATGGTTCAATCTCAGTCAGTTGAGCGATGAATTTAGTAGCTTTTGATATAATAAAGACACTTATTACTAAGAAAAAAAAAATAAAAACACACTTTTTATTACAGGATTCTCAAGGGGCCCCTCTCCACTGGGGACTGGAGTAGTCAGTGCCCCCCCCCCAACCCGTGCTACACCTATGGCCAAGATAAACAGGAATGAGGAAGGAAGTTAGGCAAGTTTTGTCAGCTTTTTTTCGCTCTGCTGTCCATCTTTTTGGAAGATTTTAACATTATTTTTCTCTGACTTGTGTGAACCCTGAAGATTGTTGGCTAAACTGGCACTTTAAAATATAAACAGCAGACCAATACAGAAGAGGATTAGGGCCTCTTAAGTTTTTCATAGATCCAACTATTTCTTTTTTATTAGGGCCTGAGCACCGAGTGGTGCGAGGACCTAATGTATATGCTAGGATTATCTTACATTTTATTTGCTGTCATTGCATGGACTTTTGAGGCCCTTAACATTTCTGAATTCGCAGAAAACTTTGCACGTACATCCAGTCTCACGAAAATGTTGATATTTTTGGGTTTCTTGTTTAATTTTGAGATTTAGGTCATTATTTTGACTTTTTCTAACAGTTCTGACTTTTGCCTCTTGTCTCAGACATGCTTTTTTCCTCTGAATCTTCATTTTATCTTCTCTGGACCAAAGCTCATTTAACATGGACAGAGGAAACATGGAAAACTGTTCTGTGGTCAGAGGAAACATGGAAAACTGTTCTGTGGTCAGAGGAAACCACAGACGCCGTGTCCTGTGGACTAAAGAGAAGAGGAGCATCCAGCTTGTTCTCCTGGCTCAGTTCTAAAGCCTGCATCTCTGATGGTATGGGGTTGCAGTACAATGCTAAACCACATACCACATCCATCACAACAGCATGGCTTCACAGGCGAAGAGTCCGGGTCCTGAGCTGGTCTGCCTCCAAGTTTCCAACAAATAAAATAAAGAAACCCAGTGTTTTAAACTGTCATAGTTCATTTTTATTTGTCTTTCAGTATCTCTAAATAATTTCTGCTTATGTCATTGTCCAAGCCTTTAAACAGGATCATTTTATGTAAACAAGCCAAAAACGTGGTCTCTGCAGAGGTCAGTCACCAAAAATCCCTCTTAATGAGCTCTCTGTGGGTAAACAGTCTTTTTCCTGAGTTCATGCTGAATTATTCAGACATTAATATTTGATAAAAGTCCTAAAGTTTGAAACCTAGCTGATCCAGAACCAGACAAACTCGTCTTTATGTAAAACCATCCCTGGATGTGTGACGTGGAACCCCAGGCCGTCTGTTTGATCACTGAGAGGACACGTTCACCTGCAGAACACCTTCTTCTTCTGCTCTCTGAGCAATAACACAGGCGACAGATCAGCTCCTGACGCGGCCCCCGGTGAAACCGTGCTGACAGAGCCCCGCCGCTAATCCGGCGTTAGCATGGTAGCTTGTGGGCTGGCGTCTCTCGCAGCTGGAGTAAATACCTGTTCACACCTAGAAGATAAGCAGCCCAGAGCCGCGGCTTTACCGTCTTTCCTCCACGACTCTCACCTTAATTAACTCCATCTCTGAGACGAGGCAGAGCGCCGAGGAGGCGCCGGCGAGAGACGGCGAGGGAGGATTTATAAACCACATACTGTCTGCTATAGATCAGTGCTGAAAGGCAGAGTGTTCTGACACTTATAAAGGAGCATGATCTAATATTTATGATCAAAATTTACCTTTTATAATCAGGTCTGGATGTCTGAAGGATCTGGATCTCCTTGGACCTGGATCCTGGATCCTTTTACCTGGTCCTTCTTTAGCCTCTTTTCCCTTTGGCCATCTGTGAACTCCTCATGTATTTAGAGACAGTATTTATGTAAACAGACGTTTCTACTATGAGGGATCTTTATATACTAGCCCTAATACCAGAAAAGTTGGGACTAAAAAAGTCAAATCTCATAAACTCATATTTCATTTAACATTGAATATTAGATGTTGAAGCAGAACATCCTAAAAAACGTGGGACAGGGTCATGTTGACCACTGTGTAGCATCTCCTCTTCTTTTAACAACAGTCTGTAAACGTCTGGGAAGAGAGGAGACCAGCTGATGGAGAGGAATGTTGTCCCATCCTTGTCTGATGTAGGATTTTAGCTGCTCAGCAGTCCTGGGTCTTCGTCATTGGACTGCAGGCAGACCAGTTCAGGACCCGGACTCTTCTCCTGTGAGGCCATGCTGTTGTGATGGATGTGGTATGTGGTTTAGCATGAGGATGCTCCCTCTCCTCTTCAGTCTCTTTAGTCCACAGGACACGGTGTCTGTGCTGTCCTCTGACCACAGAACAGTTTTCCATGTTTCCTCTGACCACAGAACAGTTTTCCATGTCTCCTCAGTCCATGTTAAATGAGCTTTGGTCCAGAGAAGACTGTGGTGTTTCTGGATCCTGTTCACATATGGCTTCTTCTCTCCATGATCCAGCTTTAACTTTTATACCCAGTCTAAACTGTGTTGAAAACTAACCTCATAAGTTGTAAAATGCTCCTCCAGCTGTTTTTCATTGGTACCTTTTACTTTTCCAGCCTTTTGTTCCCATGTCCCTACTTTTTTGAGATGTGCTGCTTCCATCAAATTCAAAATGATCTAACATTTTTCATGAAAAGGTAAAATGTCTCAGTTTAACGTCTGATATGTTGTTTATGTTCTATTGTGAATCAAGTATGAGATTTAACAAGCATTGACTTCTGTTTTTATTGACATTTCATACAGTGTTCCAGCTTTTTTGGCATGGATACTGTACATTTAAGTGTCAATGTTGCATTATGGTGTAAAAGCCTAAATTTTGCTGTAGAAATCTCTCATTTTGGAATAAGATTAATGCAGCATTGTTGTAATTTCACTGTTTTTTGATCTCGTTCTTTTTTCAATACCTCCATCCTGCAGCAGAAGCCGAGCTCTGCAGCCTCCTGCAGCTATTCTGACTGAATTCCTCCAGCTGAGGCTGTAATCGGCCGTGATTTACATGACGGACAGACTTCAAATCACGTCAATCCTCGTCAGCCTGGTGTCACCTTTAAAAAGAGGCTTCAATCTTCGTCACTGACGGGAGGAATTAAGAGAAGAGGAGGGATGAAATTGAGGTTTTTATCATCAAGCGCTGTGAGGATGATAAGAACGACTCCAGCTGTTAAACAGGACAAACAAACCAACATCTTCATTCTGGTGGCTGTCAGAGTCTGGTTGGAGCATTTCTGCGTCTGTGGTTTATTTTTGCATGTTCTCGTCTGTAAGGCGCCGCTCAGGCCTTTGTGCAGGATTCTGTTTAGTTGATAAAGAAACGGCAGCTTAAAGAAGTTAAAGAGGAAGAGGATGCAGAGAGGAGGAAGAGGAGGGGACAGAGGAGAAGTGGAGTTGACTTTGAGGAGCAGCTGAAGATTGGGTTAATCCACTCGGCAGATTTGGCGTCACAAAGAGAGGAGAGGAGGCCGACTTAAAGCCCGGCTCCTCGTCTTTCTTCGTCCTCTTCTCTCTCTCTCTGTCTCAGGCTCCGTCACCTGCTCAAAGAGAGAGATTACTGAGGATTGTGACGCTGTCAGAAGAGAGAAAAAGTCATTCACTCCATTACTGGAGCCTGAATTCTCCTAACCAGTAAGAATCATTTATAGGGGAGGTTTAAAAGACCTGAAAGTCTTTTCTCTGGGACAAAAACACCCAAAGATTGGGCTAAATGTCCCTGCAGAGGTTCCCTATGAGAGGGGGAGAAATGTGACCTTACCTCAGGTTTAAGTGAGCGAGTCGTAGTGATCTTAATCATATTAATATTCAGGTTTTATGCTAAAGCCAGAGCTGCCCTGTTTACAGCCTGTCTGTCCATCAGTAGCTGGGTTTACGTCAGTTTTTCGCAAAGTAAAAACGATATTTCTTAAATTTTGACTAAGTACAATTGCGCTTTGAATGCGTTTCCACTGAAGGGAGTTTTGGGCATAGACTTTGTAATTCTCGTAAAATCTCATCTTGCGTGAATCCGCTGCAGGGAAGCTTGATGCTCAAAACCTGTTGGTACGGTTTTGGTTGCATCTACGGCGGTTGCCTTGAAAATTCTGAACAAACGACGAAGTCAACAGATGGTAGTTCAGAGGTAAAGTCTGTATGTATGGTAAAAGCTTAGACTGTAGAAAGAATTGGACAAACCCCGTGTGACGTCAGTCGTCTGCTTACAATAGGCGGACTCAGGTCATATTGAAATCGCGGTCTCAACCGAACTTTGGATCAAACTAACGGCCCGCCCACTAAGCGCGACTTGAACCAGGCTGTAAACCAGTTTATTTTGTGTGTCAAAACCGGCTGTTTAACATGTGTGCAGACGGAACTTCCGGTTTTCCTGCAGCACACCTCAAGTGGACACTCGCGGTATAGCAATTTTTTGCACTTCCGCATTGGCTTCATTTTTTAGGACCGGAGGTTGCTGCTTGGGTAAAAACCACGAATAAGGGTAGAAGTATGATGATAAAAAAAAAGTCTCGTCTCTTCTTCTGTCCACACGTTGTCTCAGAGTGACTGGTCATGTGACACCGTACGTCACGTCCCGTGACCTGTAAATGCAAAAAAAGTCCCAAATTCTCTGAATTTTCACAGAAAATTCAGAGAAGTTTTCCAGTAAAAGTACACCAACATTTATTCAAATATTCTAAAAAATGCTTCAGTGAAACTTTCTAATAGAGTTTAACAATTCCAATTAAAAAATGCCCCCCAAAAATTCAATGCAAATTCCTGAAATATTTCAAGCAAATTCTCAAAAATTTCTTATCAAATTTCCCCAAATTCCATTTAATGACAGAACTTAATACGCAACAGAAAACACCCAAAACCAATTCCCTCAGAGTTCCATTATTTTATTTTTATTTATTTATTTATTTATTTATTATTATTATTATTAGACTTTAAAGGACAACTTGCTCTAAAATTCCTGATCAAATTCCCACAAATTTAGAAATAATTACCCACATGTTCTTGGAAATACTTAAAAATTTCAGAACACCCCCCCCCCCAAAAAAAAATAACACACTAAGTAAAATTCCTTCAAAGTGCCTGAAAATTTCCAAGAAAATTCCCTGAAACACTCAGATAAATTTCTTAAATTCACATGACAATGCCAAAAAAAAAAAAAAAAAGTGAATTTCCCTCAAAACTTCCAGTGAAACTCTCCAAAATGTGTCAACATCCCAAAAATTTCCATGAAAATGTCCATGCCAATACCCCAAACATTCAAACAAATGTTCTTAATTTACATGAAAAATGCCAAAACTTTACAAAGCAAACTTCTCCCAAAACTTAAAATAAAATTTTCAAAAATATGCAAATATTTTCCAAAAAGTTTCATAAAAATTCCTGTTAATTTCAAAAAGAATTCCCAAAAATATCTAAGACAAATCCCTTAAATTTCCAGGAAAGTTCCTGAAATTTTCATGGCAAATTCTCACAACACTTCAAGCAAACTAGCTAAAGTTTAAAAGTTCTATAAGCCTAAATCAGAGCTTTATTAAAGGAAAACTAAAATGTAAAGTCCTCATTGGTCCATGCAGGGACTGAGGAGGTCGGCCTTGAGGAATAATCTGAGTTTTTTATATTTTACTATGAAACAGAAGGTCCTAGATTTAACCAAAAGAACTGACTCTTTTTCCCCGTCCTCTTGTTTTAGTCCTGTTTCTGTCTTTCTTCTAGTATTTGTCTGTTTAATTCTAATTTTCTAAATACTGGGAGTCTACGTCTGGTTCTCCAGTGCGGACTGTGCCAGTCTGTGCTCTCCTCTCTGTGCTGCGGCCGTCTGCAGACATAAATCACAGCCATTGAATTATAAAAACGTCCATGTTTCTCTGCAGACAGACACAATTACTATGACGACTTTGAAATAGTAACCACAGTCTGACTTTCTTCCTTTTTAATTCTTCCCTCTTTTTTCCAGAGTCCGTGTCTGATGTCACGAGTCCGTTCCGGCGGAGTTTGCTTCCGTCCGTTTGTGAAATATGAGCGGTGTAATCACTGCGAGGGAGGAAGGAGGCCGCAGAGTTCACTGTTTCTTAATTAGTTTGCAGTGTATGTGTAATTATTCCTGCATTTTTAAATTCACTTAAGGCGCCGTTCTCTTCATTTTTAAGGATCTGGTTCAAGGATGTCCTGCAGAAACGAATCAATCCCACATTAGGCCCAGAAAGCGTGGCGTAATTACACTCCTTTGTTTTTTTTTTTCTGCTGCTGAGGAATGAACGGACGTATGGATCTAAAAGCAGACACCATTTTTAGATTTCTGCACTTTTCTTCTCCTCATCTGTTTAATGAAGACCGAGAGTGGCTGCAGAAATGAGCTTCGACTTTTTACATCCCTTTAAGATTCATTTAAGCGGACCCTAACATCCATAAAGCTTCATATATTTACTCCAACAACAGGTCCTTAAAAGAGTGGACCATTTCTGCAAGTACAGAGATTAAAACTGGTTTATTTTCATGCTCTTAAAAAAAAAATCCAGTGAAATGAATCCAGGGGTCAATTCATATATGCAACATGATCAAACTAATTAAATATAGATCTAAAGGCAGATTTATTAGCAGTCCTTGTCTCGTTTCTGGGGTTTTGAGGCACTAAAAAAGCTCTAAAGTGTTTAGAAATGACCATTCCTTCATAAGAAATCATTTTGGTGCCATGATAATAATTATAACTTTTTTATTCTACAAATTTCAAACAGTCCCCTGTGAAAGTCTCTAAAATGAGTTGCAGAAAGACCTGGAGCTGATCGCTCAATTCTGGATGTTATTAAAGTCTGTCTAAGGCAGTGGTTCTCAACCTTGGGGTCAAGACCCCCTTGGGGGTCGCGAGACACAGAGAGGGGGCCTCCAGATTCCCTAAAAAAAGAAAAAAAAAAAGAATATTTTTTTAATTGCCCTGCCATTTTACACCAATTTCAACCCATCAATTTTCATCAATTTTCCCATCAATTATATTTTTGCCTTTTAACACCTTCTTTTGTCAATTTTAAACCCTTTCCACCACTTTTTTCCTGTCTGTTTTTGCCACTTCTCAACCAATTCTTGCCACTTCAGCCTAATGTTGCCTCTGTTGACCCATTATTGCCACTATTAACCCCTTTTGTTACCACTTTTAAACACTATTTTTTTCCATTTTACCCACATTTCACCATCTGATATGCCCATGTTTGCTAGTTTAACCAATTTCTGCCAATATCTGCCTACTTTCTCTTTCTCAGTTAACACTTTGTTGCCAGTTTATGTCAATTTTTCATCCTATTTCACCAAATTTCCTCATATTGTTGCCAATTTAAAGCCATTTAGCCACTTTTTAACTCCCTTTTACCACTATTTTTCTACTTCAACTCATTTTTGTCACCGATATTTTTTTTTTTCCATTTTTATGTAACTGTTGCCACTTTCTAACCCATATCTCCTAATTTAAATATCAAATTTTACTACTTTTTCCACCTTTTTATAAACCCAGTTGAGTAATTTTTAACCCATTTTAAAACTTTTTTCAGGTTAAATATAAAATAAGGTTTTCACAGCTTAACTTTATAATTGGTCATGATTTTGTTGACCTCTACTGACCCCCAGTTTGGCTTGGTGCCAGTGAGCTCTCCCATTTATCCCCTCTTATGGGCGGCCTTGTCTGCACATGACTATTCTTGTTCATAGCTGTGTTCAACCACCTTCAGGTCCAGTGGGGGTCCCTGGTCTCTGGCACCTTTATTTTGGGGGTCCTGGGCTGAAAAGGTTGAGAACCCCTGGTCTAAGGTATAGTAATGTAGAGAACAGCATCATCTGCATGAAGTTGAATTTGAGGTTTATGTGAATTTTGTTGGAGATTATTAATGGAGATACAGAAAAGCAGAGGGCGCTTTGAGGTACACCATTTACTAAAACAAAGAGGTTGTGGCCCTGATTGTTGGAAAGTTTGAACTGGTACAGAAACGGTAGCTCCATCAACTGTCTCTTCACTTCCCAGACATTTACAGACTGTTAAAAGAAGAGGGGATGCTAATGGCTAGCATGACCCTGTCCCTACTTTTTTAAGATTTGCTGCTTCCATAAAATTCAAAATGAGCTCATATTTTCATGAAATGCTAAAATGTCTCAGTTTCATGTCTGAGATGAGATTTGACAACCATTGTGTTTTGTTTTTATTTACATTTTACAGCATCCCAACTTTTTTGGACTCAGGTACTGTGTATTTGTGAAGATTAATGTATGTTTATATTTCAGGGTTAGGGTTAGGTCTTCTTCCTCATCCTCTTCTCTTCTTCCTCATCCTCTCCTCCTCTTCCTCATCCTCTGCTCCTCTTCTCCTCCTGTCGGTGTTTCTCTTGATCTCAGAGTTCATTAAGAGGAGGTTCAGAGGAAAAGGAGATGAAGAGAAAAAAGGAGATCCACTTAAAGAGATGTAGTTGCAGATGAAGATGAAAAGGGAGAAGTTAAGAAGGAGGGAAAAAGGAAGAGAAGAGGGAGATTCAGACAGAAGGAAAGAGAGAGGTGGAGATAAAGAAGAGATGCAGGAAGTGAGGAGAAAGAAGAGAAGAAGAAAAGGGTGATGCATAAAGACAGAAGGGAGAATGTAGAGAGAGGAGACACCGATGCAGACGAAGCAAAGAAAGAAGGGCAGAAAGAGAGAGAAGAAGAAAGACGAGCAAGAAATAGAGAAGGTGAACGCAGAGAGAGAGAGAGGAGGGGCATGCAGATAAAGTGAAGAAGGAAGGGAAGTGCAGAAAAAGAGAAAAAAACATATGAAGATGCAGTGAGATGCACAAAAGCCAAAGATGGGAATGCAGGAAGATGGAAGATGAAAATGCTGGAAAAGAGAAGAGAGATGCACAAAAAGTCAAGAGGTGGAATGGAAGTGATAAGACTAAGATGCAGATAAAAACACAGAAGGAAGGGGAAGAAAGAAAGAGAAGAGGAAGATTCAGAAACAGATTGGGTACATGCAGACAGAGAAAGGGGAGATGCAGATAAAGTGAAGAAAGTCAAAAAGATAGAAATGCTGGAAAAAAAAAAAACAGAGGGAGATGCTCAATAGAAAGGAGAGGATCCAGAATGAAGGTAGAGGAAAAGAGGATGATGCAGAAAAAGAAAAGAAGATGATGCAGAAAAAGAAAAGGAGGATGCAGAAAAAGAAAAGAGGAGGATGCAGAAATGAAGGCGAAGGAACAGCAGGTAAGAGTAGAGGTAGATGCAGACGGAAAGCAGAGAAAGATGGAGAAAAGGAGAAGAGGGAGATGCAGAAAAAAGCAGCAGAGCAACAAGAATTATCTACGTGTGTGGCCGTACAGATGGAGGACCATTCCAGTGTTTTTAGTGGTTTTTAGAACAACAGTCATGTTTGTTCTCATGTAAACCTGGTACCTAAAGAATCTGATGATCCTGTGTTAATGAAAGCCCTTTAAACCGCCGTCTACATCCCTGTACATGTGCCCCCCCCCCTTGGCGCCGTCTCTCAGTATGCAGTGAACAGAGCGGCGGACTGACAGAAGGTGAGTCTGATATTCTGCAGCAGATGAGAAAGGCGACGGCTGGCTGTGAGATGTGTTTTATCCAATCCTGCCATCACCTCCAACAACAAATAATACCTGAGCGGCGGCGGCCACGGCGGTAAACAGCAAATGTCATTAAGTCAGAGATGGCAGAGGCAGCAATTGTTTTTTATGTTGTCCCCCCCTCCTCTCTAAAACACATTTCCTCTCATTTCTCCTTCTCTGAGCGCAAAAATAAAAGGCGGCGACCCTCCTCTTCCTCCTCGTCCTGCCGCCTCTGGCTCTGCGGTGGGACGCTCTCGTCAAAATCATTACTTTTATTAACGGTCAGATGGCTTTTTAATAGAAGCGCTTTATTATGTCGTTCCTCATTTTCACCCTCAAAACCAAATCTCATCCCCTTGCTCTGTTGATGTTCTCTCTCTTCATATTTCCTTCATGGCTGCAGGGTGTGGACGCCGCCGCCGCCGCTGAGGAGACATTTTTACATTTTGGAGGATGTAGGAGGGTGAACAACTTATTGGTTTCTGTTTGTTTCTGATAATTTGATTCTAGAGAGCGTGCAGCGCTCTCTCCTCACACGGAAGCAGCGAGATTCTCATGATGTTTGTCTCCAAACATGTCAGATTATTTGCTTCTGAACACTCATGGTATAAAAACACAAACATTTATGGAGTTGAATCTGCAGCTGAAGAGAGGATGTATGATCCGCAGGAGGCCTCAGCGCTGCATGGAGACAAGATGGAAACTTAAATCCATTAAAGCTGAGCAGAATCAGGCAGAGGTAGGCTGGATGTTAGGGAACGTTTCATTTAAAAAGAACAGAATCTTCAGGTGACGGGAGGGGAACATGGCAGCGTCAGCACTGAAGGGAGGAGGAAATCAACCCAACCCAGTGTGGAGGAGCTCCGTCACGTTCCTGCGTTTTTAACTTTCTGGAAGTAAAATTATTCCTTTTCTCTATAGCGGATTGGATCAGTAACCTGGGTGCATGTTTGCATGTTTTCGTGTCTTTTATGAATGCTCCAATTTTTCAAAGAAGAAAACCCTCAGACCACTTTGAAGCTCATATTCATGGTTTTTAGCAGTATTGTTGATCAGGTAGGGTCCAAATCTGCACCTTATGAAATCGTCTACTCCAACTAAATTTAATAAAAAATGATCTGGTGCTCCGTTGTCATGTGGCGCCACCTGTCATCACCACGAAGCTCAACAAGTCCCGCCCACTTTTTCCCCAAGCCGTTAACTTCACTGGTAACAGCCCATGGCTGAAATCTGCAGCTCCACCAGTCAGAGACATAGAGCGGTGCAGGAATGAGTCCTAAAACGTGGAAGTGAGTTAGCATTTTAGCACTTCCCGTTCCCTTGTCTCAAAGCCTTCGGGATTTTTGACAGAGTTTTGGGTTAAATGCCTGAAATAAGGTCTGTGGTGATCACAAGCTCAAGAGAGTTTAACGTTTTATCCTACAACATAAATACATCGGAAACGGGCCTCACCTTTGAGATGTGTATCTTTTCATGTTTTAATAAAGGCGGTTGCTAAAAGACAGCTAACAAGGACTTCAGCAGACTATACGCCATCATCCGAAGCGCGGTAACCGAGCCGTTCACTAGTATCCGTGGGTGATGACGTTAAATTCAGTCGACCATGTTGTAGTTCAATAGAGCATGACGATAGCTTTTCACTTTTGTCAGTTAGATTAACGAATCAGATATGATGCTGATATTATCAATATGCGAAGATTATCTTTATGAACAAAACTTGTAAGTTTCATGAACTTTTACTGGACACAGAGCTTATTTTCAGCAATAATCCAAAAACCCACTAAAAAATCCCATAGGCTCGACAACGAGGGAACCCATGAGACGCTAACTTCCGGGTTTGCCTACAAAATTACATCACAACTGCACCGCTCTATTGCTGTACTACCCTGGGGATTGTGGGTAATGTAGTGCTGCTGCCTGAGAATATGAGTTATGAAATGGTGGATTATATACCTGCCTGTCTCTAACACGACCACCAATCTTCACTCATGTAAACCAAGGCTGGGAAATTAATCACAAATGAGATTAAATCACAAAAGTTGCAATATTTCTGTAGCTTGAAATGTCAAAACATGACTTTATACTTTATTTGCAGCAGATATTTTACACATATTATGCAAACATTCATGTTATTTTTTAGAATAATTTAAAAAAAACTGCTTTTTTAATGTTTTTCTTTATTAAAACAAGAATTACATAAATTGCCATTCCTTTTAATGGAGCAATTATCATTAAATTTGCAATATGAGCCAAAATAATCGTAGATTTTTTCAGTCGTTCTGCCCTCATTTATTCCATCTAATATTATAAAGGTTATAATATAGAATGACTATTGCTTTTATTTGATGAAGATAAACAAGATGAGGAACCTTAAACCAATCACATTAAACTGCTGTTGCAATACTGGGGAGAAAAATCACAATTAGATTATTTTCTCAAATTGTTCAGTCTTAATTTAAACCATCTTTTGACAAACACAGACAGCTGTTAAATTATTTTTTAAAAACACAACATGATTAACGGGACAGTTTGGCACGTAAAAGTGAGATCAGCCAATCAGAAACATCCCTGTGACACTCTTAGACCGTGCTCTGATGAGACCAGAATGGAGCTTTTTGATTATCAGACAAGACGCCAAACACTGACATCACTACAAACACACCATCCCCACCGTGGAGCACGGTGGTGGCAGCATCGTGCCGCTGGGATGCTTCTCCGTAGCCAGCCCTGGAAGGCCTGTAGAGGTTAACATGTATGCAGCAGAATATAGGAAAATTAATATAATATAGGAAAAAATACTCAAAAACAGATTAAAATAAAAAATGTGTATGCAGTTGTTTCTATTGCCAAGAAAGAATAAAAAGACATCTAAGTGGAAACTTCCAGTGTGATCAGGCATATCCATAGATGGCCTCATATCTTTAATCAGTCATGTTGACTGGGCTCAGGCTGTGTCACCGTCGTTGGAAGGTTCAAAGATTTTATGGAGAGCGTACGGGCAAACATGCTGTTTCAACCAAACAGTTGAAAGAGCATCTCTGTTTGAGAGACACTTCTTCACTTCTGCTCAAAATTTAGAAATGTTATCTTATTCCAGGTAAGTATTGAACTTTCTTTTGTTGGGTTTTTTTGGCTTTTCTTCAGTAAGCGTTTCAAAATCAAAGCTGAATTCCTAATAAATCATGGCTGCGTTGGTTTGTAGTTGATAAAGGTAGATCTCCGCTTTCTCAGCTGGTTGTAAAAAAAAGAAAACTCGTCTGACTTGACTGGTGTTTAGAAACTGATGAAGGATGGAGGGAGGAAGAGGAGGAGGAGGAGGTTTCTGCTGAGATTAGACGGGTTCAGAGATTAAATCACTAACTGTCTGTGACTCTCTCCTCGCCGCTGTCTCACTCTGTTTTGATGTCGGAGGCAGAGCGGCGTCCTCAGTGGCCCGCTGACCCATCTGATGCCACTCTAATTGGACTTCTTTAATTAGCCGCCAGCCTTCACCTCCCCCTTCTCCTGAAGAAGACGAGGATGAAGGCCTGGCGGCGGAGGGTTTCCTGTGGCTCAGTGCAGGGGCCTCCTGATTGGGCCCTCAGCTCTCCACCCTCTCAGTTACACCTGGAACGGCGAGGAGGGATTCTGGTTGGACTCTGTGCAGCTGCGATGTGTCAGACAGCGTGTTGTTTGTCTCCTCGTCCTCACCGTCCTCAGAGGAGCGGCGAAACAGAACGAGCGTGCTCTAATTGAAGCTTTATTTGATTCTGCTGTAAATTAAACGTGCTTATTCCTCTGTTGTTCTTAAGATTGCTCTGCATTAGCACCACTCTGTAGTTCCTCTTCTTCCTGAAAAGCAATCATTCCTCCCTAACCAGATCTCTGTGAGCGCATTTGCTCTGCTTAGCGGCATAAAGCGGCGGCTCGGAGCGGCTGATTGGCCTTTCTGTGTAACCTGAGGCGCCGATGGAAGCGGAGAAGAGGAAATAAGCAGAGAACACGGAGAGCTGAGAGACAAACTGGTGGGAGTTGGACTGAAGAACTCAGAAAGACGGAGAAATCAAACCACTGACCTTTACTTTTTCATTTCTGCAGGCTCAAAAAACACGCTTCTCTAGTTTTTACTCCAAATCTGCGCTGAAAATATAAAATCACTGACTGCAGATGGAAACAGGCTTCCTCTGCACAGATCTGAGCAAGAAAACATTAAAAATATCCACTCAGTTTGCTTTTAGCCTTTAAATGAGCTCACCTGTGCAGGTGTGGACTGTTAAGAACTTAGTGGGCGGGGCCAGAGCAATTAATGTGTAATAGATAAATAAATACTACTGATCTTTGGGTTTTATGGCTCCACAGTGTGGTTCCAGAAGTTAAAATCACATTTTCTCCTTTGCACACTTTGAATTAGACATAATAATGATGATAATAACAAGGCAATCTGATGTGGACTTTCAAAATAAAAGCCTTCTCAAATATTCCATATGCCATTAATGTAGCTACATAAACTATGTACATAATGTAGCTGTATTTAAAGAGCAGTTTTATTCAGTTTTAACTGGCCTAAGCCACAATGAGATGTTCAGAATTGGCCAATATCACTTTATTAAATGAGTCACAAATATCACATATTGTGTATTAAAGATTTTTGTGTTTCCCCAAAACTTGAAAATATGACTTATTCCATTAGTTTAATAGGGTGATGAAATCTAAATAGAACTTAAACGAGTAATTTTGTATTAAATTTGTCTTGCTTTTATATAGCATTACAGTTTATGAGATTAAAATGTTCTGTTTTACTTTAATTTTCTTCAATAATGACTGGCACAATTTACCCCAGCGTATTCTCCCCAAAGGCACAACTTACCCCACACCGGGGGCAAGTTGTGCCATGAAACCACTTTTTTTCTGAAAGCTGTATTTCTTAAACAGTTTATTTCAGATCCAAAGTTATTGTTCCCAGGGACGCACCGCATCCTGAAATATATGTACATACTTAAGTTGGAGGCATATCTGTCATGGCCTCACTTTAAAATCACTTTGAGTAAAAACTGGCACAACTCACCCCACTCTCCCCTATGTAGAAATTCAGCTCATGTAGCTAACATTAGTTTCATTGGTGTAGATATCCATGAGCATCATGAGCTTTAGCTCTGTTATCTAGGTAGCTTACACAGCTAACAACGCTATAAATGACAACGTAGCCAAGTTAGCTCTATTAACATGAGCTTTAGTAAAGCCAGTGTAGCTACGTCAGCTACATACATGATGTAGCAATACAGCTTATGTAGCTAATGTTAGTAGGGTTGCCACCTTTTGTGCATAAAAATAAAGGACGCCCAGCAATCCTCGGGGCCACAGCCATCACAGGCCAGAGGATACTACTGCTGTATCACCACTCTTTGAGTCTTGTCATGTAGGCCATTGTTTACCTTTTGGAGTGTTTTTAAATGATAGATTTCAATCAGGTAACTTTTGAGGGAATTAGGTGTTGCAGGTCAGGCTTTAACTTCTGGTATCCTGTTAGCTTAGCCATTACACTAACATTACTGACAGTTTAACCCTATTCTGAGACTTTCACTGCTATCAGGATTGCACCGTGAGAATCAGCAGGCTTTAATGAAGCAGTCATGTTAATTTCATGTTGATTGTGTGAGAAATGTGGTTAGGGCAGTGATTCTAAGAAGTCCTCTCTCCTGGATCCCTGCCAAAATTTGACAGTGGGGTCAGTTGGTCGTCTCACACCAAAAGCGAGGATCCCATTGCTTTGGTTCCTGGTTTGGCACGACCAGGAATAGATTTCCTCCGCTTGGATGCATTTTTATGTATGTAGTCTTAGGTTAGTGGTTTATCATTACACAAAGTCTGACCATTCAATGCCATTGAAGTGAATGAGAAAAGAGTTCAAAGGTTGAAAGGTCACTGTGAAGAAACGCTAAATGATATGACAATGCTGCATCATTCTGAGAGAGCTGGATGTCTAGTGAACATTTTACAGGTTGAATGGAGTTTCAAAGTTGAATTATGACGGCGTTTTAAGTCTGAAAAAATGTGAGAATGTGCCTGTTTTGAACATTTTACCCTTTTATTGGAATAGTCCCAATTTTTTTGAAATTCGTCAGATTTCTTGGAAAGTTTGTAAAGCATGTCTTAGAAAAGTCATTGAATTAACGTCCTGTTGCGGCTGAATACTTTGACGTTTGAATTGTTTGAATTTTTTAGCAGAACAATGCAAATTTAAAAGAATGAATTTTTGCATCCACAGCTATAACAGATTTATCCAGCTTTGAAACCTGTTAAGGAATATTTGAGGTAATTCAATTACATAACTAAGAGTATATAACATTTGTTCATTAGCTTTCTACAATAAGAGACATTTTTAAGGTTTCTGACATGCAGGCCGAACCAGGATGATTAAATGCATTATACCCTGATGCTCAGTCGTGTTATTTGCATGCTCGTATCCTGACAGCCGAGGCTTTTTCAGATGTTTTTGTGTATTTCTGTTGCAGAATGACTCCCCTCTCTCCTCTCTTTGTCTCCCACTGTCGAAGCCTCGCCGCCGTACCACGACAGCGTCAGGTTTTTGATTAAACGACCACTTTGTCATGTGAGAGCGACGTAATGCATCAACACAGGTGAGCCTGCGGAGAGTTTATCATCCTGACTGCTTCAAAAATTGAAATGGGTTATTTATCAGGTGTTGGCCGTGTCACAATCACACGCATACGCTCCCCCGTCTGACTGTGGCTCTCTTATTATTATTTTTATTATGATTATTTCCCTCCTTTCTTTGACGGATCACCTCAGACGCAGATCTTCAGCTGCAGCCCATTAGTAATCCTCGGCACCGTCGCTCTGATGTTTATTATTTCCCCGTAGCAGGACGGATAATTTATGAGGGGAAACCTGCGGGTCGCACACAGGAAGCAGGTCACAGCAGATATTAAAGTCATCAAAAGCAAATCCTGCAAAGTGACTCCGACAGCGGCGACTAAAGGTACTGTGTCCCATCGCTCTGAGGCGTGATGGAAATACTGATTCAGAGAGACAGAGGGATGTGATTTAGGAAAAAAGGAAAAATGATAACCAAGCATGACAAAAGGAAAACTAGGAGGAGAAAAATGAATACATTTAACAAAAGGAAGAAAGAGGATGGATGAAAGAAGAGAGGGACGCTGAGATGAAGTAAAAAGGATGAAACACAGAAAAAATATCAAAGAAAAGACCAAAGAGAGAGGAGAAGACAAAAACCGGAGGGAAGTGAAGGAGGCTGACCTTAAATTTAAAAGGAAGTGAGAAAGGATAGAAATCAGAGAGAAGAGGGGAAAAGGATGTTCTGATTTTTAAAGAGACTGAGAGTCAGAGAGGAAGAGTGGAAATAAAGAAAAACAGGCATAAATGTGGAAAAAAGACAATAAGAGAGGAAAAACAGGAAAGAGGGATGAGACTGTGATTAATGGATGAAGGCTGAGGTGTTAAACATGAAGGAAGTGATGATGCTCCTGAATCTAGAAATCCTTCTTTAAGGCTGGATCAGACTAACAGGGTTTCAGATTTTGGCCGATTGCATCAGTGCAGCCCGTCCTTCAGTGTCTGAGCCCTCAGCTGTCTAGCAACCATGGGGTCTGTCCTGGACTTTAGTCTGAAAAAGCCTGTCAGTCATCGACCCTGCAGTCACAGTCAAGCTCTAAACATCCTTTTCTGCAGGACAGCCAGGGCTTTGAGAATGTGTGAGCTCCAGAAATGTCACTGGAATTAAAAAAAAAAAAAAAAAAGTTATGGGATTATAAAGACAAAAGTAAACATTAATGCACGGTGTTGTTTTGCACAAACCTGTTTTCCCATCTCTTTGAGTCCAAAAAAACAATCATCCTTTGACAAAAGTCTTTAAAATATTCACATTTTTACAAAAAAAAAAAAAAGTCCACGTTGGAAATTTAAGTCATTATTTAAAGCACTTCCTGTCTGCAGAGACACAGAGGGACACGTCACGGTCTCTCTGTGTTTCTTTCTATCACGAAATGCCAGGCAAAGGATTCAGAGGCAGGCACACTCCAAAAAGGTTCAAGTCCATTTAATATAAGCAAGGTTCAGTACACAGGAGATCAATAACACAGGAAAAGGTATCAAAATCGGCAGGCTCGAAAGTATGCACACAAGGAAACAAGACGATCTCGCCCAGAGAGTAGAGAGTGAATGAACTAAATACACGAGGAGAAGGAGGACAGTCAGCCACTCAGACAATCAACACAGGTGAGACACATGAGGCTGATACGGACGCGGAGAAACAGGTAGGGATGGGCAGGAAGGAGTGATGTGGAAAAGAGACACAAGGTAAGCATACAAAATAAAACAGGAAATGACAAGACTAGAAACATGAGGGAAAAAGTAACTTAACTAACTCAACCCGGGTAAATGACACTTTGTCTCTATTGTGACTCATTCAGGCGCTCCTGCACATGCTCTGTTTGCCAAAGCATGACCTCCCTCTTCCAAATTAGCTTTTCTTTTATTTTTATGGTAACCTAACTTGTTAAAATTCCAGCATCATTACTGCAGCACACACACTCTTAAAGCCCAGGTTGTCTTGTAGAAAAGGATGTTTAGTAACCTGACACGCCAGATGTGTGTTTCACACATCCATCTGGTAAACCTCCCATAGACGGCATTTAGGAAAGGGCAGAGCCTTTGAAAAAAAACTTGGAGGGTGACTGGATGAACGTCTGTCTGTCACATCTTTACGGGCCAATCAGAGCAACAAAACACGTGACGTAGCCGCGACTCCATAGAGAACTGTATAACAGTAACCATGGCGACTGTAGACATGTCAGTACACGACTTTTGTGGTTTTTGAAATGAAAACAACCCACTGCTGTTCTTTGTTCTTCTTTTAATGAAGAAATGTCGTCAAGTTCTGATAAAACTGGCGCTTTAGCAGCATCCACGCTAATCTCTTCTGCACCGGCCTCTTCTCACCGCTTGCTTACATCACGCACCCGAAAGTACTGCCCCTCATCCCTGATTGGTCCTGTCACTTTCTAACCGGGCCCAGACGGTTCAGACGGGAGCTTTGCGAGATGGATTCACCAGTGAGGAATATGGAAACAGGCGTATCCGTCTGCTTTGCAAGGTTAGATGTTCAGAGCTTGACTGTGACCACAGGGTTTGTGTTTGGCACGCTTTTTAAGACAGAAAGTCCAGGAGAGACTAAAGGGTAAAAAATAGCTGAGAGCTGCAGGAGCAGAGGTGGATTTATGTTACATCTCTGTGTCTGCAGGGAGACGCTGATATGGATTAACCAACATGTGATGAAAGGCAGTAAAGGATGAGAATAATGCAGTTTTAAAAATGATACACTAATTGAGGACTTTAATTAATCGCTTTAATTCTCATCAGCCCTGATCAGCAGCATTCAGAGCTCTGGTAATCCATGAAACGGTGAAACCAGTTACCCAATCCTGGATGGAAAAGAAGCAGATACTTCAGTCTTTCTTTTTAAACCTTCTAACTTCAGGGGCCACAGATCCTTAGTCTTATCTTTGGAGACTCAGCCCTCCTAAATGTGACGGCTGTGGAGCGTCTCCTTGTTCATATGTGCATGCATGTTGTCAGAGCCTTTAACCTGTCTACAGTGGAGCAGTAAGGCTGCACACTTTCAGATATTTAAGACTTGTTTCTGGTTTCAGAGGAGACTGTATGGAATAACATTTGTATTAAAGATGATCAAACTCCACGCTGGTTTACTTCAAAACGGGAATGTGTGAAATATTTGTGACCCTCCTCTGGAGCTTCTCTCTGGGATCCTGTGATGCTGCACTGGCCAGCTCCTGTCCCTGAACGGAGGGGGATTTGGACGTTTATAAATGAGTCTTCAGTTTAAATGGGGCTGTTTTCTTATTCATGAAGGATTGATCGAGTCGTGGTGTGGAAGAGATGAATGAAATATGCATAGCGCGGCCGTAATGTACGCGCTCACAGACGGACTCATGATTAATTTCATTTCAGACGTGTGTGGGCTCATTGGGCTGCAGGGCCGGGAGAGTTTTAGGACCGTTTCTGCAGGAACTTTTGGGTTAAAACCAGAGAGAAGACTCGTGATGCTCTCTCAGAGAGTCTTTGACCTCTTTAAACTTTGCTGCAGATTTGAACCATGGAGGATCTGTTTCAGCTCGCATCAGACTTTCTGATCCTCTAATTCTTTTCTGCGTCTCCTTCAGCTGCAGCCTCTCTCCTCCTCGTTGTCGAACACGCCGTAGCCCGAGGCGTGAGGAGCCTCATCCCGCTGAAGTGGAAGCTCACCCGTTTTTAATGTAGATGTTCAGACGGGTTCAAAGCGAGCCGAGACCTTGTTTTACCTGCAGAAGAGCCTCGTGTTTGTTTCATGGCCGACATCGCGTTATTGAGCCACCAGCTGCCAACTGAACATCAGCAACATGTTAATGCATTGATCACAGCATCACAACAATGGTAAAAAGCCTGGAGCCTGAGTGGAGACGGGGGATCGGATCTGTCTTACATTCAGGGAGAGAAAGGAGCAGATCAATGCTGTCTCTGATTCTGAGCTGTAAAGAACGTCTTATCTAGGCCTCTACATTATCGACCCGCTCTCAAAGAACTTTTTCTCATTACAAAAAAACATAATTTTACTGATTTTTCCACATAAATCAACTTACAAACACGGTTCCTTTATTAAATATTCCTTTTTGTTAATAACCCGGCCTTCGTGGGCTGTTTTTGGTTCTTTTTACCCAGGTTTGATTTCTTCATATTTCAGAGTCTACATGACTAAAAGGTTTAAAGAGCTTAGACCTGAAGGATTGTTAAGTCCTGCAGCAGGGAACAAAATCATTGTTGTCTTATACAAAGATGGCAGAAACACAGAAAGAGCCTTTTTTGTTGTTGTGTAAAGTATAATGAGCTGCAGCTTAATGTGTCAAAAGTTAGTCCACTCAGGGAGGTTTATAAGGAACTCATTTAAATACAGCAGTTAGCAATGTAGACTCAGAGTTCCTGGAGTGAATCCTGGACAGTCGGCCTTTCTGCATGGAGTTTGCCCGCTCTCTCTGTTAGTTTGTTTGTTTATTTGTTAAAAGATTCCCATTAGCTGCTACAGGGTAGCAACTAGTCTTCCTGGGGTCAAAAACAACATTACATTTGATATGTATATTACATAAGAATTCAAAATGAATCCAACATTTAGTTTTCATACAGTCATGGTCGCCCCCAGTCAAAACCCACTCAGAAGCTAATATTGATGCTTGCAGCAGTGAATGTCTCACTGGCAAAACTTTCCATTCAACAGTTAGTAAAAGTCATAAACAGTGGTTATAGAAACAGACAAGTTACAATCAGCAGATAATCACCTGTTTTTAGGGTTCATGTTCATTTTGTTCAAATATATTTCCTAAGTTCATTTTTAAAGTGCATTTTGGTGTTAGATCTTTTCAAAGTACATGGTAATTTATTCCACTGAGTGGATCCTGTACCTAACAGTCTTCTGTATAGCACAAGTTCTTGAAATGGGAACAACAACATGACCTCGTGTGACCTGCCTTGTGGTATGGCTGTGTATGCTATTGATGTATGAGATCCTGCTATAAAGGCTTTTTGGCGTTGTTGTAGTGATTACGCAATGAAAAAAGACTAAGATATTCATGGATAGTCTCTCCTCAACTCTTAGCCAGGACAAAGCTTCATGCATACTATCGGTGCTCGTCCTAAAAGAACAGTGAAGTGCTAAACGAGCAGCTTTGTTTTGCATACGTTGGAGTTTGTGCAGGTCTTTCTTAAATGTGCATGTCTGTGCCCTGATAAACCCAAAGAATGGACCCTGATAAACCCAGAGAATGGACCCTGATAAACCCAAAGAATGGACCCTGATAAACCCAGAGAATGGACCCACAGAGCCGAATTTATCACCCATTTGTGCTACTTTTAACCCATTTTCTACTTTTTGCATTTTTCTAACTCACTGTGGCTTTTTTAAGCTCTTTTACTACTTTAAGATTTTTTTAAAAATTGCATATAAAATATGGTTATCAAAGATTAACTTTATAGTTGGCCATGATTTTGCTGACCATGCATGGACCCCCATTTGGCTGGGCCCCACAGAGCTTTCACCCCCCTCTATGGGCGGCCCTGCTCCCGTTAAAAGATGAACATCTGTCAGACATCGGCCCTAGAGGAAATGTTGAAACCATTCTACACTGCAGGCAGACGTCGTTGTGGGCCAAAAGTAAAACTTTCTGCACATCTCCATCTCTTAGACCCTGGCATCATTAAAATAAGGCCGTGTTTTAAAAGCATCACCCGTCTTTAACTGCATTAAACCTGCTCAGTAAACAGTAAAACCTTCTACCTGTGGTTCTGGGATGTTTTTCAGGCACACCGTGTCTCACTGCAGTTCTCTCTCTTGTTGTTATTTGGGCTCTCGTCTCATTGGTTTTCCCCTCGGCCTCCTGTGGGATCTCTAACCTGATGTGATCTGGCTAAGCGAGGCCGCTCGCCGCCCTGAATTCATTGCAGAAACGCGGCCCCGGCTTGCATGGAAATGCTGCGGTTTAGCATACGGGCCTGCGGTGATAGGATCAAACACAGCCAGCTCTGAAATGAATCTAACACTTCAAGGAGCCGCAGCTTATCACAGACGGCTTATCGGCGCTTTATTTTACCTGCAGATTGACACCGGCGATGGCAGCAGATCCTATCACACGCCGATGTGTGTTTGGAGCACTGGAAACACTGATCATTTCCCATAATCCTTTGATTCTGAGGAGAGAAGGTCAGATCTGAACAGGAAGCAGGGATTTGGCCTCTGACGGAGATACAAGCTAAAGGTTTGAGAGCTGAGACGTAAAATGATAAGAGACTTCTGTTTCTGATATATCAGAGTTTTAGAGGAACATGGACTCAGACCGGCTGATGGAGCAGCGTTAGAGGACTTTACTGTAAACTCTGAGGGTAGAGGAGATAGGGAGAGCTTTATCAACATGAGGGGAATTCCACCTGCCTGACGCTGAAAAATTCTCCTCCTTTAACCCAGATCTCTACAGGTGCTGACTTCAGGAGAGGGTTTTAGGTTTTTATGTCGTGGATAAGACAGAAGCTGTCAGTATAGGTACGATAAAGACATATTTTAACATAAATGTTCTAGTAAATGACATAAAACACCTCACGGCTGTACCTGTTGGCTGATATGTCTTGAATCTGCACTCTTTTATTTCTTCTGGCGTTCAGGAGCGTCGTCTGCAGTCGGCTTGAGGTGTTTCAGGCCCGTGGTTACTAGCAGAAAGGTCTTAAGTGACGAGGTGATGGAGGAGCAGAGTGCGGCGTGATGATCGCCGTGTGAGGAACGGCAGACAGAGAAAAGAAACACTTAAAGTCGCAGCCGGCAGAGATCTGTCTGACATTTGGAGGCGATGAGAGAGTCACGGTGTGAGCGGGGCTGAGTGGGAGGATAACGCTAGGACACGACGCTGAAATGTTTGACGCCAGTCGTCAGACTGTACTCGAGGAGAACAGCCACGATGTGAGCCTGAGGAGCAGAGAACAGGCTCGCTTCATCAGAGTAGGACATGGATCCTTTAATTTATGGTTTACAGGTTTGACCCCAAAATCTCTGCAAGAGATCCACCATCCTAGGAAGTTTTTAAATATGATTAAGTATGAACGGGTAATTCTTAGAGAGGAGACCTCAGACCACTCTAGACCACTACAGACCACTACAGACCACTACAGACTACAGACCATTACGGACCACTACAGACCACTACAGACTACAGACCATTACAGACCACTACAGACTACAGACCATTACAGACCCTTGTAGACCACTGCAGACCATTATAGACCCCTGTAGACCACTACAGACCACTACAGACCACTGTAGACTACTACAGACCCCTATAGACCACTACAGACCATTACAGACCCCTGTAGACCACTGCAGACCACTACAGACCACTGCAGACCACTACAGACCACTACAGACCACTGTAGACCACTACAGACCACTGCAGACCACTGCAGACCACTACAGACCACTGCAGACCACTGCAGACCACTACAGACCACTGGGCCCAGCCTCTGTAAGAACAGATGTGATTTGCTGGTACGTCTTTGAGGGGTTTTTGGACGTTACATTCATGAAATAACCGCGCTGTAAACATTACAGATATTTTAAAGGTCAGAGATCTAATCCGGGATTAAATTAGGTGTAGATCTGATTTACTTTCGCTTCATTAGCTCGAGCTAAGGCTAATGAAGCTATGCTTGCTAGGCAGTTAACATCACAACATAAGTCATTAGCCACGATAGCTTTAGCTAACACCAAGGAAACTGAAGTGAGCCACCATTCGCATAAGTACATCTGAAATGGACCTAGCTTTAGCAAACATATAAGCTAATGTAGTTAACACAGCTTTGTTTAGCTGTTAGCTACTATTATTTATTTGCTATAACTTTAGCTGCATTAGTAATGTAGCTATTTCCATTGTTAATGTAGCTAAATTAGATAACATAGCATCATTAGCTTCAGATTTAGCTGTGTAGCTATGTTACCAAGTAAGCTTAAGCAGCCAAGGTAGCAAAATTAGCCTTAGAATAAGCTATATGACATAGCAATGCTACCTATGTTACCTATGTAGTCTATGTGGCCTAGGTAGCTAACATAGCTTTGTTAACTTTTGATCTAGCAACAATAGTTATGTAGCTACCTTATCTACATAAATTATGTATCAGTAGCTTCATTAGCTTTAGAATTACCTTAATTAGTTATTTAGCTACATTACCAACATAGTTTATGTAGCTAACTTAGCTAATGTAGCATCATTAGCAGTAGATTTAGTTATGCAGCTCTTTTACCTAGGTAGCTTAGGTTGACAATGTAGCTTATTTAAATTTAGATTAAGCTACATAAGTTGCATAACTACATTGCTTTTATAGAGTAAATAACTGATGTAGCTACATACTTATGTAGATTACGGAGCTAATGTAGCTTCATGAGTTTTAGAATTAGCTCTCGTAGTTATGTAGCTATGTTACCTAAGAAGTTACAGACCTAGCTAAGATAAGCTCCAACACTAGCTTTAGATAAAGTGTAGACACTGTAGCTACGATGGCCTGACATAAATCTACATTAGTTTTGTAGTTTTGTTAGCTTTAGATTTAGCTAACGTAACTTCATGAGCTTTAAATTTAACTATGTAGTTACGTTGTCTATGTAGCTGATAAAGATTTGATAGTTTTGGCCAAGTACAGTCTCTGTAGCTGTTGTAAGGCCTCGTGGTGCGTTCATGTGCAGGTATAGTCTCTGTAGCTGTTGTAAGGCCTCGTGGTGCGTTCATGTGCAGGTATAGTCTCTGAAGCTGTTGTAAGGCCTCGTGGTGCGTTCATGTGCAGGTACGGTCTCTCTGTAGCTGTTTTAAGGCCTCGCTGTGCGTTCATGTGCAGGTATAGTCTCTGTAGCTGTTGTAAGGCCTCGTGGTGCGTTCATGTGCAGGTATAGTCTCTGTAGCTGTTGTAAGGCCTCGTGGTGCGTTCATGTGCAGGTATAGTCTCTGTAGCTGTTGTAAGGCCTCGTGGTGCGTTCATGTGCAGGTATAGTCTCTGTAGCTGTTGTAAGGCCTCGTGGTGCGTTCATGTGCAGGTATAGTCTCTGTAGCTGTTGTAAGGCCTCGTGGTGCGTTCATGTGCAGGTATAGTCTCTGAAGCTGTTGTAAGGCCTCGTGATGCGTTCATGTGCAGGTATAGTCTCTGTAGCTGTTGTAAGGCCTCGTGGTGCGTTCATGTGCAGGTATAGTCTCTGTAGCTGTTGTAAGGCCTCGTGGTGCGTTCATGTGCAGGTATAGTCTCTGTAGCTGTTTTAAGGCCTCGTGGTGCGTTCATGTGCAGGTATAGTCTCTGTAGCTGTTGTAAGGCCTCGTGGTGCGTTCATGTGCAGGTATAGTCTCTGTAGCTGTTTTAAGGCCTCGTGGTGCGTTCATGTGCAGGTATAGTCTCTGTAGCTGTTGTAAGGCCTTGTGATGCGTTCATGTGCAGGTATAGTCTCTGTAGCTGTTGTAAGGCCTCGTGGTGCGTTCATGTGCAGGTATAGTCTCTGTAGCTGTTGTAAGGCCTCGTGGTGCGTTCATGTGCAGGTATAGTCTCTGTAGCTGTTGTAAGGCCTCGTGGTGCGTTCATGTGCAGGTATAGTCTCTATAGCTGTTGTTAGACCTCGTGGTGTGTTTATGTTTTTCGGCTACATTGTGGGGATTAAGACGTTGTATTTTCAGTGCAGCAGGAAGCCTTTATCTCCACAGCTTTAGTAAATGAACTTCACTTTTAACTGTGTTTTTCTCACTCATCCAATTTTGGCTTTTCATGAAAATCCGTCAGAGTCTGATGCAACCGCTTCTCAATTTATTCAAAATACAGATATGAAGATGTGCGGGGGGCTGATGTGTTTCTGAGTAGGAAAAAAAAACAGGCTGGAAATGAGCAAAGGAAAAAAATATTTTGCTTTAAGCTGTGTGAATTTTCTTAAAACTTCAGTCTGAAAACAACAAGAATTCTCAGAGCTTCCAGCTCAGACCTATCAATATCTAACCAGCTTTGTTCACGTGAAAATTAGTCATTTGAGGTCAAGAAAGAGTTTCTCTGCACAGGCCCAGTGTTTCTAGATAAACTGTTAGGACTGAAGAGTTTTCGGCATCAAAGTTTGATTCTTTTCTTTAAATATGTTTGTTGTTCCTCAAAGACTGAACTGAGTCCACGCTGAGCTCTTTCAAAGTGAAACTCATCTCTGTGCATCACTGTGTGTCTAAGCTCCTTTATTATGTTTCAGTTTTCTGGTGCGTTCTTTTCTGCTATTCCATTGTTACTGTGAATATAACAACTACACATCACAATGATATTATTCTGATGTCCTGCAGCCATCCTGATACGTTCTTTCCACATCCCATCCTGATGTCCTGCCTCAGAGCTTCTCTGCTAACACGGCTAAACAGGAAATACAGTAACAACAACATACAGTGGTGTGATTCATAACATGCATGATAGCAAAGAAAAAAAAAGATTTTAATTTAATGCATTGATCGCTTTATTGGCAAGGACATCTATAAGGGAGAGAGCTTTCTGTGGCCCAGCCAGATTGTGGGTCAGTGAGATCATGGTACATTGTAAAGATAAGCTGTGATAACCATATTTTAATTTTGACCTGAATAATGGCCACTCATACTGAAGCACCAATACATAAATTTTACAATCTAGCCTTTTACAAAATTCAAACCCCTTTCCTAAAAACAGAATAGCCTTTCTACTGTGAACAATGTGGATGGGAACACTGAACTAAATTATCAGGTAATTAAAGTCAGATGTCAGAGCTAAGCCAATGGTGTGTACAAATGTAAGGATGCCAGAAAAATAAAGCAGAAGAAACTGAGATAAGTGAGGAGAAAATAATGGGAAATACAAAACATGGGCAAAAGTGGGCAAAAGATGACAAAACTGGGTTAAAGAGGTGAAGAAAGTGGCAAAAAATGTACAAAGTTGAGCTGAAACAGTGGTAAAAAGATGTTAAAAAGTAGAAAAATAAGTCAAAAATTGCAAAGGAGCAGAAACAATGGTTAAAATGGGTTTAAAGTTGCAAAAATGGGTCAAAGAGGCCAAACTGCAATAATTGAAAAATTGCAAAAATTGTCAAACATCGGTTAAAAGTTGCATAAGTGGGTTAAGATTGGCTAAGCAGGTGGTGGAAAGAGGTTCAAAGAAGGAATGAAATGAAAGTGGCAAAATTAGTTTACAAAAATGCAAAAATGGGGAAAAATGGGTGTAAAATGGTGAAAAGCTGTTAAAAAGTTGCAAAAACCAGATTAAGATTGTTGAAAAAGTGCTGAAAAGAGAGTAAAGTGGAATTGGCATAAAGGGTTACAAAAATCCAAAAAACGGTTAAAAGATGCAAAAAAAAAAAACAAAAAAAAAACAGAGCAGAGATCAGTAGAAACAGTGGTAGAAAGGGGTTTGGTTTAAGTTGCATAAAAAAAAATTGCAACATCAGGACCTAAAAAATAGCTTTACATCTTATCAGCTTAAACATGAAGAAACTGTTAGCCAGTATGCTAGCTCCAATGCTACTAATCTAACACACATGCACTGATATCATCAATAAATCACAACTGATGGTTTATCAGGGTCCATTCTCTGGGTTTATCAGGGTCCATTCTCTGGGTTTTTCAGGGGTCCATTCTCTGGGTTTATCAGGGTCCATTCTCTGGGTTTTTCAGGGGTCCATTCTCTGGGTCTATCATGAATCCATTCTCTGGGATTTCAGGGTCCATTATCTGGGTTTATCAGGGTCCATTTTCTGGGTGTATCAGGGTCCATTTTCTGGGTTTTTCAGGGGTCCATTCTCTGGGTTTTTCAGGGGTCCATTCTCTGGGTTTTTCAGGGGTCCATTCTCTGGGTTTATCAGGGTCCATTCTCTGGGTTTTTCAGGGGTCCATTCTCTGGGTTTTTCAGGGTCCATTGTATGGGTTTATCAGGGGTCCATTCTCTGGGTTTTTCAGGGGTCCATTCTCTGGGTTTTTCAGGGGTCCATTCTCTGGGTTTATCAGGGTCCATTCTCTGGGTTTTTCAGGGGCCATTCTCTGGGTTTTTCAGGGGTCCATTCTCTGGGTTTATCAGGGTCCATTCTCTGGGTTTATCAGGGGTCCATTTTCTGGGATTATCAGGGTCCATTCTCTGGGTTTTTCAGGGTCATTCTCTGGGTTTATCAGGATCATTCTCTGGGTTTATCAGGATCATTCTCTGGGTTTATCAGGATCATTCTCTGGGTTTATCAGGGTCCATTCTCTGGGTTTTTCAGGGGTCCATTCTCTGGGTTTATGTGGGATCCATTCTCTGGGTTTATCAGGGTCCATCCTCTGGGTTTATCAGGGTCCATTCTCTGGGTTTATCAGGGGTCCATTTTCTGGGATTATCAGGGTCCATTCTCTGGGTTTTTCAGGGTCATTCTCTGGGTTTATCAGGATCATTCTCTGGGTTTATCAGGATCATTCTCTGGGTTTATCAGGGTCCATTCTCTGGGTTTATCAGGGTCCATTCTCTGGGTTTTTCAGGGGTCCATTCTCTGGGTTTATCAGGGTCCATTCTCTGGGTTTTTCAGGGGTCCATTCTCTGGGTCTATCATGAATCCATTCTCTGGGATTTCAGGGTCCATTATCTGGGTTTATCAGGGTCCATTTTCTGGGTGTATCAGGGTCCATTTTCTGGGTTTTTCAGGGGTCCATTCTCTGGGTTTATCAGGGTCCATTCTCTGGGTTTATCAGGGGTCCAATCTCTGGGTTTTTCAGGGGTCCATTCTCTGGGTTTATCAGGGTCCATTCTCTGGGTTTTTCAGGGGTCCATTCTCTGGGTTTTTCAGGGGTCCATTCTCTGGGTTTATCAGGGTCCATTCTCTGGGTTTTTCAGGGGCCATTCTCTGGGTTTTTCAGGGGTCCATTCTCTGGGTTTATCAGGGTCCATTCTCTGGGTTTATCAGGGGTCCATTTTCTGGGATTATCAGGGTCCATTCTCTGGGTTTTTCAGGGTCCATTCTCTGGGTTTTTCAGGGTCATTCTCTGGGTTTATCAGGATCATTCTCTGGGTTTATCAGGATCATTCTCTGGGTTTATCAGGATCATTCTCTGGGTTTATCAGGGTCCATTCTCTGGGTTTTTCAGGGGTCCATTCTCTGGGTTTATGTGGGATCCATTCTCTGGGTTTATCAGGGTCCATCCTCTGGGTTTATCAGGGTCCATTCTCTGGGTTTATCAGGGGTCCATTTTCTGGGATTATCAGGGTCCATTCTCTGGGTTTTTCAGGGTCCATTCTCTGGGTTTTTCAGGGTCATTCTCTGGGTTTATCAGGATCATTCTCTGGGTTTATCAGGATCATTCTCTGGGTTTATCAGGGTCCATTCTCTGGGTTTATCAGGGTCCATCCTCTGGGTTTATCAGGGTCCATTCTCTGGGTTTATCAGGGTCCATTCTCTGGGTTTATCAGGGTCCATCCTCTGGGTTTATGTGGGATCCATTCTCTGGCTTTATCAGGGTCCATTTTCTGGGATTATCAGGGTCCATTCTCTGGGTTTTTCAGGGTCCATTCTCTGGGTTTTTCAGGGTCCATTCTCTGGGTTTTTCAGGGTCCATTCTCTGGGTTTTTCAGGGTAATTCTCTGGGTTTATCAGGGTCCATTCTCTGGGTTTATCAGGATCATTCTCTGGGTTTATCAGGGTCCATTCTCTGGGTTTATCAGGGTCCATCCTCTGGGTTTATCAGGGTCCATTCTCTGGGTTTATCAGGGTCCATTCTCTGGGGATATCAGGGTCCATTCTCTGGGTTTATCAGGGTCCATTCTCTGGGTTTATCAGGGTCCATTCTCTGGGTTTATCAGGGTCCATTCTCTGGGTTTATAGGGGCCCTTCCTTTTCTGTGGGCGGGCCTGGTTTGCGATATGTGGTCATCATTTCCATTGTTTAAAATCTCCTGAAGGTGATAGGGGTTTCTTATTTATTTGCATATGATTGGGGAAAGCCATCAGGTGATCACTGAGGCAGGGGGAGATGACGATAATCAGACCAGGTGTGAACAGCTGTGCACAGAGCTGTGTGGTTATGATCATCCAGGGCAAACTACTAACACCAGGTAGGCTCTGTCAGCACTGATGACCTTCACAGACTCTATTGTTTTAGCTCTTCTTGTCTGTGTTCCTCTATGATTAGATGATTACATTGAGCGTTACTTCCTCATTAGTGTTCTCTTCACTAGTGTGTGATCAGGTAAATTTTTAAAGCAGATGGATTAGCCAGCCTCCACGTCTGTCATCAGGCAGTTCCATGCTGCAAAGTGACTGTGCCAGGTCTGAACAGACTGGACCAGTCAGCTTCATACAAGGCGGTAGCTGCAGGCAGGTTTAGTGGGACTGTGAGCTGGTACACAGTATGTAGTTTGTTTGTTTTTTAATGCCTTTTTGCCTTTGTGTCCGGGACGCCCCCATCTCAGTGTCCCATCTCAGTGCTCCCACTTTGGGAACCATTGATCTAATGAGCTCATCAGCCTAAATGCTGATTGTATATTTCTCTTCCTTGCTGCTCCAGGTCAACCCAGAACACTTTTTTGGTGTCCTTGCTAGCTACCATACATGCAGAGGAATACCAGGTGGTGGCGTGATAGCATTTAGTCCATTGGCGTGTGCTTTGGCTGTGGTAGATGGACTTGTCTAGCGCCTTTGTGGTCGTCATAGACTTCTGCAGCCTTGATGAGACGTTCGTGGATCTGCAGGTTTTTGGACCTCCACATTGGCTTCATTTTCCAAACATGGAGGTTGCTGATACTTTGTTCCTTTTATACACAGAAACGAGGCGTGAGATGGAAGAGAGAGACTGCCACTAGAAGAACTGTAGCTCAGCATCTATGGTTAAGAGGACAATGCTTTGCTTCCTCACTGTGTTGTTTTTTTCCACTCCAGTTCTCTCTTCATTTCTTTATATCGTCACTTTAAATACTCATCAAACCCACTTAAATATCATATAGTTTTGATCTAGTTCTCTCACTGAACATCTGCAGTCTTACTGTATTTTCCTGCAGATCTTTACTGATTCTTGGAGCACAAAGCGAACAGAAAGTCGTGCAGCGGTCGGCCCCGACCCCTCGGCTCTCCACCCTCTCTCTGAACAGCAGTCGGCGTGATGTGAAGGACTCCTCTCTGCAGAAAAAAGGCCGGTTTAAAGCCTTCCACTTGGTGACAGAGGCAGCAGACCTTGACTGTGTTGTGATCAGTGTTCCTCTCCTGGTCTCGGCTCGCTGATGAATGGAGTAAAAAATGCTCAGCAGAGTGGCACAAAGAGAAACCTTCACCGGCAGAACAGCTCACTTCACTTCCATTTACGCCTTGGGTTTAGCTCCTGTTGGTCCAGAGAAAAAGTCTTCAATAATCTTTTTATCTCCAGTGTTTGGATGTCTGAAAAGACTTTAAAAGAGGGCAGTAGATGCCATCGATGCTATGTGTGCCTTTTTCTTTCAGCGTTGACTCCATGTATGGAAGACCGTGTGTTTGTGCATGGTGAGGAGTTTTAGAGTTTAAGTGTCGTTTTCACTGCCCCGTTTTTTTTTTCATCTGCTCTCACTGCGTTGGTATAAAAACTATCCAGAGTCCAGGTAAGAGGCAGACTCAAGAGCCTTTAGTGGCATTTATTTATAATGTGCCAGACACCATTCATAAAAACAGCTCGTTACGCTTTGAGGAACTGCTGCTCTGTGTCTTTCTTGAGTTGATGCTTTCAAAGAAGTTTTTAAACAAGTTGCATACCCACATGATTGCTACCCCGTTCGCCTCTCCCCTGCTGGTCTGCATTCACATTAGTGACATTCCAGTCCCTGAGCACACTGGCATATGTACACAGTTTAGTACAATTTGCATGTAGTTGTTTGCAAATCTACCAAAAAGAAGAAGGGACGACTACGGCAACCACTAGAGTCCATTATTGTTCATGCTTCGTGCAGACTGTGGAGTCCTTCCTGCATCTGTGGATGTTTTTACTACTTTATAAAATATTTTGTGCAGGTTCTCATTCATCCCGATCATGGTTATTCAGAACTTGGTCTAAAGGGGGGCAACTTGACTTGACTGCGCTTCCTAAAAGGATGCAAGACATTCCTTTGCAGACACCGGTGTTTGGATACTGGCCAGAGCAGACCACTGGTTTAAGAGTGGTGATAAGAAAGGTATCTCCATCAAACTAGAAAAAAAGTCATCATTGAACAGATGAAGAGAAATATTTGGATGGGACTAGGATGACTTGTGAACCTCTGATCATTTGTGACTGAAGCCAGATAAAGTTCTTACAAGTCGGTATTCCGGTGGTTGAGAAAATGGATACAAAGTCGTTTTCTTCAAAATGATCATTTTTCATTTTTTCTCATTTTATGCAAGTCTGACATTTAAACTAAAAAAGTAACACAAATGTGATATTTAAAAGTGCTAATTTTGTGTTTTAAAATGCCCTGTTTTCAGAGTTTCTGCAGGGAGATTGAGGGGAGGGGAAAATGAAACAGCTGGGTGATAATTGGCCACTCAGCCTGCCATTGTTCCCAGTTTCGCCCTTTGAGATGGACAATAACAAACACCACATGGGTCAAACGCCACCCCTCCCCCATCACATAAATACAGCTGTTTCTAGTTATCACCTTTGTCAACAAGCCTCAAGATGCACCCTGCAGTGAAGACAAGCAGAAGAGACGATGAAGAAGGAGCAAGAATTATCAACAGACTCAGGACGACTTCAAGATCACTCCACAGTGAAAGTTTGATGAAGGCAGATTTCCTATGGGAATATTTTGATGAGCGTCACCAGTCGGATTCAGAAGTTGGTTTGGGTGGACTTTATGTAAATGTGGTTCTATTGTTCACGCCTATCACCTGGCCTGCCTGAAGGTAGGAAAGTCCTGCAAGTTGGAGCCTGGTTTTCTCAGAACAAACAGAAACTAGAAGTTTACATTCAAATGAGCATATCTTTGTAAAATATGCTCAGATTAAGGTGTGTGATACACCATTAAAAAGCTTGGAATCTACACTCTCAAAATGTGTAAAAAAAAAACTCAAAAAAAAAACTTGCAGGAGTTTTTACCAGCTTTGGTAACATTTATGAATTCCCCATGACGTCAGTGTTTGCTGCGGTGCATTCACACAGGATACTCTTAGTCTGTGATGTATTTAAATTTACAGATATTTCCAAGGGAAAATGAGAAGGTGCTGCATGGCTGCAGCCATAAAAATGCACCATGAATTTTCATTCTTAAAGTTCGTATAAAGACTGCAATGTTGTGCACACTGCATTTTGCAGGTGGCATCTTCTGCATGTGTCCTAAAGACTGATAACCAGAGTTTAAAATAGACGGCATGTGCTCAAGTGTGTTTCCCTCTAACTATATGCTTTCACATGTTTGTATCTGTAGCTCTCCATGACTAAAAGACTCATGATATACTAGTACATCTCAAAAAATTAGAATATGATGAAAAAGTTCAATATTTTTTGTCACTCTTTTCTGAAAGTTAACCCATAGATTACATAGACTTGTTACACATAGCCTGAAATATTTCAAGTCTTTATTTTTTGAAATGTTGATGACTATGGATTACAGATAAGAAAACCCAAAATTCAGTGTTTTTAAAAAAATTAGAATATTACATAAGATCAATACAAAAGGATGTTTAAACAGAAATGTCAGGCTTCTGAAAAGTATGTTCAGTTCTATGCCTTCAATACTTGGTTGGGCCTCCTTTTGGATGAATTACTGCATCAATGCGGCGTGGCATGGAGGCGATCAGCCTGTGGCACTGCTCAGGTGTAATGGAAGCCCAGGTTGCTTTGATAGCGGCCTTCAGGTCGTCTGCATTGTTGGGTCTGGTGTCTCTCATCTTCCATGGATTCTCTATGGGGTTCAGGTCAGAATCGAGCACAGTAACACCATGGTCACTGAAGCAGCTTTTGGTACCTTTGGCAGTGTGGGCAGGTGCCAAGTCCTGCTGGAAAATGAAATCAGCATCTCCATAAAGCTTGTCAGCAGAAGGAAGCATGAAGGTCTCTAAAATGTCCTGGTAGATGGCTGCGTTGACTGTGGACTTCAGAAAACCCAGTGGACCAACACCAGCAGATGCCATGGCAGCCCAGATCATCACTGACTGTGGAAACTTCACACTGGACTTCAAGCAACGTGGATTCTGGTCCTCTCCACTCTTCCTCCAGACCTTCACCTTTTTAAACTCGTGATTTTGTAATTTATCTCATTAACCTTTTAAAAACCTTATTTTGACTTTCAATTTTGTATTTTGACCTTTAGGACTTATAAAGTTGACTTTTTATCTCAGATTTTTAGCTTTAAAACTCATTGATTGATTGATTTAGCGTGTATTTGACGTGGACACAGTAACACTGATGCTGTGATATTTAATCATTTTGACTTTTTTTCAGAAATCTTAATCATTTATCATCACTGTTTAATTTTCTCTATAATTCATTACCTGTAAAAACACGGTTGACAGTTTTCGGTTAAATCTTGACCCTGTAAGTCCCTCAGGTTAGACCTAAGTCCAGATTTGGGCCCCTGCTGTGACTGAGTTCGACGCCCCTGCTCTAAATGGCGGTTGGCTCTTCAAAGTTTCAGCTGTGTTCAGGAACAGTTCTGTTTAATATCCAACAATTAAAGGGATGATTTGAGTGTACAGAAATTTAAAAATGAGCCTCTGTGGTGGAGGGAAACAAAAGCGGCGTCCTCGGAGGCTTCATATCAGGAACCATCTGGATGGGAGTTTGGCTGTTTAACAGTGATTCCCTGCAGACACTTCATATGAAACTTTAATTAACGGGGAGAGAGCGTGATCACGGTGCGGCGAATCAGTGGCCTCTGCGTCGGAACGGGCTGCCTGAAAACAACAACCTTCCTGCTCGGGGAAACCTTACAGTGGCGGCAGAGGAAGGAGAGGGGGAGCTAATTAAATCTGGGTCTGGTCTCGCTGTTTTCACTCAGACAGCAGCTGGGAGGACAGAGGAGAGGGAGACGGAGCGGAGAATTAAACATCAGTGCTGTCAGTTTGGCCTGCGATGCCTTCACGGGCAGCACTGAACATCGTAGAGTCCATGTTTTACAGCGAACGTTAAATACGGGACTGTGAGCTCAGGTGGAGGGAGAAAGGTGACAGCAGTGAACGTGGACTCTGAGAGACTCATTTTAAAGTTTAGACTCCTTACTTTCTTTCTGTTTTTATTAAGCACTGTCACAGAAGATGATTCACTGAGACATAAAGGTAGAGCGAGAATATTTCCAAACGTCCACGTTAATTTCACCTCAAACCTCAGAAACACAGAAAATAATTTTACAGCTCCTGTAGTTTTATGTTTCATTTCTCTCCCGCTGATGTTGACTGTAACCAACCACATTTCTTAATGTAAAAAAGGTTCACAATTAAAGCACTGGTGCAAAATAAAGACGTTAATGTGTAGAGCTGGTCAGAGAGAGCATGTCTGATCAGCTTCGGCAGACGCGCTGTGAAGAGAAGGGGTTGGGGTAAAGCTGGTTACACGCCGCCGCACGGTAACTACCCGCCTCCCTGCCGGGGGAGGCAGCAATGACGTAGAGGTGCTTTGGTGAACGTCACAGCAGAGTCCGCCCACAAGTCCATCACAAGCCCCCCCAAAACACGTAGAGTACCTCACAATCTCTGTATATTAACATGTATAATATACTATAAAACGAAGGGAAAAATACGGTTCTGTCATCAAAATAATTCCCCCTAGAAAATAGATTTCAATGCTTGGTTCCACAATTTTTCTTCTGGTTGTCTTCGTACGACGGTAGAGCCGTGTTGTAGAGCTCAGGATACTCCGACACCAACACCATGAGCTCCTCCATTGTTTGCTTTCATCTGCGAAGCCTGCTATTTCTGGGCTCTCTCGCTCCTTCGATGTGATTGGCTGCCGCCAGAGACTTCAACACGCTGAACTCCAAGTGGCAGGGCAAAACCTGTGCGGTGATGTGTAACTGGTTTAAGATCATTTTTTACCATTTTAAACCAACTTTTGCCTTTTTTCTTCCTCTTTTGTCCCCATTTGTCCGCTTTAAACCCATTTCTGCTGCTGTGTGAACAGCAGTCCTCCTCTTTTGCATTTTCTTCCACTTTCCACTGGATAAAGGATAAGGGTCAAATACCAAGTAAATGCCTGGAAATTAACTCAATATTACAAGGAATTACCTGATAATTGATCTGTTATTTCTAGGTGTTTATAGACCATACTTCTGAGTAATTACTTGGTAAGAAGCCACCTTAATACTGGGTAATTATACATTTTTATTTTTTATGACTGTTGTGGCCATAAACATCGCTCCCATTGGCTTTGTCTATAACCTTAACAATGATGGTTGATAGAAAACAGAACAATACAATATTAGCATTATTAGCATTAGCAGCTAGAATGAACTAGAGCTGTAATTCATTAGCGGGAATGCTGAGCATCCATACTATTGATATTTGCGTTGGCCATTTTGTTTATTATTTAAACTTTAAAAAATTCTGTTTCTCACTCATTTGACTGCTATGACCTTTCTCATTTCTAACTTTTATCATTTTTAAAATTAGAGATATTTTCATGCTATTTTCAGCTATTTCTATGCTTTTACTGCCATTGAATGCAATTTACAGCTACTTTTAGGCCAAAATCAATCTTTTTTTTTTTGCCATTTTCAGCTTTTTTGGGCTATTTTCCCGCTTTTTTAGGCTACTTTCAGCTATTTTTATCCTTTTTTGAACTACTGAATGCCATTTCAGCTACTTTTAGGCCAAAGTCAACTATTTTTATGCTATTTTGAGGCTACTTTCAGCTATTTTTAGGCTATTTTCAGCTTATTTTAGGCTACTTTCAGCTATTTTTATCATTTTTTGAGCTATTGAATGCCATTTTCAGCTACTTTTAGGCCAAAATCAACTATTTTTATGCTATTTTCAGCTATTTTTAGGCTACTTTCAGCTTTTTTGGGCTATTTTCAGCTATTTTTATCCTTTTATGAGCCATTGAATGCCATTTTCAGCTACTTTTAAGCCAAAATCAACTATTTTATGCTATTTCAGCTTTTTTAGGCTACTTTCAGGAATTTCTATCCTTTTTTGAGCAATTGCATGCCATTTTTGCTTTTTTTGTGCCATTTTATGCTATTTTCTGCTATTTTCTTGCTGTTTTCAGCTATTTTTGTGCTTTTGACTTTTTTCAGCAGTTCTTCCACAATTCAGCTCTCAGCATCCCCACGTAGTTTCAGCTGAAATTGCAATTTTGATCTAGTTATTATTATAGTTTTGCTCTTGGATTCAAATGAACTGTTAAAGTGATGATAGTAGAAGTAAGGATGATGGTGGTCACTGAAGCAGCTGCAGACGGGTGGATCCATGGCAGCAAGCCTTCCTGTAGGCAGCTTTCCCATGATGCCTTTGGGCAGAGTGTTTAGATGTGTTTAAATGTTGCGCAGCGATCACTCTTGGGATTCCTTTGCTCGTGTTTCTGATGGATTGTTGTAGTTTTTGATTTTAAACACTTCTGCACCATGAGTGAAGTTTTTCACTGACTTAGCCCCAGGCTGTCTTTGGGGTTGGAATGGTCGTTGCTCCATATGAATGAGCTTTACAAGCAGAGTACGTCTCTCAGTCTTAGCCTGATTAGTAAAATGAAAGTTAGGAAGTGTCCAAGGTGCACTGACAGGCTTCTATGACGTTCTGGATCGCTTCATTAACACCTCCAGTCAGTAGGATTTGATAAGTAAACCCCAGGTCATGCATGAGTAACTGGATGAGGAATGTTTTTATCTCTGTGTTCAGAAACACTGTGTGTGGTTGTGTTTCAGGAAGTCGCCTTGCCTGCGTCACTGATGTTATCAGGATAAACTCAGTACGGTAAACTACAGCCATGCAAGCGTTCGGCAGTCTGTAATTAGCTCGGCTTTGAGACCCTTGCTGCTTTGATGAACTCATGAACATGAAACAGTCGCAGCCTTAGAAGCCCGGAGCTCGACTCCGATCAGCTGATACGCAGACGACAGTGAGGTGTTCTTTGATCTCAGACTGACTCTATCTCTCATGTAAATCAGCCGAGCTCGGTTTAACGCTTTCACCGAGTTACATCATGAGATCTGCTGAAGAGGAGCCGCCTCCGCTGCTGCACACTCTTATTTAAGTCAGAGTGCAGCTTCGTCTTAATCACACCGTCTTTACACTGTAAAAGATTCAAGTATGAACCATCCACTCCACACTGACACCATGCAGAAACCTCTGCAGAACTCTAATGTACTCTAAAACCTCTGCAGGACTCTAATGTACTCTAAAACCTCTGCAGGACTCTAATGTACTCTAAAACCTCTGCAGGACTCTAGTGCACTCTAAAACCTCTGCAGCACTCTAATGTACTCTAAAACCTCTGCAGGACTCTAGTGCACTCTAAAACCTCTGCAGGACTCTAATGTACTCTAAAACCTCTGCAGCACTCTAATGTACTCTAAAACCTCTGCAGGACTCTAGTGTACTCTAAAACCTCTGCAGGACTCTAATGTACTCTAAAACCTCTGCAGGACTCTAATGTACTCTAAAACCTCTGCAGGACTCTAGTGCACTCTAAAACCTCTGCAGCACTCTAATGTACTCTAAAACCTCTGCAGGACTCTAGTGCACTCTAAAACCTCTGCAGGACTCTAATGTACTCTAAAACCTCTGCAGCACTCTAATGTACTCTAAAACCTCTGCAGGACTCTAGTGCACTCTAAAACCTCTGCAGGACTCTAATGTACTCTAAAACCTCTGCAGCACTCTAATGTACTCTAAAACCTCTGCAGGACTCTAGTGCACTCTAAAACCTCTGCAGCACTCTAATGTACTCTAAAACCTCTGCAGGACTCTAGTGCACTCTAAAACCTCTGCAGCACTCTAATGTACTCTAAAACCTCTGCAGGACTCTAGTGTACTCTAAAACCTCTGCAGGACTCTAATGTACTCTAAAACCTCTGCAGGACTCTAATGTACTCTAAAACCTCTGCAGGACTCTAGTGCACTCTAAAACCTCTGCAGGACTCTAATGTACTCTAAAACCTCTGCAGGACTCTAATGTACTCTAAAACCTCTGCAGGACTCTAATGTACTCTAAAACCTCTGCAGGACTCTAATGTACTCTAAAACCTCTGCAGGACTCTAGTGTACTCTAAAACCTCTGCAGGACTCTAATGTACTCTAAAACCTCTGCAGGACTCTAATGTACTCTAAAACCTCTGCAGGACTCGAGTGCACTCTAAAACCTCTGCAGGACTCGAGTGCACTCTAAAACCTCTGCAGGACTCTAGTGCACTCTAAAACCTCTGCAGGACTCTAGTGCACTCTAAAACCTCTGCAGGACTCTAGTGCACTCTAAAACCTCTGCAGGACTCTAATGTGCTCTAAAACCTCTGCAGGACTCTACTGTACTCTAAAACCTCTGCAGGACTCTAATGTGCTCTAAAACCTCTGCAGGACTCTAGTGCACTCTAAAACCTCTGCAGGACTCTAATGTGCTCTAAAACCTCTGCAGGACTCTAGTGCACTCTAAAACCTCTGCAGGACTCTAATGTGCTCTAAAACCTCTGCAGGACTCTAATGTGCTCTAAAACCTCTGCAGGACTCTAATGTACTCTAAAACCTCTGCAGGACTCTAATGTACTCTAAAACCTCTGCAGGACTCTAATGTACTCTAAAACCTCTGCAGGACTCTAATGTACTCTAAAACCTCTGCAGGACTCTAATGTACTCTAAAACCTCTGCAGGACTCTAATGTACTCTAAAACCTCTGCAGGACTCTAATGTACTCTAAAACCTCTGCAGGACTCGAGTGCACTCTAAAACCTCTGCAGGACTCTAATGTACTCTAAAACCTCTGCAGGACTCTAATGTACTCTAAAACCTCTGCAGGACTCGAGTGCACTCTAAAACCTCTGCAGGACTCGAGTGCACTCTAAAACCTCTGCAGGACTCTAGTGCACTCTAAAACCTCTGCAGGACTCTAGTGCACTCTAAAACCTCTGCAGGACTCGAGTGCACTCTAAAACCTCTGCAGGACTCTAATGTGCTCTAAAACCTCTGCAGGACTCTAGTGCACTCTAAAACCTCTGCAGGACTCTAATGTGCTCTAAAACCTCTGCAGGACTCTAGTGCACTCTAAAACCTCTGCAGGACTCTAATGTGCTCTAAAACCTCTGCAGGACTCTAGTGCACTCTAAAACCTCTGCAGGACTCTAATGTGCTCTAAAACCTCTGCAGGACTCTTGTCCTTCAAAAGCAAGGATGGAAAAAAAAAGCTTTTAGGTGTGACAGCATATTAAAAAAGCAAGATCGGAATGTTTTATAAGCTTGAAAGGATCTTCTGATCTTTAAAAGCAAGGATGGAATGCTTACTTAAATTTAAAGGATGATATCATATTTAAAAGCAAGGATGGAATGTTTTAAAAGCTTTTAGGTGTGATAGCATATTAAAAAAGCAAGATTGGAATGTTTTATAAGCTTGAAAGGATAACATTTACTTTCAAAAGTTTGGGGGTGGAACATAAATAACCTTCAAAGGAGCACTTTATCATTCAAAATGCAAGACTGGAATGTTTAAAAGTTTTAAAAGATGGAAAGGAAAGGATGGAATGTCTTATGGATTTCAAATTATGTCATTTTCTTCAACAGCAGAGGATGGAATGTTTGTGAGGCCACAGTTGGCTAAACTGGAGAGGTCTCAAACAGCATAAATCAATCTGTAAATTTAGGACAGAAATGTAATAAATCCACGTGTTGGACTAATGTTTTATGAGGAGTTCATGCATTGTTTTCTTATTTCTCATGCATTCATTCCTGATAACTCATTGATGTGTGGACCCTCACTAAAGCATTGCTGGTAAATCTGACATTATTATCTGCAGAATGGAGGAAAGGAAAACTAAAGGTTGTGGTTTGAGTCTGACCCTCAGATTTAATTCACAAATCTAAAGCGTTAATCCTGACCCTGATCCCGCCTCATGTTTCCCTAAAGATAAAGAGCTGGTGGATGCTGTGGTGATGTTTTTTATTGTCTGCTGACCTCTCTCCTAGTTAGTCCACGGATTTTAGCTGACCGTGCTGCTAACCTCCGGCAGTAAACGCTGATGTGAAGCTGTTAGCAGAGGGAATATCACGCTGAACCCCATCACACTCTTACTGCCTCCATTCATCACGGGCAGCTTGTTAACCTTTTACTGCCGGCAAACAGAAGAGAAGACTTTACAAACCAGTGGACTCCACGGTCCTGGTCGTAAACCAGCCCACACGGCTGCAGCTCTGCTGCGTCTATGTGAGAGAGGATTACAGATAATGGAGCATAAAGATCAGGGAAGATTATTTTCTAATGCCCATAACTCACTATACAGTACTTTTCATTGCCCGGCTATCAAAAAGCAAATTAAAGGCCTATTTGTTCAGGAGCGGTGTTATGTTGGGACCTCATGTAACTGCTGAGTTACTGCACAGCATGTAAAATTCATGAGACGCTGCTACATGAAGAGGAAATTTACAGATATATTCACCACCCACCACATAGTAGAAAGTTCAGAATCAGACTTTAGTCAAAGTTAAACTGGTGCTGAGGATACAAGGATTCATGAAACCTCCGTTAGTGTGAAAAAACAAATCTATATTAATGGAAAAGACTGAAAAATACATAAATAGTTCAGATGTTTCCTTCTGAAACCGCTGTCCACTCTGTCAGAGACATTTTTGAGCACTGCTGTTTGGAAAGTAAACGTGAAATAATTTTCCTAAAATGTTCAATGAAGACAGGATTCTCTTTTCAGGTAAGCTAGCTGTGCAAACAGCTGTCTTTGGACAAAAGTATTCAGCCACCTGACCAGACTTTAATATCGACTTGGCCCTCCTTCTGCAGCCTTAACAGCCTCACCCTTCTCTGAATCTTTCCACATTCCAGTGTTTCTGTGTGAATGTGTGTCCATTCATCCTGTAGAGCAGACAAAGTAGACTTTTTAAACAATATAACAGTCAAGGTGGCCCATAATGGGGATAAAGGGGAGAGGTTTCTGAGACCCAGACAACTGGGGGTGGCAAAAGTGGGCAAAAGGTGCCTGAAAGGCGGCAAAAATCGGTTAAAGTGATGATAAAACACGGCAAAATTGGGTAAAAAAGTGTCAAGATAAAGTCTTGACACTTTCAACCTTTTTTGCCTACTTTTGCTATTATTTGGACATTTTTTTGCCAATTTTTTCATCACTTTTTACCACCTTTTAGCAACTTTAACCCTTTTTTGCCACTTTTCTGCCACTTCTAACCTAATTCGTCACCTTTTTGACACTTTCAACCTTTTTTTGCCCCCTTCTTGCTAATTTTCACTCACTTTGCCTTTGTTTGGACATTTTTTGCCTAATTTTTCCCATTTTTTAATTACCTTTAACCAGATTTTAGCAACTTTTACAACATTTAACCCCTTTGTCCACTTGTAACCCATTTTGCCACCTTTTTGACACTTTCAACATGTTTTGCCACCATTAACCAATGTTTTGGCCTCTTATGCCAGTTGTTAACCATTTTTGACTTTGTATTAACACTTTTTACCCAATTTTGCCATGTTTTATCATCACTTTAATCAATTTTTTCCACCTTTCAGGCACCTTTTGCCACCCCCAGTTGTCTGGGCCCCAGAAACCTCTCCCCTTTATCCCCATTATGGGCCTCCTTGACTGTTATATTATTTAAAAGTCTATGTTGTATTGATATGAATATGGTGTGCCTTGGGTGAAAAAGTTTGAAAACCACTGCTGTGCATTCATGAGGTCAGGCTCTGATGTTGGACCAGAAGGCCTGGCTCACAATCTCTGTCCCAGTTCATCCCAGGGGTGCTGGATGGGGTTGAGGTCAGGACTCTGAACTCATCAGTCATGTCTTTCTAGTCCTTCTCTGGTCTCTGGGCCACAGTCATGCTGGAATAGAAAAGGGCCTTCCCCAAACTGTAGTCACACAGTTGGAAGCATAGCATTGTCCAGAATGTCTTGGTCTGCTGAAGCATTAAGATTGGCCTTCACTGGAGATAAGGGGTCTAGACCAGACCCTGAAAATCAGCCTCATACGATTAGGGCCTGTGTCCATAGCGGCTTTTTCAGCTCTGGCAGCTCAGATTTTTAATTCTAAAGCAGACCAGCGTTCTGAGAGCTCAGCGCACTGGGTGGGAGAATTCCCTCACTTAAAGCACTCTCAGTTTAAAATTGTTCAACTTTTGGAACAGGGCTGTGCTCATCAGTGTCACTTCCTCCTCACTAGCCAATCAAAATCAAGGAGGGGTGGGACTTCTGACAACAGAGGAAGACAAGCTGATCTGACTCGTCTTTTTTCGAGGGTAGTTTTCAGGTCTGCAGCTGCTGCCTGTGTCAGGACAGGATTCCTTTACATCGTCTGCATGTCTTCTGTCTTATATTTCCTTCCAATACAGAAATACAAAGCACATAGAGTTGTTTTTTTAACAACATCACACATTTACTGAGGTGCGCAGAATTATTTTTTTGCAGTGTAGCAACAATAAGTGCTGGCAAGAAGCGCTCTAGACTTGAGCTTCAGCGTTAAAACAGTGGGCTATGGAAACACAGCCTTATCCTAAACAATGTCTGTCAGTCCCGTACCATTATCCCTCCTCCACCAAACTTCACAGTCAGACAGGTAGCATTCTCCCAGCATCCTCCAAACCCAGACTCACCATCTGACTGTAAATAAAGATGATTGGTCTTAAAAAACATCTTAATAAAGTCTTAATAAAAGAAAAAAAAAAAGCAAATGCAATTGGATGCATGTGTATGGCGGTGTGTGAGTGTGTTTGCATGTACGTATGAGTACATGTGAGTATGTATATATGTTTATATGTGTCTGTATGTTTCTTTATGTGTATACAGGTGCATGCATGAAGGTGTATGCATAAACATTATTATTCACTTTATGAATATTTTTGACTTTATTAATTAATCTCTTATTATTATATGTCTATTATATGTCTATTAAAATAAATGTTACTTTTATTGGTACTATAGTTATTATTAATATTATTATTTAAATTTCTGATTTAATTGTCAGTCTAATTAGTTCACCCTCCTCTTTTCTTCAATATTTTTTTCAATCTATTTTCTCAATAGTCATTTCCTTTTCCCCTTAACCTACAAGACTGGAGTAACATATGCTGTAAAAGCCAGGACACCACAGATTATCCAGTACCAAAGCTATGATAATTTCTGTTTTTTTTTTTTCTTAATCAATTGATTTTGTTTGTTTGTTTGTTTGTTTGTTTGTTTTCTGTGGTTTTTTTGTGTGTGTTTTCTTGTTACTGTTCTGTGTATGTATTTTCACTTTACCACCAATTAAAAAGAAAAAAAAAGAAGAAGAAGCAGCGTGATTGGTCACTCCACAGTCCAGTGTCGGCGTGCTTTACTCCACGCCTGGAGTTGGGCTTGGTGAGGCTTGCGTGCAGCTGTTGCCATGAACACCCATTCATGAAGCTCCTGCTGCAGTTTTAGGGTGCTTTCACATTAGGGGCCCGGTCCTGAATCCAAGTGCACTTGAGCCCAAAGTCTGGTTCGTTTTGGTAGTGTAAATACAAACAAACTGCCCGGGCCCACTTGGGGAGGTGGTCTCAGGCGCTATTCAAGTGGACTCTGTCTCGGTTCGGATGAGATGTGAATGCAACCACGCTCAGATACAGGACAGAACGCCATATCAGCTTCATGATGTCATCATAAAAAATAAAGTTCTTTCCAAAGCGCGGCAGTTTGTTCACATTTTTCCTCAATAAAGGGCGAAAATCATCAGAATCCAGTCAATAAACGGTCTGTTGTGACTCACAGATGAACACTAGTTGGAGTCAGTGAGAGGAGGTGCAAAGGCAATAAAAGTCTCCCGTCACCTCGAAAACCGCTGTATCCGTGCAGCACGAGCCCATTTAATCCTCTGAGCTGTAGTAGACGTGCAGATATGAAGCGAGAAGTTGCTGGCATCTTAAAAAGTGACTTTAAATCATCCATGGCTGCAGGATGGACTTTTTGCCAGGTTAAAAACAAAAACAATCTTCGCTCAGGTCATGACCTCAGTGGTTGCCATGGTAGCTTCTTCTTCTTTCTACTCCTTGACAGGGTTTTAAACCAGCTACATGCATACCGCCACCTGCTGTTTCAGACTGAGTAAATACGCAAGTGTGCCCGGGCACAGTTTGATGTTGCTAGTGTGAAAGCAAACCAGGGGGGAAGGAGAGGGGGAGGAATCGCGCCGCTGCACGGTTCGAAACAACTGGACCTAATGTGAAAGCGCCCTCAGTGTAAAGCCAGTGGAAGTTCAGACTTCTTCAGGAATCAGCAGAGACTTGGAGACTTTTACCCATGAGCCTTAGCAGTCTTTGACTCACTCTGTGATTTTCTGTGACCTTCTGCTTCATGGCTGGGCTACTGTTGTTCCTAAACTCTTCCACTTTCTAATAAAATCACCTGCAGTTCTCTTATTGAACTGTCTTCTTATTGCAGAGGTGACATCATCACAGTACCTCGCTGGAAGTCTCTGAGCTCTTCAGAACGACCCATTTAGGATCACAGATGTTTAAGACTGGATGGACAGGTGAGGATTTTATACACCTGTGGCTCTGATTGAATCACCTGGATTCAAGAACTAACAGTTTTGGCCAAATATTTTTGTCCATGTGTATCTAATCAAAGGAAACTCTCAAACTCTGATGAATGCAGGGTGCTGTGGTTTGTCTAGCTGCTTCTTATGAACTCAGAAATAAATCCCTTTAAACTGAGAGACTAAGAGAGTCACTGCTGTGGAAACAACGCATCAGCTCTGCCAGTTTCAGGGTCGTGATTGGACAGGCTAAGGATATTGCAGAGTGGCCGGTAAAAGCAGATGCAAATTGCAAGTGCTTGGATTGAGGATCCCTTTAAAACTTCTGTTTTTATCTTTTTGTCTCACTTCTCTGTGAGAGTTAAAACCATGAATCTCTCTGTCAGAGTTACTTTAAGGAGCCCGTACATGTTCTCCTGTCTTTAACATTGTTTAATGACTAGAGCTGTCCTGAAAAGTAATCCCCCTCCATCATGATTCATGACGCCGCTGAGACAAACACCTTGATTTTCTTTCTTCATAAACAACATCTGAGCTGAAATTTTCCGTGCCAGGGCGTGAGAGCTCATCAGGAAGACGTAGCAGCAGTCTCGGTCTGACTGCGGGCGGCTGCGTGGAAACAAATATCCATCAGCCTCCAGCAGCAGCTCGCAGTAAATCAGCATGTGGTGGGAACATATTTCCTCCTCTCTCCTATGGCTGCCTGCGAGCGGGGAAACGCACAAAGCTGTAATGTATGAGTGTTTGTGTGGCGGAGATTTGAGGAGAACGACGGCAAACTGTCAAATGACCCGCATCAGTAAAAAAAATGAAAACAAACGACGAGGTAAATAAGCTGAAAATATGAAATCCAGGGCCCATAGATCTTCAGCAGAGAGAGACACGCTGCTCAGGTGTGACATCCCAGAGATGACGGGAGAGAAAAATGACCTGGAGGAGGAGGAGAGGGAATCAGGGAATAAAAGGAGGGGGAAGAGTGTCAACACAAAAAGAAAATGTTAAAAAGGGAGAGGGACAGGAAAATGAGGAGGCAGAGGCCAAAAAAGACGTCAGATAGAGGCATTATGATTGTTGAAAATTTCCATTCTGACTCAAGATGAACCGGATATTTCACAAAATATTTCAAGGAAGGGTCACAAAGACATTTCTAAAGCTTTGGGACTCAGTCAACCACAGTGAGAGCTATTATCCACAAATGGAGAAAACCTGGAACAGCAGTGAACCTTTGTAGGAGTGGCTGGCCTACCAACATAAATCCAAGAGGGCACTGACAGCTCATCCAGGACGTCCCAAAAGAACCAGAACAAAATCTAAAGATCCTCAAAGGTGTGGGCATGATGTTTCATAAGCTTTGATGACATCATCTTCAAAGGCAGAGGACAGTATGTTGGTGAAGCTGGGGATGTTGTAACCTTTTTCCCTCATATTTTACAACTTTTGGTAAAGGAACTAGGGTTTTCCTTGCTCCTCACCATTTTCACCCACTTTTCCAAAAGTTGATGACAAAGGACAGTCAACATTAGGGAAATATTGCTGGTATATACAACAGTGGTGAAACTTAGAAGCAGTGGGAATGACTGTTAATTCACAGGTTGACAAAAAAATTGTATTAAGTCCCTTTAGCACCTCATAAAGATGCAGGTGTCAATGTTAGAGACAGAACTGCTCCTGGTCCATTAAAGTTTTCATTTACATCCTGACCTGCAGACTGATGACAGCCTCACAGCCCTGCACAAACACTGATTATACCATAGAATTATTTGAATATGAAAACATTAGAAACTACAGAGACCAGAGTCACTTTAAACTCTTTCTGGGGTTCATTTATGATCATTCAGACGAATTTTTTTATTTCAGATTGGCAGGAGGCAGTTTGGAGGCTCAGGTGATCTGGTTGCTGTGGTATCAAAACTGATAGTTATGGTTTAACCCTCCAAGACCAATGTTGTCGTATATGACAAGAAGAGGCACAGGTTATTAAGAGTTAAATGACAACTGAACCATAAATCATAGCTTCTTACTTTTTTCCTGTTTGCAGCCTGCCATTGTGCCGTTCTAATGATGCTCTCCACCTCTTTGTCGCTCTTACAGAATGTTTTCTAGTGAGCCTGGACAGAACTGTCCAGTCTTTGAAGATTAAATCCACACTCCGATATTGAACGTCTGTTTATTCATTTTTCATCCATTTTTGAACATAGCTTAGCATTAGCCACTATATTGTTTTGTCACATGGGCTGTGACAACCAATGACAGGCTGTTCCATCAACATGTTCATGCTTTGTCAAACTGTCCCAGCCAGCAAACCCACATGGGCCCCATATGGGTGCCATGTGGGTTTGCCTATGGGTTCCATGTTGGCCATGTGAACAGCAAGTGTGGATCAGCCCATATGAGGCCCCATCTAGAGATTCTTGCAATTGCCCATGTTAACTACAAGTAGGATCTATCTTGGATCGCTAGATGGGGTCTATCTGGGTCTCATATCCACACTTGCAGTTCACATGGGCAATCACATGGCCAACATGGAACCCATGGACAAACCGACATGGGACCCATTTGGGAGCCTGCATATAACCCATATGGGGCCCACGTGGACATGCTGGCAGGGCGTGCATGTCTGAACTCTTAGAACCTGGAGGAGACGCCTGATTGGATCATAAAAGAGAGACAGAGACGCTGTGACATGGCCTGCTGTGTCTCTGCAAACAGGAACTGCTTTAAATAAAGGCTCAAAAACAGAAAATACAATAAAAGACCAAGGACTATTTTAATGGAAATATTGAAAATTTTGAAGACCTTTGTCACAGAAAGATAATGTTTTTCACTTTTTGGTCCCCAAGAGACAGGAGAACAATTTTGAGTAAAGAAGTCTGAGTCATTAGTGTTTACTGTGTCACACATTAAAATCTTTGAGCTTTAAGTTCAGTATAATTTCTTCTTTTGTCTTTACAGTCCGATACATTTTTAAAAATTCCAGTGAAGTTACTGCCAGTGACATATTCTTAAAGTCCAGGTTGTCCTGAATAAAAGGATGTGTAGAGTTCAACTGTGCACCATGCTTTTTAAGACAAAAAGTCCAGGAGAGACTAAATGGTTAAAAAAAATAGCTGAGGGCTCAGAGGGTTGATTCTGAAAATTATGGCATCAAATTTCTAAATTCTGTTTTTTGAAACCTCAAATCTTTTTAAAAAAAAAAAAGGATTTTCTTCTATTTTTGCACAAAAGTCCACTTTGTCTCATGAATGTTCCTCTTAGATTTTTGAGGTCTTGGGTTGAAGGTAAAGGTCTCAGGATCTCATGAAAACCCCGTGATTGTGAACCTGATACCTCGAGGACAATTTCAGGGAGTTTCTTCCAACTTTACTCAAATGTCAACAGAAACACAAAGTTCACCTCAGTGGACTCTGGAAGTCAAACACTGCACAAATGTTCCTCCTGAAGGATGAAGCGTTAAGATTTCAGTGGTTGGAAGTTAAAGGTCAAGCACCACTCCGCCCACTTCTGTACTTCTTCTCAGAGCCACATCACCAGCAGGCGGTTCGTTCCAGCTCCTCCTGCATGAACAAAGTTTTAAATAAAGGAAACCTCCTGTTGTGTGTTTATTAAAGCAGAAACAGGAAGTGTATGTACTGTAGTTTGAACGCTGAGCGGTCCTGGGAGAGCAGCGTACGCCGGTTTAACATTTGGAAGACGAGTTGTGATGTGAGCGGCTGCTCTCTAATTAAAATCTCATAACTGTGTTCATCTGAGAATAAACATGATAAACTCTGACAGTCACTTACTGCGCTGATTTAAACTGTTTGCTCTATCCTTTAATTGCACATTAGCACTCCTCAGCACGTCTCTATGTAATGTATATGAGTGTATTTAAGAGGATGCACACAGTAAGGGACTGGCTGCTTCAGCAAGAGGGAGAGAAGAGGGCTATAGAGCTATTTCAGTCATTTTGTTCTCTGGTTAATGCTGTTATAATGTAAGATTATACTGAAGATTTCAAGATGATAAATTATTCTATAAACCTGATGATCCCATGTCTGATATTACCAGAGAGAAACAGAGACAAAGTCACTGCTGCAGGCCTGCAGATATCTCATAGTGCTGATAATTAAGCCAAGAAAGAAGTAAGAAGACACCTGTGTCTAGAAGGTCCAGTCACTGGTCAATCAGTACTCCTGGCTACCATTACACCATGAAGACAAAAGAACACTCAAAGTCTAAGTCAGAGGATGGAGACAGAAACATCTCCAAGTCTCTGAACATCCCCCAGAGTTCAGTTAAATCCATCATGAAGAAATGAAGGAATATGTCACATGTGTAAATCTGCCTAGATCAGACCGTCCTCACAGACTGAGTGGGCGTGCAAGAAGGAGACTAGTGAGAGAGGACACCAAGACACCTATGACTACTCTGAAGGAGCTCCAAGCTTCAGCAGCTGAGATGGAGAGACTCTGCAGACAACAACTGTTGGCCGGGTTCTTCACCAGTCAGAGCTTTATGGGAGAGTGGCAAAGAGAAAGACACTGTTGAAGAAAACTCAGATTCAATCTGGACTAGAGTTCACCAGAAGGACTGTGGGAGACTCCATGGTCAAGAGGAAGAAAGTTCTTTGGTCTGATGAGACCAGAATGGAGCTTTGAGACCATCAGACAAGACGCCAAACACTGACATCACCACAAACACACCATCCCCACTGTGGAGCACGGTGGGGGCAGCATCATGCTGTGGGGATGTTTCTCAGCAGCATCAAGCTGTTCGGGATGCTTCTCGGCAGCCAGTAAAAACCAGGGCGTATGGTCACTGTGGTTCTGGGGCTCCATTCACATTGTTGAGGGCCTCCATGGGCATGGGTTGACCCTACTCCCTATGACATGAACATGTGAAATAGCCTATTTATCACGTTAGCTTCAGCATAACCAAATATGAAATTTAAATGCTAACCTCCCCTTTAAAACAGCTGGAGTTAAATGACAGAAAAAAAGGAATATACTGCAGCACAAGTTCAGCACTACTTCCTCTGTTATTTTTCTTTAAATCCCTGGTCATATATTCTCCATTTCTTTGTCTACACGTGTTCTAGGAGCTGATTTCCTGGCCGTATGCTGTTAGCAAACACCGCTGAGCCTCCCTCTGCTGTTTTCACAGGCGTTCTGTTAATTCTCTTTTTCTTCCTGAACCTGTAAAGCAGCATCGTCTCCTCCTGAGGACTCTTTCCATGTTCCGCTCCAGCCCCCCGCAGTGTTTAACCCCCTGCTCGCTCCAAATTGAACCTCAATAAAAAGTTCAGTTTAACAGGCTGAGTGTGGGATTTGGCACTGCATTGTCTCTGCTTTTCTTCTCATTAAGCTCCAGCGAGATGATTATTTCTTCTCTTTTCTTCTCCGCAGCGCTGGAGTGGAATTACACCCCGCCGCCGCTGCTTCTCTTCTGGGTGCTTTTATGGATCTTGGCCTCTCCTGCAGCAGGGCGGCAGATTATTAATCAGATTCATAAATAATAAAAGATGGCAGCCAGCTCGGGCCCTGGGCGCCAGGGCCACAGCGAGGAGAAATGATGGAGGATAAGTCAGAGAGAACAATATTAACACAAAGCCAGCTGGATTTATCCAAAGTCTGCTTACAGTCCACCTGCTCCACGTCTTTAGAAAAGTAGAGCTGCTTAATATTCAGGAGAAATTAGCATGAGGCTAATCTCTAATTCTCTGGGTGTTTAAGCTAACAGTGAACTACCTGGGAGAAAGAGACTGTTAAAGTTGGTGATAACCTCTGTGCCGCACTTATTCACCAAAGTTAGCTGAAGGTAAATGTGTGGGTTTTTATGAATTTCAATCACTGTGTAAACTTTATCAGTATGATGTGGGTTAGAGAGTGGATTCCTGGCTGAAGTTTCCGCCATTTCACTGCCAAAATTGAACTTCACACCTTCATGACCAGGACTGACTCAGAGATATTTAGACTGGCTCCAAACAATGCATTTACTCTTTATAAGCCAGCAGCTGCAGCACCCTGACCGATCAGCTACTGATATTTAGCTCTTCATTAAAGCTTCCAGTCACTGATTATGGAGTTATTATTGTCGCTTAATTCAGAGCGCAGTTTTAAAGTTTACGGGGAATTACGTTGATTTTTATCTTGATCATATCTGTTAGTGCTCAGAAAGTCTGCTCGCTCTCGTTTCTTTAGCTGAAAATATCACGCACAGATACAACCCCAACTCCAAAAATGTTGGGTCACTGCAAAGATTTAAACAAAAACAATGAAATTTCTCACAAACCCATATTTGATTCAGCATAAACCACTGATCATCAACTGGCGGCCCGGGGGCCATATCAGGCCCCCCAAAGCTTTCTGTCTGGCCCCCAGAAGATCATTAAATTCATAAAAGGTGAAAAAGAAGATGTTGGCTTGTTAAATCCATCCCAAAAATGATTAATGTTTACATAGTTTTAGAATGACTTCACATTTGATCATTCTTTATAGATATTTACTTGCACGCCATTATTAGTTTAAAAAAAATAAAACTAAATAGGGTTAAAGTTGGCAGAAATGTTGCAAAAATGGACAGATAAAGTGGTGAAAAGGGTAAAAGAGTGGCAAAAATGGGTCGTAGAGTGAAACAAATGAAAAATTCACAGGAAAAGTGGTGAAAAGAGGTTGAAATGTTGCACAAAAGAGGGAAAAGGGGGAAAGAAGTATCAAAATGGTTCAAAAGTAGCAAAAAATGCAAAAAAGTAATTTAAATGGGATAAAAGTGGCAAAAAATATAAGAAAAATGGCAAAAATGAGTAAAAGGGTAGCACAAAATGGATAAACATGCAGAAAAAGTGGTGTAAAATGGGTTAAACAGTGGCAAAAATTAGGTTAAACTATCAAAAGGGGCAGAAATATAGCATAAATACCCTGGCATAGTAGTGAAAAGGTCTCAAAGAGAGCCACACGAGGGAATAATTAGCAAGAAATTTTCAAAAAAAGTGGTAAAACTTGCAAAAAAAAGTAATGAAGGGGGTTAGAAAGTGGCAAAAAATGATGAAAGAGTGATACAATGGGGATAAAACATGCAGGAAAAGTGGTTCAAAAGGTGTCAAAAATGTAAAAAAAAAATTGGATAATGAGGCAAAAAAGTATCAAAAAGGGGTTAAAAGTATCAAAAAAAGAGGTGCTTTGTGGGCAGGCCTGTCTTCTCGTGGCCTGCTGCACAATATTTTGTTAATCAGATCAAAATATTTATCAAATTTTTGTGGATTTGAACGTCCGGCCCCAGAGTTTCTGCCGAGACTAAATTTGGCCCTTGTGCAGATGTACCTGATGACCCCTGCCACAGAACACAACACTTCAGATGTTGAAACTGGGACATTTCAAAGCAAATTTTGAATTTGATGGCAGCAACACATCTCAAAAAAGTTGGGACAGGCCAACAATCAATCAGTCAATCGTTTATTTGTATAGCACTTTTCATACAGAACAATGTAGCACAAAGTGCTTTACACACAAAATAATAAAAAAAAGAAATATACATCCCTCCACCCTACCCCATCCTTCTCCTTGCTCCCTGTGCTGGTCTGTGGAAGGGCAGGGGGTCTCAGATCAGCCACACCACCTAATATAAATAATGGCAATACTTGCAAATTAATAACTGCTAGTAAGCAACAATATTTATAATCACAGATCATGGGCGTGTCTCGATAAAGTGGTCCTGACTGAACTAAGGTTGTTAAAATGTCTGAAAGACCAGGCAGAAGGACCGGACCTGAGCTGGACCACTGGTTGAGATAAACTGTACAGCAGGGGTGTCAAACTCAATCACAGAGGGGGCCGGATTCTGCCTTAAGGTCAGAGATGTCAAAAGTATTCACATTCATTATTCAGGTAGAAGTACAGATACTAGGGTTTAAAACAACTTCTGTAGAAGTTGAAGTACCAACTCAAGATTTTTACTCAAGTAAAAGTATAAAAGTACTGGTTTCAAAACTACTTAAAGTACAAAAGTAAAAGTAATGTAAGAGGGAAAAAATGCCATTAAGGACAAAAGCTTAGGCCATGCCACAGGGGCCATTTCCATTCTACCATTTCATTCCATTCTACCATTTCATTCCATTCTACCATTTCATTCCATTCTACTTTCCATTCCATTCTACCATTTCATTCCATTCTACCATTCCATTCCATTCTACTTTCCATTCCATTTCATTCCACTCTACCATTCCATTCTACCATTCCATTCCATTTCATTCTATTTCATTCCATTCTACTCTCCATTCCATTCCATTCTACTTTCCATTCCATTCTACTCTCCATTCCATTCCATTCTACTCTCCATTCCATTCCATTCTACTTTCCATTCCATTCTACCATTCCATTCCATTTCATTCTATTCCATTCCATTCTACTTTCCATTCCATTCTACCATTTCATTCCATTCTACCATTTCATTCCATTCTACCATTCCATTCCATTTCATTCTATTTCATTCCATTCTACCATTCCATTCCATTCTACTTTCCATTCCATTCCATTCTACCATTCCATTCCATTCTACTTTCCATTCCATTCCATTCTACCATTCCATTCCATTCTACTTTCCATTCCATTCTACCATTTCATTCATTCTACCATTTCATTCCATTCTACCATTCCATTCCATTCTACTTTCCATTCCATTCCATTCTACCATTCCATTCCATTCTACTTTCCATTCCATTCTACCATTCCATTTTATTGTTTGTTTTTAAAGCCTTGAATGGACTGCTCCCACAGTACATCTCGGACCTTATCCAAATTTAAGGGCCAGCTTCAGCTCGTGGTCCCTAGGACCAGACTTAAAGCCAGGGGGGACCGGGCGTTTTCTGTGGTTGGCCCTAAACTATTGAACACTCTGCCCCCCCACGTCAGCCCCCACAGTGGAGTGTTTTAAGTCTCGTCTTAAGACCCATTTTTATTCTTTAGCTTTTAACACCGCATGTGTTGTGTGGTCCCCTTTGTCTTTTATTATTTTATTTTGATTTTGAAAGATGTCAAACGTGAATGAAAACAAGCTGAAATGAAATAGGAGTAATGAGGCTATTTTTAAAATGTAAGGAGTAGAAGTAAAATAATTACTCCAGTAAAGTATAGATACCCAAAATTATGTTATGGCAGAAGAGCTTAGTGTGGATGCTGCTAAGGCGCCAGTTTTATCAGAATTTGATGACAATTCTTCGTAAAAAGAAGAACAAAGAACAGCAGTGAGTTGTTCTCTTTTCAAAAAAGACAAAAGTAGAGTTCTTACATGTCTATAGTCGCCATGTTTTGCGTAAGGTAACGAAGTATTTGTACTTAGTTACTTGACACCTCTGATTAAGGTCTGACCTGAGGGCCCACTGTCAACCTCATTTTTCACCAGTAATAAATTATGGGGGAAAAGTTAGCAATGATGATAAATGATTTTGAGATTTAAAAAGTCAAAATGTTAAGTTAAAAGGCTCAAAATCTGACATAAAAAGTCAAACTTATTTGTTTAAAAGGTCAAAACTTAAAATTAGATGTTAAAATAAAACTTTTAATAGGCAAATATATTAAGAAATAAAGTCACAATCATGTTTTTAAGGTAAAAATGTGGCTTAAAATTGAAAATGGTGCACCTAAAAGGTCAAAAAATTAGATCAAGGTGGAAATAATAAATTGAAAAGGTCAAAATATTACATAAAAAGTGAAAATAATCAATTGAAAAGGTCAGAGTTTGATATAAAAGGTAAAAATAATAAATTAACAGTTTAAAATATGAGAAAAAAGTCAAAATTATAAGTTGAAATGGTCAAAATATGAGACAAAAGTGAAAATAATAAATTGACGTGGTCAAAACATGACATAAAAGTCCAAATAATAGATTGAAGTCATAATTCTAAAATGCAAAATTAAAAATTTGAAATGAAAACACAAATGAATTTGTTTTCCCACATTTCTTTTGATCCAATTATTTTTACTCTTTATTATCTTTTACATTTTTATGCTTTAAGGATATTTCAACGTTACATTTTTATACTGGAGGAAATCTGAAGACCTCATATTTTAGGACCAGTTATAATAAGAATATGATGTGATCTTGCGGGCCAGATGTAACTGTACCACGGGCCGGATTTGGCCCCCAGGCCGTGAGTTTGACACCCCTGCTGTACAGGAGCTCAGTGGGTATTCCCCCAGGTGACGTCTTTTACCGTCTTACCTTCATCTAAACACCTGAGAGACAGAGAACGGGGCCTCTCTCTGTCAACATCCATTTCTATTCATCCATGATCAAACGCTCTCCTCCCCCCTGACCTGGCGTCTGACCCGGGTTCATCAGTGGCGTCTCAGCTGCAGCAGCACGTTCATCACGCTTCTTTGATTCCTGCTGCTCCCGTACAGGATGAGGTCGTACGGCTGTGACATCACAAACATGGAGGACAGAGCAGAGAGACGGTTAGACGGCAGGCAGAGAATTAATGAGAGGGGAGAACTGATGAAGGATGAAAACCAGGAGAGCTGAACTAATGTCTGACACAGAGAGGGAAGTCAGCTGGAACACAAATTAACTCACACCTTTACTTCCTGTTTCCTTTCTGTCATCTTTTCCTTCCTTTCCTCACCTCCTAGATATTTATTTGCCTTGTTACTTAAATGAAGCGTAATCTTTGCAGAAATGTTGGGGTCAAATCTTTAAACGAAGGTAAACTTTATTTGAATAATCCGCTCTTTAAAGAGCACATTAACGAAGAGCTTTAACCTCACGCTGATATAAAGCATATGTTTTATTTCCCATCTACCCTGCAGTAATTCACGTTCATCGGTCGGTGAACCCAGAACAAACGCCACCTCCGAGGTCACGGCGACTTATCGGACCGTGACCTCGGACCCCGGCGGCTGAGGGAGGAGGAATAAATGAGCAGGTGTGAGAGGGGCCAAACACGGCGGTGCCTGCAGTAAGTGGCAGTTTATGGAAATGAGAGGTGATCTTTCCACCTGGGCCAGATAACCTCTGCGTTAATCCGCGCTCCTCGACCTCCCACTGCTCCGCTCGCCACACTTTCATTACAGTTTAATCAACGTCCAAAAAAAGAAGAAGCAAAGTGAAGTTAAAAAAGTGCTGCTGATGGAGACGCAGCTCGCTTTGAGACTCGTCAAACTCTCAGGCTGCTGCCGTCCTGCTTTTTCTTCTTCATGGACTCAGCCAGTCCTACACTTCTTCCTGAGGACAGAGATGCACACGGCTACCCACACGGACGAATCATGGCCGCCAGCATGACTCGGACGTGTTATTGTCTCTGCACAAAGACAAACACGTCAAATCACCTGGGACTGATAAAGTCAGTTTTAAAGGTGGAGGAAATAATGGAAACAAGATCAGTGTTAAAAAGTGACCGTGCAAACTGGTGACTCTCAGCTGAGAGCGTCCATGGCTGTCAGCATTAGTTTAGTTTTTCATTAAATTCATATCTGATGTAACCTTGCAAAGCAGATGGATACGCCCATTTCCTTGTTTCTCACTGGTGAATCCATCTGTCAAAGCTCCCATCTGAACCGTTTGGGCCCGCTTAGAAAGTGACAGGACCGATCAGCGACGAGGGGCGGTACTTTCAGGTGCGGCTGAGTCGTGACGTAAACAAGCAGTAGCAAGAGCTGGTGCAGTTATGGAGGAAGAGATTAGCGTGGATGCTGCTAAAGCGCCAGTTTTATCAGAACTTGATGACATGTCTTCATGAAAAGAAGAACAAAGAACAGCAGTGAGTTGTTTTCTTTTCAAAAACGACAAAAGTCAAGTACTGACATGTCTATAGTCGCCATGTTTCACGTTATTCCCTGTAGCTATGCACGCGCAGAGTGATAGCTGCTACGTCACGTGTTTTGTTGCTCTGATTGGCTCGTAGAGATGTGACAGACAGAACGTTCATCCAATCACACTCAGAGTTTTTTTCAAAGCCTCTGCCTTTTCTCAAACGTTTCCTGTTGAAGCTCCATCTGGCCTGTCAGGTTATATCTGATGAAGATATTTTGACATTATAATCAAAAACTAAACAAAAAGACATTCATAAGGACTTCTCTGTTTTTATCCACCACTGTAAAACCTACATCTAAAGCAGTGGTTTTCAAACATTTTTCGCCCAAGGCACACCATATTCATAACAATACAAAATAGACTTTTAAAATAATATAACAGTCAAGGTGGCCCATAAGGGGGATAAAGGGGAGAGGTTTCTGGGGCCCAGACACCTGGGGGTGGCAAAAGTGGGCAAAAGGTGCCCGAAAGGTGGCAAAAATTGATTAAAGTGATGATAAAACATGGCAAAATTGGGTAAAAAGTGGCAAGACAAAGTCAAAAATGGTTAACAATCAGCATAAGAGGCCAAAAAAAATAGGTTAATAGTGGCAAAACATGTTGAAAGTGTCAAAACGGTGGCAAAATGGGTTAAAAGTGGACAAAGGGGTTAAATGTTGTAAAAATGTGGTTAAAATGGTTTAAAAGTGATTAAAAAATGGGAAAAATTAGGCAAAAGTGGCCAAACAAAGGCAAAGTGAGTGAAAATTAGCAAGAAGGTGGCAAAAATGGGTTGAAAGTGTCAAAAGATGACAAAATAGGTTACAAGTGGCAGAAAAGTGGCAAAAAAGGGTTAAAGCTGCTAAAACGTGGTAAAAAGTGATGAAAAAATTGGCAAAAGATGTCCAAATAATAGAAAAAGTAGGCAAAAACCATCAAAAAGATAGAACAAATTATTAAAAAGTTGCAAAATTGCCAAAGAAAGCATCAAAAATGATTTAAGTTGACAAAATTAATTGCAAAATGAGTAGAAAATTGGTTAACTTGGTTAAAAGTAGCATGAAAAAGGATCATTTCAACACCAATTTCAACTCAATAATAGCTTGATTAATGAGGTAACTGTTAGCCAGGATGCTAGCACCAATGCTACTGCTCCAACACACACACTCATCAATAAATCACAACTGGGGAGCGTCCATTCTCTGGGGGTTTTCGGGGGTCCAGTCGGATTCCCAAGGCACGCCTAGACTTGTCTCAAGGCACACTAGTGTTCCTCGCCACACCATTTGAGAACCACTGATCTAAAGGATGTTTGCAGTCACATGACCACACTCATGTGTAAATGCCAGATAGGGGGGAGGAATGAATGGGAACAGAGGAAAGATAGTACTCTAAAGGGGATTTATTATGCAAAATACACTTCTTTCAGGCTTTTCTCACAAAAATAGTCTGGTCCTGGCCTGTCCACAATCCTCTCAAGTACCAGAACCCCCCGCCTTTCTCCACCTATCAGAAAATGTGTGCTGAAACAAGCCGTTCTCAGATTTTCCTCTTATGATGTCCTGTGGGGAGTTAGCCCCGCCCCCATGTTCAGTCGGCCCTCCCCGCTTGGTAGAAAGTTTCACCCTCCTCTCCTGATCTTAGTCTCAGTTGAGAGGAGGATCAGGAGAGCCACACCCATTTCCTGAGAGGGACAGAGTCAGGGGCGGAGTCAGACAGCTCTTAGAAACACAGAAACAGCTCGTTCTGAGCACCGCTGAAACAGATCGGTTTTTTAGACATGCCAGAATCAGATACTGGCGTGTTTTTTCAGCAACAAACTTCACAGGCATGTTTTGGGGGCCTCTGAACAATATAAATGTGTCTTATAATATGTGACCTTTAAATCTTTGAATCAGTGTTACTCAACCCTGCTCAACCAAAGAGCCATAATCCAAATGGTGAAAAGTGAATAAATGGGCAAAAAAGCTGGAAAAGGTGGAAAAATGGGGGGAAAGTGGCATTTAATGTCAGCTGAAATGGGTGAAAAATTGCAAAGGAGCAGAATAACACTGGCTAAAACTGGTGAAAAAGGGCAAAAATGGTTGAAAAAGTGGCTAAAGAAAGTGGTAAAAATGGGCTAAAAGCAGCAGAAATTGATAAAAAGTGGCAAAAAATGGGGAGAAATGGGGCAAAATAGGCATACAATGGAGAAAACTGGGTGAAAAGAGGCAAAAATGGGTGCAAAATCACCAAAAATTGAGATACAAGTGGTCAAAAAGCAGCAAAAAATGAGTGAAAAGTGACTGAAGTTGGCAAAACCTGTTAAAAGGTAGCCAAAATGTGTGAAAAAAAAAATTGCAGGAATAAAAAACGCAGGATAAAAAATGTAAAACTGATGAAAAAGGGCAAAAATGGGAGAAAAGTGGTAAAAATGGACAAAAAAAAGTGGCTAAAAGAAGTGGTAAAAATGGGCTAAAAGCAGCAGAACTGGATTAAGAGTGGCAAAAAAATGTAAAAAAGGGAAAAAATAAAGGTTGACAACTAAGTTTGACCTTTAAAACCTACTGTGTTAATGTGGGAAACAAACTGGTTAATGTAACTTGCAGTGATAAATTTCTGAGGTCAAAGTTTAAAAGAATAATTTTTCAAATTAGGTCATGAAAGAGCCACAAATCATCACAAAAGAGCCACATGTGGCTCCAGAGCCACGGGTTAGTATCCCTGCTCTATGGACCTGCATGCTGCAGTTAGCATCAGAAAACCTACTAGCCAATCAGAGAGATAAAACTTAGTTCATGTGCACCAACATGTATGGAATTTGGGCTTCTGCAAGGCTCTTTTTTGGAGGGGGGTCCAATAACACCACAACCTTTCATTCCCTTCTCCTTTATCCAAACCATTCCTGTCTATCCTTCACTTTCTTTACTGACTCGTTCTTTACCTTTTTACCTGTTTTCACCTCACGTCCCCCCTCCTTTATCCTCCTCTCTCTCATTTACATACACGCCAACACCCATCGCCCCCTCTTTGATCAAACACTCTCCTCCCCCCTGACCTGGCGTCTGACCCGGGTTCATCAGTGGCGTCTCAGCTGCAGCATCACATTCATCACGCTTCTTTGATTCCTGCTAGTCCTGTACAAGATGAGGTCATACGGCTGTGACATCACAAACATGGAGGACAGAGCAGAGAGACGGTTAGACGACAGGCAGAGAATTAATGAGAGGGGAGAACTGATGAAGGATGAAAACCAGGAGAGCTGAACTAATGTCTGATGCAGAGAGGGAAGTCAGCTGGAACACAAACACAAATTAACACACTTTTACTTCCTGTTTCCTTCACTAATTGAATCTTTCCTTCATTTTTGCCTTCTTTTTATGCTTAACTGTCAAATTTCTCCTCTTCTATTTAAACTTCAAACCCCCCTGCTCCCTCCGATGCTCCTCCTCAAACCCTCCTCCTCAATTCCCGTATTCAAGCCTTCTTCACTTCACACACAAAACTGCCTATTTTGGGCCTGATCCCACCTCTGACCAAAGTCAGGAAAGGCCTGATTATTTGATGGTGATAAAGATGATCTAGACTTATTTTCCTGTGCTGTGAGATGTGTTTGGAGTGATTTAACCCTTCCTGAGCTGCTCTGGTTTAATACAATCAGAAATCCTGTTGCGTGGCGTCAGTGATAACCAATCAGGAAGCAAGCTGATCGAAGGAGGAAGCACAGCAAACACAGCCATGGTGATGGTATTAACCCCTTAAAGCCTGTTGTCGCATATTATAATATCATGTATAATACCTTTATCTAATCAATATGATCATAAATTACTGTAAAAACTTATGAATACAATCTGAAAAATGATTTAAAAAATGCCCTCAAGTGGATTATAAGTTACCAAAAACACCTGACGTATCAAATGATATACAAAAAATATAAATGTTAAATTTTATGGAAATTTGGATTTTTTGGATTTCAGTAGAAAGTGAAATAAACATTTCATTTCCAAAAAATGAGAATTTTCTGGCTATAATTTGTGTTTTCAGGCTTTGAGGGGCTAAACATGAAGCATAAATAAGCTGGACGCCAAATACGGAGAAGCAACTTCTTGTTTTTTGGCGACAAAATCAGTGTTCCCAAAAAAAAAAAAAAGAAGTAAAATTAACCATTCAAAACCTGAATTAATGTTTCTCAAAATCTATAAATTTACATTTCTAATGTGTGAACCAAGCTAACCAGCTACCTGAACACTCGTGACCATAAAACATTTGATTCAGGACAAAAAAACAAAAAAAAACAGCATTCAAAAAGAGAGAAGCCGCAAAATTCAAGGAGAAACTCTTCAATTTTGCAGAATTCACTAAAATTGATACCAACAATCACGGCTCTATCAGTGATTTAGGACCCCAAAGAAACTTCCTGTTTCATGGCGAGCATAAAAATCGCCGTGACTACATTTTTTTTGTGTCTTGAGTGTAGACTGACTTGAATCCACTGGCAGTTGTAGAAAGGCGACCCCTATCTTACCTTAATGTTTTCCTCCCTAGAGTCCCTACCTCCTCATCTGCTCTTCTTTCGCCCCGTCCACACGGAAACAAATTCAGGTGTATACACAAAAGTTTTTTGTCATATCCACACAGAAATTGCGTTTCGGGTGCCTGTAAACAAAATCCGTAAACAACTACCATTTCGTGTGGACTTCTATCCACATCTTTCTTGAAACGATTACGACACACACAGCTTAGCTCTCTTACGACGCCTGTGCGGGTACGACCTAAACAACAATGGCTGAATACAGGGTTGTGTTCGTGCTGCAGAAGCTACCGAGCTTGTTATGGATTTTATAGCAAAATCTGATGCTCCTTTACCACCACCGCCACCTTTGTGTCAGTTTTCTGTGATCTTCTTCCCTCGTTTGGCGAATGTCCGTGGCAGCGTTACAGCACCACGCACAGGCTTGGCATATGCACTACAGTGTTTTCAGCAGTTCCGTGCTTAGGTGGATATTTCCTGAAACAATTCCGTCTTTACAGAAAACTTTTTCAACACGAAACGGCAATATATCGTTTTTGTCTCCGTGTGGACGGGGCCTTTATTGTGTCCTCACCTTTACATTGCTGCTGTTGCATTGCTTCTTAACTTTGTGTACTTTCCTTCCCTCATCTCCTCACATCCTTAGCTTCCTTCTTCTGCTTTCCTTGTGTCCTATTCTTCTGTCGACTTTCTTAATGAAGTAAAATTCTTCCTCATTCCTTGAATTCGGAGCCTCTGTTCCCATTTTCCTCCCTTTCCATTCTAAAGCTACAGCACTAACACCAGGTGAGCTCTCTTACCTCCCTGAAGTTCTTTTGAAGCTTCCTGGTGTCTGAAGTTTCCCCGAGTTTACTGTAACTTTCTCCGTGAGTCTTTTCTTCGCCTCCTTTGGCTGAAATCATTAAATCGAATCTCTGCGAGTCTCTTTGTTCACCTCGACGCTCCCTTCCAGCTCCTCAGGTCCCTCTCTTTCTTCCCTCCTCAAACTGCCATTCTCTCGCTCGTCCTTTTTCCCGCCTTTGTTTAATTTCTTCTGTAAGCACATGAAGATTAATTGGGCCTCTCTTTCAACTTTTTCCTGGCACCTTTTTCCTCTCTCTCGCCCGCTCTCGCTCTCTCTCTCGCAGGAATGCCTCTCATCATCTTTTCATTAGCGCTACCTCTGCCCTTATACATTATTCAGCCCCAGTCTCTGCAGAGCTCGTCCTTTATTAGACTGTCGCCAGAGTGCATTCCACAAACTCATTAAAAAACTATTAAAGGCTGATGATTTCCTCTGATAAAGCCCAGCCAGCTCCACGTTTGCTTTTCTGACTGATCTTCTGACGCCGTGTGACGACGTTACCGCTCAAGTCAAGAGGAACATCTGCACGCCGGTTAGCCCGGGCTTTAATTTAACCTTTCGAAAGGGTGTTTAATCCCAGCTGGATCTAGGAAAACTGTCATGACACCCACGTAAATGTACCCACACAGAGCAGGTTATACTGTATAAGCTCTTTAATATATCTGCAGATTAATGACACTAAACCTCACCGTTATTTAAAGACCCTACTTCTGTTAGACGAAACACCTCCTCAGCTCGTTTGCAGGTACAACCTGCAGATATTTACATGCATGATCCTCTTTAAAAGAACACAAACTCAGGTTCTGGCAGTGCCATTGCATTTTAGGTGTAATTAACACACGTTACTGTTCCCTCCCCTTTCAGACCTCAGTCAGAAGCCAAAGAAAAAATATTTTCAATAAATACTGTGCTCAGTGATGTGTTTTTACTCAATATTAGACTAATGTTATCCTTTCATTGATGAATTTCACATATTGAGGGGGAAACAACATTTTTAAAAGTGGCTTTGCAATCCAGACTACACCAGTGTGCAGCAGAGTAGAAGGTGAAAACAGTTTTGAAACCTCTCTTCTCCATTCATTGTGTAAAATTTATCTTTGAAATACAAACAGTGGATCAATGCTTACAAAAATAAGTTCTAATGGAGTTCTGAGATTGAATTATGAGATCAAAGTCAGAATTATGACAATTAAAGTCAAAATTCTCCGAACAAAGTCAAAATTATGAGATCCAAGTCAGATTTCTAGATTAAAAACAAAAAATGTAAGATCAAGTCGAAGAGGTCAAAGATAGAATCCTGAGGTTAAAGTTAGAATTATGAGATTAAAGGTCACAGATTTGACCCCTTTAAGACAAGTTAATATCAGTCCCAGAGGTCCCCAAAACATACCTGTGAAGTTTGTTGCTGAAAAAACACTCCAGTATTGGATTTTTGCATGTCTAAGAACTCCTCTGTTTCAGCCCTGATCAGAATGAGCTGTTTCTGTGTCTGTGGCTTTAAATGTTAATGAGCTGTCTGACTCCGCCCCTGACCACGCTCCTCCCAGGAAATGGATGTGACTTAATAGAGTGGTGCAGTCGTGACATAATTTTGTAGGCAAACCCGGAGTTAGCGTTACATGGGTTCCCTCTGCGCCGAGCCTATGGGATTTTTCACTGGGTTTTTGGATTGTTGCTGAAAATAAGCTCCATGTCCAATGAAAGTTTGTGAAACTTTCACATTTTGTTCATAAAGATAATCTTCATAAACTGATAATATAAGAATCACATCTGGTTCATTAATCTAACTGTTGTAAGTAAAAAGCTAACGTCATGCTCTATTGAACTACAACACAGTCGACTGAATTTACGTCACCACACACAGATACAACTGAACGGCTCAGTTGCCGCGCTTCAGATGATGACGTATGTAGTCCTTGTTAGCTATCTTTTAGCAACCGCCTTTATTAAGATGTGAAAAGATACATAATTCAAATGTGGGGCACGTTTCAGATGTATTTTATGTCGCAGGATAAAACGTTAAACTCTCTTGAGCTTGTGTTCACCACAGACCTTATTTTAGGCATTTAACCAAAAATGCATTCGAAATTCCTACAGACTTTCAGATGAGGGAACCAGAAGTGCTAAAATGCTAACTTACTTCAGCATTTTAGGACTCATTCCTGCACCACTCTATGGATGTGACTCTCCTGATCCTCTCAGCTGAGACTAGGATCAGGAGAGGAGGGTGGAACTTTCATCCAAGTGGGGAGGGCCTACTGAACCAGGGGCGGGGCTTACTCCCCACATGACATCGTGAAGGGAAAATCTGAGGACGACTTGTTTCAGCACACATTTTCTTAAAGGTGGCAAAAGAGAGGAGAGGAGAAAATGGATTTCACTGATTCTTGGGGGGATTGTGCACAGGCCAGGGCCACATATTTTTGAATTAGAAAAGCCTGAAAATGGGTATTTTGCATAATATGTGACCTTCAAAGCAAGAATTAGGACATTAAAGTCAAAATTCCAAAGTCAGAATTATGTGATTACAGCAAGAGTACCTTGATGCAGACAAGATGGCCGACATACATCCAATCCATACCAGAAGTCTCAACCGGAAGTCCGTACATCCAAGGTTAGGCTTAGGCATTAAAACCCGAGTGGTTAGGTTCAGGGTAAGGCAGTGGGGAAGGTGATATATTTAAGATCCAGCACCAAGGGTTAGGGTTAGGCACGAAAAAGACTGACAGACACCAGCAGCTGAGGCCAACATGAAGAAGAAACTTCCACTTGGGACTTCTGGCATGGATTGGATGTAAAGCGACGCCCATGTCGGCCATCTTGACTGCAGTCGGGTCCCTCTCAATTAAAGTCACAATTCAGAGATCAAAGTCAAAGTTATGAGATCAAAGTCCGAATTCTAAGATAAAAGACAAAAATTTAAGATCAAGTCAGAACTATGAGATTAAGTTAGAATTATGACATTAGATTTAAAAAAAAAAAAATCTGAAATTAAAGTCAAAATTCTGATTTTTTTTGTGTGTGAAGAGTCATAATCTTGATATTTTATTAAAAATTTTGAAAGTAGAGTCAGACATCTTGGATTTATGATGGAATTCTACCTTTTCCTTGAGTGTAAATTCATAATTCTGACAAAAATGTCATAATTATGCATTGATATCAAAATTCTGAGAAAAAAATCTATTTTTTGTTTGTTTTGTTTTTGTCAGAAATCAGACTTTATTCTCTTGATTTGAAAAGAATGCTTCTTAAATCAAAACCTTATCTGACCTTATTCCCAGAATTTAAAAAGAATATTTGATCTGAAATGAAAGGAGTCCTTCTGCTGATCCTGCCCCTGTTTTGCAGCATGCATTGATCTAAAAGCAGGTCTGACGTCTAAGGAGGTGTGAGAGTCCAAAGACAACTGACCAGGACTTGGTCAACATCAGCATGTTAGTCCTCACAGTTCAGCAGCAGGAGGACGATGTGAGCAGTTGTGTGTCGTTTTATAACTAAGACACACCGACACTGGACGGACGGCGGCGGCAAATAGAAAGTTTTAAACACCATTCTATACTGATATATAGCTTAAAGATATTTTTATCCACTTAGACCTTCCTGAGTGATTTGAAGCAAACAGAACCTTAAATTTCTTTCTCCAAATCATTTTTTCTGGTTCTTTTCCAGCGTACCTCTGATTCTGATCCATTCAGCCTCTCCGAGATGCCTGACACCTGTTCACAGATGTTCACAGACTTTTTCTCCACTTTCCTGAAAATCCTGCCAAGATTTGAGCTGTTTTATATCCAGGGGGGATGTTGGGAGTATTTTGGAGATACACGCAGCTCCTCTGACATGTTAATTGATGCTTTTGGTGTTTTTAGCGCCTCTGTTCTCGGCTCTCTCCGGGGAGTTGCCTCCTCTCTGTGATTTGCCGTGGGAGTTTAACAGCGGCTGTGATCACACCGGAGCAGATAAGACGAGAGAAACACGCAACAATCAGGCTCGCAGGGTGTCGGCTGATTCGCAGAGGCCTTTTTTAGTTTCAGAGGAAGACTGGGAGGTGTAGAGAGAACAAGTCTTCTTCTTTACCAGGAACCAAAACAGCTTTCATCCCCTGAACATCTTAATTTTTCCTTTCAAACCATTGAAAATCCTCTTAAACCAAAGGGTTAGACTTGTTTTTAAAGACTTTATACATGCAGTTTATTCAAATATAAAGCCTGAAGAGAGAAGTCACTTATTTCCAATGTTAGATGGGGGCAGGAAGTGAAGACAGCAGTTCAGAATCAATGTGAGTGGAGGAAAGATTTTCCGTTAAAGCTCTAGGTGGGCCTGCATGCATCAGAACATGTCTACATCCGTTTACTATGATGGACTATGACAGACTATTCAGAGAGGATGGAGGGGAAAGGCAGACCCAGCTTCTACAGCATTCCACTCTCTGACTTTGATGATGTCATCCTTTGAAGTCAATAAAACATTCCATCCTTGCTTTTAAAGATGATATCAAGCCTATAAAACATACCATCCTTGCCTTTAAGGATGATGTCAAGCCTATAAAACATTCCATCTTTGCCTTTAAAGATGATATCAAGCCTATAAAACATTCCATCCTTGCCTTTAAGGATGATGTCAAGCCTATAAAACATTCCATCTTTGCCTTTTAAGATGACGTCAAGCTTATAAAACATTCCATCCTTGCTTTTAAAGATGATGTCAAGCCTATAAAACATTCCATCTTTGCCTTTAAAGATGATGTCAAGCCTGTAAAACATTCCATCCTTGCCTCTAAAGATGATGTCAAGCCTATAAAACATTCCATCCTTGCCTTTAAAGATGATGTCAAGCCTAAAAAAATTCCATCCTTGCCTTTAAGGATGATGTCAAGCCTGTAAAACATTCCATCCTTGACTTTAAGGATGATGTCAAGCGTATAAGATATTCAATCCTTGCCTTTACAGATGATGTCAAGCCTATAAAACATTCCATCCTTGCTTTTAAAGATGATGTCAAGCCTATAAAACATTCCATCCTTGCCTTTAAAGGTTATGTCATCCTTTGAAGTCCATAAAACATTCCACCCTTGCCTTTGAAGATGATGTCAAGCCTATAAAACATTCAATCTTTGCCTTTAAAGATGATGTCAAGCCTGTAAAACATTCCATCCTTGCCTCTAAGGATGATGTCAAGCCTGTAAAACATTCCATCCTTGCCTCTTAGGATGATGTCAAGCCTATAAAACATTCCATCCTTGCTTTTAGAGATAATGTCAAGCCTATAAAACATTCCATCTTTGCCTTTTAAGATGACGTCAAGCTTATAAAACATTCCATCCTTGCTTTTAAAGATGATGTCAAGCCTATAAAACATTCCATCTTTGCCTTTAAAGATGATGTCAAGCCTGTAAAACATTCCATCCTTGCCTCTAAGGATGATGTCAAGCCTATAAAACATTCATTCCTTGCCTTCAAAGGTGATGTCATCCTTTGAAGTCCATAAAACATTCCACCCTTGCCTTTGAAGATGATGTCAAGCCTATAAAACATTCCTTCCTTGACTTTAAGGATAATGTCAAGCCAATAAGATATTCCATCCTTGCCTTTAAAGATGATGTCATCCTTTGAAGTTCATAAAACATTCCAAGCTTTCGTTTTTTAGATGATGATGTCAGGCCTACAAAACATTCTACCCTTGCCTTTAAAATGATGTCATCCTTTGAAGTCTATAAAACATTTAATCCTTGCCTTCAAAGATGATGTCAAGCCTATAAAACATTCCATCCTTGCCTTTAAAGATGATATAAAGCCCATAAATCATTCCACCTTTGCCTCTAAAGATGATGTCATCATTTGAAGCCTCTAGGTTCCTTGCAGTCATGGGATTCTTGTGATGCACAAATGTCTGTTGGGGGTGAAGAATTTGGGGGCTGCCATTTGGAAAGAATGGGAACAGAAGAAAGTTAGTGCTTTAAAGCTCTAAAGAACCCGTACGCTGCAATTATCATAAATTCTTCATACATTGAGCATGATCCCTTCACTTTACAGAGATTTTTTTTTTTTACCACAGTTTAACCGAATTTTAACAGGTGTGGCCAAATACTTTTGTCTACATACTGTCAGGGTTTTTTTAAAGGATAAGCTAAATTTGTGGTGAAATATTTGGACTTAGTTTGATAAATGAAACTGAAGGTATTTTCTTCCTCTATTAAACTAAGTTTTGCAGCGTTTGGAGTGAATTCAGGACAGTTTCATGTAAATGTGAGAGTTTTCTGAGGACCCCGCAGGTCTAGGAGGTTGTTTGGTGTTTTTCTGTGGCTGTTTACAGCGTTTTTTACCGCTCCGCTTCATATTTAGTCAAAGCGACCCAGAAGGAAACTGGTCCTGACATGAAATTTGGAGCTGGGCTGCAGAAAGTGCTGTGAGTAATGAGCGTCTGCTCGAGGTGTCAAATAAGAGGATTACCTCGTTTGGGGGCTTTCAGAAGATAAGTGGGTATCTGAGCGCTCATTCAGCCTCGCCGCCTGAACCCCGACCTTTCACAGATGGAGGGGGGCGGGGCCTAGAGGAGGACCCTGAATCTGTCTATCAGGGGAGCTGACATTTGGGAGAAAACAAACCTCGCTCTCATTCATATGGAAAACTTTTACTGTAACCTTTGAGCGGGGCGCTAATCAAGAGGGGAGCTGATAATCTGAGAGTAATCTCCGCTCAGGTCTGTCTCTTCAATGGCGGCGGAGCGGGGATCCATCTAATCTGTCCGAATTAAATGAGATCCATCACTGATCGGGATAATGGCCCCGGCAGATTGTGTGCAAAAATCTGCATTAATAATTCAGCGCTGATTTTTTATTATTCATGAGCAGGAGAGTGAGAGGGCGAGAGAGGCCTGCTGCTGCTTTAAAGGAGCAGACCGCGCATTTACATCTGCAGATTTACAAAGATGAGGGGGCTTTTATTCTGAAAAGGATGACACGGAGATAAAAAATCAGGGGAAAGGAAAAATTAGATTATTCAGCACCAATTTTCCTTCCTCAGAGGATGAACTGGGCCGTCCTGTACAGATAAGTTGGTGTTTGCAGAGACAGTTCTAGAATTGTCCTTACAGGTGTACTCACACACAGGTACCCCGTACATGTTCAAAAGTCCCACCACAGTCCACGATAATCCTGCCTGAGACCAGCTCTTCATATAGACCAGGGTCTGGTGTCCAAGTCAGGTAGACTCGTGACTTAATGGAGTCAGCTTTGGGGTCAAACACGGTCAGATCCAGGCGCAGGACCTTCAAATGGAAAATCACTCATCATAATTTTTAACCCACAAGTTTTTCACCATTATTTCATTTTTTAATTTCACTGTTTCAGCTTTTTCGCTTCTTATGACTTCTTGCCTAAAATTTGAAATGTTTATCTCAATATTTGTACTTTTTATCTCATAATTGTGACTTTTTATCTCATGATTTCAATTTTTTCTCATAATTGTGACTTTTTATCTCATAATTGTGACTTTTTAATTATGATTTTAACTTTTTATCTCACAATAGAAACTTTTTTCTCATGACTTTGGTTTTTGTCTCATAATTTCAACTTTTTATCCCATGATTTTTTTTAACTTTTAAACTTTTAAATTTCAACATTTTCCAGATATTTATGATCATGTATTTCATATCTTTGACTCTTCCTCCTGTTTATGATTACCTTAAAACTTTAACTTTAAGTCTCTTATTAATGATCTAAAATCTCATTATCTTGATTTTAAAGGAACTTTTCCTTTAAAATCAAGCCAGAATGTTGGTGAAGCTGGGGATGTTGGGGCTTATTCTCTCCTCTTTAGTAGACCAAAGTTGCAGACAGAGGCCAGTCAGCATAAGGGAAAGACTGTTTATTTGTCCATATTGGTTAAAGCCTCATCATGTCTTCGTGCTGATTTCTCTGAGCAGAAGCAGCTTCTTATCTCATGGTCTGTGTGCTGAGTGTGATCTCAGCTCTGTTCGTGTTTCCTCAGCGAAGAAGAAGAAGTTTGAGTGCGATTAAACTTTACTGTACTCTAAAACTACAGCCGTGTTTAAGGAGAGCAGAGTGGAACTGACAAAGAAGAGCTATCTGTAAAATCCGGCCCCGGGATTAAAACCATCACACCTGAGCGCCGAGGCAGCGAGTCGGAGTTAACTGGGTTTTAATGCTTTCTGTTTAATCTGGGTGGCAGCAGCCCCTCACCTTCATCCGTCTCCTGTGAAGTTTTCTCTTTAAAATATTCAGAGAGCGAGCGAGGCAGCCACACGTCTGTGTTTAAACTTTAAAAGCGCACAGTCTCAGTGAGATGTCAGCAAAAGTGGAGTGAAAGAGCCGCGGCAGCTTTGAGGCTCACATTCATGGAGACGGTTTTGAATTTAAGGACTTAATGTTAAAAGATGGAAAGATGTGATGGAAAATGTCACGTATTGACAGAGACTGTCACAGACAAACATTAGAAATTCTGATTTCTACTTTAAAGGATGTGAAGAAACTTTTTTATGTTTTCTGATTTACACAGACGCTGATCATTTTCTAAAGCTGTTTGCTGAGATTTTCTCTAAAATCACTGCTCAGAGCCAAAACACTTTATCACATCGATACTGACGTCAAAGACTCCGCCAGGGTGCGTTCAAGGACACTCATACTGAACTTTAACTGACCTGTTAAAGAGTCAGAAAATAGAACAACAGCAATTAAAGATGCAATTACAGTAAGGGTTCTGAATAGCCATGCAAATCTGATAGAGAGTCCAGGTTCCAGGTCTATAATCAGGTGCATCTTTCAAATCTTCCAGCTGATTGGCTGGAGGACGAGCAAGACCAATCAGCATCATTTGTGGAGAAAGAGGTGAAAGCTATGAAAGTGACGGACACGATGTTTATCCAGTAACCATTGACGTTTTATTTTGAAAGGTTCTGCTCTTCCCAAACACCGCCTATGGCAGTGGTTCTCAACTGGTTGAGTCCCGGGACCCACCACCAACTCCTCAAGGAGAATACCGACCCAAATTTTGGAACTCTTTTTGGTCAGTCAGATATATTTAATAAAAAATAGTAGACCTTGGGCCTCAGACAGTACAAAAGGTGAAACAAAACAATGAAACTGGACAAAACATGCATGTTTTACAGAGTCTCATAGACAATTTGGCGCAATTTTTTCCCCAACACACATCTGCGACCCACTGAAAAGGGCTTCGTGACCCACTTTTGGGTCCCGACCCACCAGTTGAGAACCACTGATCTATTGGGTGTTACCCCGATGATGTAGAATATTAAATAATATATCTAAAGCAGTCTACCTGGGGTGTCAGATGTGGTCCTTTCAAAATAAACTCAATCAAAACCAATAAAAAAAGAAGTCCTGTCCACCACCTCCTCTGTTTACAACTCGTTTTGAATTAAGGACCCTGTTCACGAGAAACTGCCCTCTAAAGGTCTATTTACACAGTAAACTAATGTTGTTGTTTCATGGATGAACGTCAGATTATGAGGGAGAAAAGCGGTTAAAAAGGCCCCTCCTGGTTTGATGTCTGATGTCTGAGTGCCCGAAAGTACTCCTGATTGGTCCGGTCATTTAAGGGCTCAATCTGTCAAGATGGGAGCTTTGCAAAATGGATTTGGAAACAGATGAATCCATCTGCTTTGCAAGGTTAATGATGTGCACAAATGTCAGGAGAAGTAGAGGAAACTCAGACTACTTTCATGGAAAATAATTAAATAATAAAGTGCAAAAATGAATGGAAAATGGGAAAAGCAGTTGAGAAGTTGCAAAACGCCGGTTAAAAGGGGTTAAAAATGTTACAAAAATGGCCTGATAATGTCAAAAAATGGTGTTAAAAAGTTGCAAAAGTGTGCTAAATGAGGGGAAAAGTGACATTAATAAGCAGGAACAGTGGGGAAAAGTGGTTGTTCACTTTTGAATTGAAGTTTTTCTTCAGCACAGAGCTTTGATATTTTATGCCATTGAATACCTGCAGGATCAAATCTCATACAGATAGTTTCAACAGGATTTATCTGGATGTATCAGGATATATCTGTTTATTAATTTTCCCCGTTATTACTGTGCTGTCTGAAGATCCTATAGATCATGCTTTACTGTTTGTAACCTGCTGGATTGTTGGTGCAGCTTGTATCTGCTTTTATTTATCAGGTTTTTGAGGGGATTTATAAGGATGCAGAGATCTGAGAAAATTGTGCATCAAATAACATCCATTTAGCTTTGTTGAAATGTGCAGAAACAGCAACACCTTTCTCTAAAGAAGCATCACAGGAGAAACCTTCAGATTTTCTGCTTCTCTGTTATTTTTGCTTCGTAGCATAAAACTTTTATGTGTTAATGATTTTAAGGAGTCTTGTTCTGATAGAAGAAGGCTTTCATAGCTTAACACTGATGTTTGCACGGGTTGTTGTTTTTAACCCACACAGAGGAGAAATCTGCACACACAGATGAACATGGCTGTTTATAATTAACCCTTTGTTAGGTGTGATTGGTCCCATTAAAACGAGTTATCAGGACTCAATAATGTATGAAAGTGTTGTTGTTAATGTGACCTGATCTCAGTGTTTCTGTCTCTTTAGTATTCCTCTGACTCTCTGATTCTGGATGAAAGTGCCGGAATCACATCCTCCTCCTCCTCTGACATCTGAAATTCTCCTTTTTCTCTCTTTTTGTGTTTAATTCTTAAAGTGGTGAAAATACGACAACCTGAATACAGATGTCAGCACCACTACGGTCAAAAGACTGAAGTTCATAAAAATCTGAGTGTTGAACAGAAACTTAGAAGGTTGGGTTCAGACATTATTTTCTGATTCACAAGTTTCATGATCTATTTTGTCAGGTTTGATTTATGACTGTCAAAAAACAACTTAAAACCACTCAATAGTCACAGAATTACTATGACAACCACTCAACAGGCACAGAGTTATTATGACAACCACTCAACAGTCACAGAGTTACTATGACAACCACTCAACAGGCACAGAGTTACTATGACAACCACTCAACAGGCACAGAGTTATTATGACAACCACTCAACAGTCACAGAGTTACTATGACAACCACTCAACAGGCACAGAGTTACTATGACAACCACTCAACAGTCACAGAGTCATGATGACAACCACTCAACAGTCACAGAGTCACTATGACAATCACTCAACAGTCACAGAGCTACTCTGATGACCACTCAACAGTCACAGTCACTATGACAACCACTCAACAGTCACAGAGCTACTCTGATGACCACTCAACAGTCACAGTGACTATGACAACTACTCAACTGTCACAGAGTCACTATGACAACCACTCAACAGTCACAGAGTCACTATGACAACCACTCAACAGTCACAGAGTTATTATGACAACCACTCAACAGTCACAGAGTTACTATGACAACCACTCAACAGGCACAGAGTTACTATGACAACCACTCAACAGTCACAGAGTCATGATGACAACCACTCAACAGTCACAGAGTCACTATGACAACCACTTAACAGTCACAGAGTCACTATGACAACCACTCAACAGTCACAGAGCTACTCTGATGACCACTCAACTGTCACAGAGTCACTATGACATCACTCAACAGTCACAGAGTCACTATGATGACCTCTCAACTGTCACAGTCACTATGACAACCACTCAACAGTCACAGAGTCACTATGACAATCACTCAACAGTCACAGAGCTACTCTGATGACCACTCAACAGTCACAGTCACTATGACAACCACTCAACAGTCACAGAGCTACTCTGATGACCACTCAACAGTCACAGTGACTATGACAACTACTCAACTGTCACAGAGTCACTATGACAACCACTCAACAGTCACAGAGTCACTATGACAACCACTCAACAGTCACAGAGTCACTATGACAATCACTCAACAGTCACAGAGCTACTCTGATGACCACTCAACAGTCACAGTGACTATGACAACCACTCAGCAGTCACAGAGTCACTATGACAACCACTCAACAGTCACAGGGTCACTCTGACAATGACTCAGCAGTCACAGAGTTACTATGACAACCACTCAACAGTCACAGAGTTACTATGACAACCACTCAGCAGTCACAGTCACTATGACAACCACTCAGCAGTCACAGAGTTACTATGACAACCACTCAACAGTCACAGAGTTACTATGACAATGACTCAGCAGTCACAGGGTCACTCTGACAACCACTCCACAGTTACAGAGTTACTATGACAACCACTCAGCAGTCACAGTCACTATGACAACCACTCAGCAGTCACAGAGTCACTATGACAACCACTCAACAGTCACAGGGTCACTCTGACAACCACTCAGCAGTCACAGAGTTACTATGACAACCACTCAGCAGTCACAGAGTTACTATGACAACCACTCAACAGTCACAGAGTTACTATGACAACCACTCAGCAGTCACAGAGTCACTATGACAACCACTCAGCAGTCACAGGGTCACTATGACAACCACTCAGCAGTCACAGAGTCACTATGACAACCACTCAACAGTCACAGAGTTACTATGACAACCACTCAACAGTCACAGAGTCACTATGACATCACTCAACAGTCACAGAGTCACTATGATGACCTCTCAACTGTCACAGTCACTATGACAACCACTCAACAGTCACAGAGTCACTATGACAATCACTCAACAGTCACAGAGCTACTCTGATGACCACTCAACAGTCACAGTCACTATGACAACCACTCAACAGTCACAGAGCTACTCTGATGACCACTCAACAGTCACAGTGACTATGACAACTACTCAACTGTCACAGAGTCACTATGACAACCACTCAACAGTCACAGAGTCACTATGACAACCACTCAACAGTCACAGAGTCACTATGACAATCACTCAACAGTCACAGAGCTACTCTGATGACCACTCAACAGTCACAGTGACTATGACAACTACTCAACTGTCACAGAGTCACTATGACAACCACTCAACAGTCACAGAGTCACTATGACAACCACTCAACAGTCACAGAGTCACTATGACAATCACTCAACAGTCACAGAGCTACTCTGATGACCACTCAACAGTCACAGTCACTATGACAACCACTCAACAGTCACAGAGTCACTATGACAACCACTCAACAGTCACAGAGTCACTATGATGACCACTTAAGATCATTTCATTGATATTTTAGTGAAAATTAGCAGCTTTTCATGTCTGTGAGAACTCTGCCTGGACTGCAAACTAGTTTTTTCTTGGAGGCCCATGGATGGAGCCTTGCCTGGGCTGAAAAAGACTCCCGTTGTAATTTTGTTTTAATTTTGACACTACAGTATTTTAGGTAAATCAATGAACTGGTTGTGGTCCTGTAGCTGAATACATGCATTTAATAAAACATGAACAAGCCAACTTTGATTTATCTCCTGTCTTAAAAATGACTCACTTCATCTTTTGGCTCCTTTTTGGAGATGTTTTTTATTTCCCACATATCTCTCTGAGCTAATGGATGCTGACGCTGTCTTTAAGTCTATGAGCTGATCATTCTGTGGTTAAAAAAGACATTTATAGATGAGAATAATGACAAAAGAGTCAGCGTTTGGAGTTCTTTGTGTCTGAAATGTCATCTTTTAACTCACTGAGATAGTCCTTATTTTTCTGACAGTCTTTGAGTTTTATTTTAATCCCTCTGGCTGAATAAAGACCATTAGCAGCCGCTCTTTGTCGGCGCTCAGATGGGGCCGAATGTGTGAGACTGGAGGGAAAATGAATTAAACATCGGTGAGAGACGGAGAGTTATGAGCAGTGTCCAGTCTAATAAGGCTGAGCATTAACAGAGAGGCTGCACACAGAGACACGTCCAGCTCTGTCTCTCTGCAAACTTTTCCAGACAAAAATGGACCAAATGTGCAGAAAAGACGGGCGCTTTCTCTGTCATTACTGTCTCTGATGTTACTAATAACACTACAGTCAAAGTAGAAGCTGGTGTCCAGGGGAAAATCTGCTCTAGGTTAACTTTTGGACACTCATTATCACACATAATTAATAAATATCAGGCTCTGATTTATTTTTACAAAGCTAATGAAATATTTTCAGAGGAAATGAGGCGTGCAGAGGCGGTCTTTCATGCAAAGTTAGAAAAAGGGACATGATGGGAGGAGCTGATGCTCACTGAATCATCTTCATCTTAATAACAACCTATAGTTTCATGCTAGTCAGCCTCAATCAGGAGTACAGAGAAGATACCGGCCCATCTATCCATCTAGTGGATTGTTAGACCAGGCTGACACAAGGCCAAGGCCTGGACATTTGTGGACTCAGACAGATATGGAAGGCAAAAGGGGGGCTAAAGTACCCTCTTTGGTGCCCTCTAGGTGGGCAAAGTTTGACCAAATGCCCTTTTTAATGACCTCTATGTGGACAAAATCCAGCAAAGTGTTGACAAATTGTCCTCTTTAGAGGCCTGCAAGTGGACAAAAATTAGCATAGCGCCCTCTTTGGTGATCTCTAAGTAGGGGTGTGTGATAGGACGATCTCAGACTGTGAAATAATAGAATGTGTCGGCTAAGCTGTTTTATCCTAGAATCAACTCTTTTACGTCAGCTCTTTTCTCCCTCACTCCCTCCCTTTCTGCTTTCAGACGCAGCGGTGATTCACGGCTGGAAAGGAAACTGAAACTTCAGATTTAGTCCTTAAGAAGATTTCTAACCACCGAGCTCTGTCTTGGTTTTTAAACCATCAAACATTTGTTTGCACCAAGGTTATTATAGTTAACTGAAACTAACTAAAACTACAATTCAAAAATCATTTTAGATAACAAACTGAATCAAAACTAAGCTTTACCAAAAAAACGAAAACTAACTAAATCTTTACAGTGCGCTTACAAAACGAACTAAAATAAAATAGAAATGTCGACAAAATATCCTTAGCTTTAGTCTTTGACACAACCAGACTGACTGACACCTACACCTCTGGGGAGTGTAAAATGGCCTGATCTGATTGGTTAAGACTTCACACAGTGGTAGTTTTATGTCTGGAGTTTTATTCAAACATCATCATTAAATAAATAAAGGATAAGTGAAGAGTAGCCTGTTTGAATATGTTTTTTATAAAGGTATGACGTTCCCTCAGCCCCGACATCTATCCGCAAAAAACTAAAACTAACACTAAAAAACTAAAACAAAGCATTTTTACAAAATAAAAACTATACTAAACTAACAATCCAGCAGTCAAAACTTATAAAAACTAAAACTGAAATCAAACACAGAAAGTGAAAACAAATATGAAAAATCCAAAACTATTATAACCTTGGTTTTCACATTCTGCAGAAAGTTTAAGAAAATTTGAAAGAGTTTGAAAGACAGAATCCTAAACCTTCAAGGTTCAGACATGGCAGAGACCCAGGTGGTGGTCAGCATAGTAGAGGAGTCGCCGAGGCCGAATCTGCTATTTTAAACTTGTTTTCACAAGTTATTTACAGGCTTTCCCACCTGACAAGTAAATGTCAGGATAACAGGATCACGAGCGAAACTTTGTAACATCAGCATCTTTTTAAGGAGGAAGGCGGCGATGTCCAAGACATCCTGATATCTATTATTGTTAGAAAATGTTATAAAGTGAGTAATCACTGACGGCCCTAAATAAACACTAAAAGCTGCAATAAGAAGGTCTGAGCTTTCTGCTAACATGAAAACGACCGGTATAAGCTTTCACAGCGTGACGGTCAGTGCATGCTCATAGCAGAGAATGACTCTATATTATATATTTCCATAATCAGCTGCTGCATTCTACTTTAGGTTAGAGCAAGCCTTCTGATAGATAACCTGGTTGGAGGTCCAACGAATTACTTGAAAAAATAAATAAAACCACACTTTTCCTTGCTGGCTTCTGAAGGGCCGCCCCTTACTGTGGGCCCGGGTAACCCTTCCCCCCCGTGCTACACCCCTGCAAACACTCATATATCAGTCCATCTTATTTCTAGTCAGACATTCCTCTGAACTCTTACTCTTACCTGACCAATCTAGAGCAACATTTACTTTTCACATATTTTAAATAATTCCAGACTTGTCAGTGGATTTCAAATACATACAAGGATTTTTTTTTTTTTTTTCAAGAAGGTAGTTGAACAAATTTGTTAAGATTTGAGATTTTTATCAGTCACATTTATTAAAACGAAAACTAAAATTAAAGAGAGGATGCTCTTTAACTGATCAACCTTGGCATGGTTTATGAAATGGATTTTTATGGTCTTGGTCTTGACCCCATCTTGGATAGCGTGGTCTTGAGTATACTGGTTCCTCTTAGCATTCAGCAGATGCCCATTTTGTTTTTGGTTTTTTTTAATAATTTTTGCATCTGCTCTTCGTCCTGAGTCTTCCACTGCAGCAGGAAACAGCCATGTGGATCTGATCCAGCAACTCTCCTTCCCATTGTAGATCCACAACCGATCCCACACCAGACCTTTGGTTCTAGCTCCGTCCTTCATAGCTCTGCTAACAGCTAGCACTACACCAACTAGGCCAGATTAACCGACCAATGATCACGCTCATACTCGTGACATAAAAATGTCTGGAAAACTCTTGAATGTTCAGAGTTTAGGTAAATTTAATCTACAGGTCATAACAGACAGCTAGAGAGCAGAATAAGAAAAGGAAAAGAGAGGAGGAGCGAGGAGTGAACCCTGAGGAACGCCACAAGGCTTTAAGAGCATTTAACCCTTTATTCACTTAACCGAGGTAAAGACAGACATCAGTTTGAGTCGTACATTCTTTAATTTATTTACCACATTTGACTAATACCTATGTCAGAGTTTTATAGTACAGTTTAAGTATTTTAACAGTAATTATAGTTCGGGGCACTTCAACCACTATGAAAGCTAAATGTCCTTTTAAAGAGTGAATAAATGTCATTTAGAGTAAGGTCACAGAGAGCTTCACACAATCAGATTACTATAATTAAAAGTTAAAAACTGATCAGGCATGAAAATGAAGCTTAAAACAGTAGAACTACATCAGTGTTAAATAAACCCGTGTCAGGATGTCTTCAGAGTGATGACAGGTAATAAAAGACTAAATCAGAGATAAACAGGAACACTGACAGCTATAGAGGAAAATGTGGTGTTATTTTTCATAAGTACGAGTCCGATCAGCCTGTAGAGACGTCTTTTATACCACATACACCCTCACACATTGAACATGAATAGAATCATGTTTTCCCACTCTGTCAGCTCCAGGAATCTTTTCATGATGGGAAAAATGTTCATGAATGAAGGTCAGGGAGGACGCCATTATCCCATCGCCTTGACTCGTGTTTCTTTTCTTCCTGATAAAGTAGGAGACGTTATAAAGCGTGAGGAGGGAGAGAAGAGCTGGTTGTGCATTCAGAAAGATGGAGGAGAGCTGATCCTGTCGGTGATGTTACTCAGATTCTTCCTGCAGATTAGAGAAGAATCTGCTGCTTTTATTCTCCACGCTGAGGCTGCAGATGCTTCTCCATCCAAGGACCATGGTTAGTTAAGCTCTTCTTCTGACTGTGACATCTAAAAACAATGCTAAAGGGGGTTTTCTCCAAACTTTGCACAGATGTCCACTCTGACTGAGGGGTCAGGTTAGACTTTAGAGGTTGTAGTTCAAAGGTCATACACAGTGTGGTCAAGTATGCTTTGGAGTCAGTTGCCCAGACTGGTACTTAGAAAATGCACCAAGGAAGAGGCAGGAAACCAAAGTTAACTGAAGCAGATGTCAGACACCTCAAGATCTGAAGTACTAGAGACAGATGGAAGAGCACTGCTGATCTTCAGGCAGAGATGAATGCTTCTAGATCAGAGTCTGAGAAAGTCTCCAGAATGACCATAAGCAGACGACTGAGGGAACAAGGCTTAGAGGGAAGAACAGCTGCTAAGAAGCCATTATTGAGGCCTGCAAACATCCAGAAACGGCAAAGGAGTGGAAATGAATGGTATCATGAACAAGAACGTCTACTAAAACATCTTAGTGCATCATGGAATCCCTTCTGGACTGAATCTGATTGGTCGTGGGTTCATATACCAACAAGACAATGACCCCAAGCAGACTTCAAAGCTGTGCAGAGACTATTAGACCAAGAAAAAGGACTCTGGAGTACTGGAACTGGTGGACTGGCCAAGTCAAAGTCCGGATTTGAATCCTATTGAACAAATTTGGGATTTAGTAGATTCAAAGATTGATGGCACAAAAGTTTCATCTAAAGCAAGTCTGTGGGAACAGCTAGGAACTATCTGGAACTCAACAACAAAAGAGACTGTGGAAAAGTCCATAAAAACAACGGCAGCAAGGATGCAGCTGTTATCAAGGCCAAGGAGGCCATACAAGATATGAAGTTTTTTGTTATTATGTGTGAAAAAGGACTATTTAGTTGTTTCAGTTTGTTATTTGCCAAATAAATAACAATAACATTTTTAGTTTTAAACAAGTTTTTGAAAAATTTCTCAAATATTTATGTTTTCTCGTTTTTATGACAGGTGGTCTAATACATTTGTTAAGCACTGTATGTACATATATACATACATATAAATATACATAGACATACAAATATAAAATTCACTGAATTCACAAATGATCAGAGGTCCACAGGTAATACTAGTCTCATGCAAATAGTACTTAAATCTTAGTTTTTCACCATCGTTAACTCATTGAGTGCCACTGACGTATATATACTTCAAAGTGTTTTTTCGGCAGCAGGCACAAGGGGGCACTCTCACGCTCCCTGTGAGTAGTTTTGGGGCTTCTGGGATACGTAGTCAGAACACGGAAGAGATGGTAGATCAGAGCAGGAAGTAGAGACGCGGGGATGGAGGTAATCTAAGCTAAAAGTTCTAAAATATTCAGTACCGGCACAAAATGCCCCCAAAAAACTGAGGGTCAAGTGGACTCAAACTTTCTGATGAGAAATCGGTAACTCACTGAAACCGACAGCGAGTCCAGGCATCAGTGCTTTCATTCATCTGCCTCGGCCGGCCAAGAGGCTAAAGAATGCCGCCAGGAGAGAAAGGCATCCGCTATCCAGCTGGATGCTTACAGCGACGACACTTCAGAGACGGACTTTTCTGACCCAGACTCTGAGGAATGGCTGCTGAGTGAGCGGAGCGGTTCTTGTTCTCCGTCCCAGAGCGATGGAGGTAAGTTAACGTTAGAACACCAATGATTATTCAGACAGATTTATCAATGAAACCATCACTCATGCTCCTGTGATTTCAGAAGCAGACTTGAGAGAAGAGCAAGCCCCATGCAGCTCTACAACACCGTCTGTTGGCAGAAAAAGAGGAAAGAACAAAAAAAATCTATATTATAGATTATATATTATATATATATATATATAACATATCATATATTACTTCTATAACTTACAGGCAGTGCCAGGGGACGTGCAAGCAGGAGAGGACATGGGCGTATAGGGGGTCCCGTGGCAGCCGTCCAGTTGTATTGGGCTGTATTTTGTATTTGTTTTTATTTTATTTATTTTACAATAAAATAACATTTTTAATACAATTTTCAGATGTCTTTTATGTCATTGAAGGCAAAATTATAACATTCAAATCACTGTTCTGCTTGACAGTCTCTTTTTCACAAAAATGCATTTTTCTCAGCTTTCTAGAAAAAAAAGTGGTCTTTTTGGTGAAACTAGCCTCTATTCAACTTCAGATAAATCAAGAACGGAACAAGGTGCAAACAAACGTTTTTTTGCTTGATTAAATAGAGTTTCTTCTTTCATTTGAGCTATTTGGTGTTTTCAGAGTCATAGTACAAAATATTCTGTGGGTCTTGAAAGATGACTCAAAATGGCCAAAAACACTGGCACAAGCCACTTCCCATTTTATAAAAGAGCAGGCACTCAGTGAGTTAACACTCTCATCACCGTTCTCTGCTGACAACACATTAATATTCTTCAGTCTGACTGACGCACCGGTTTGATATAAAACTTATTAAAGTTGATCTTCATCCTTTTTCTTCACATTTCCTTCCTCCCTCTCGCAGACAGTTTTTAGCTCACCTGATGAGCACAAAGCTCCTGCTTCAGGTGACCCCTGTGACATCATGCTGCCTGACATGGACCCAACATGAGGCACATTCAAGCTGACCAAATATAAAATAAAGAAAGGAATAACTGAACGAAAAGCTACATGTTTTACAGATTAAGAGTGCAGAAATATCTTAAAATAACATTAGAAAACGATTATTAGGTGTTAAAGAAAGTTTTCCCTTGTTTTATTTTTGGTATTGCTGCAGAGGACCATGGGAAACAGCAAAGGTGCCCTTTTATTTTAAGGCCTTGTTTGGCTTTATGTGCAGAAACCACACCATTAGACTGCTTTCACTCTGAATTTTTCCCTGCTCAGTCCTACAGTGAACCACATCTAGACGGGAGATTTACTGAGGTAGAACTGATGAAGAACGACAGGACTGTGACGGCCACCGAGATGTCGCATGCCTGGCGCCTGGCGGTGCAAACCAGGGCGGACACGCAGCACAGCCATCATGCAGCAAACATGCACCCAGTCTGCAAGGACAATAACGCAGATGAGAACGAATAAATGCTGCCTAATCTTTAATAACATTTTTTTCACTTCATTTTTTCTCATGATTTTTCATCTATTCAGCTTTAATTTTACGTATTTATCTATGAGTCCACGCCCCTGTCTCACAGAGAAGGCTGGAGGTTAGGGGGTTTATTTACAGGTCATGCTCTTCCTTCTCTGGTTTACTGAAGACTCCAGAATCATCTGGAACAATCCCACTGTTATCAGCTGATTCTCCCCATATTTCAGGAAACTCTGACTTTAGGAAGAAGAATCAGGTGATTTTATCCCGTTTTTTTCTCTGAATGACAGCGAGGCTTCCTCTCTGCCTGGCTCTGTGGGTTCATGTGGGCCTCAGCATCTGTGTCATCATTAGTATCATAACCCCTGTAAATATGCATCTTCCTCCAGTGTTTCTCTCTGACTGATCACATACATTATGGATGCTCCGCGGGCCTCTCCCCTTCCTCCTCCTCCTCCTCTTCTCCTCTCTCTCCACCTTTCATGACAAATGCAGGTTTTTTCTGAGAGTCCTCCCACGGTGGATTCACGGTGCTTCACTGCCATCAAGTGGCTGGTTCTAGACCCCTGATGCTCCCAGACTCTAAGAAGGTCTCACATTCTTAAACACGATCCTCCTGCACCTCTGTTGGCTTGATTGCTCTCACCTGGTGCACATTTAACCCATAAAGGAAGATCTAAGGCAGAACAGTAAGGTCCATATGCTGCTGTAGCTCAATAACTATGATTCACGGGTTTAGCTTTCTGGTGTTGCATTTAAATCAACCTCAGCAGCTACGATCTGAATCTGCACATGTAAACTGCTGCAGGGGATTCACTCTATCTACAGATAGAGTTACAAGCTTAAATGCAAGCACAATTCCAAAAACATTGGGACACTGTGTAAAATGGAAACAACAACAATGATTGTCAAATCTCATTAACCCATATTTGATTCACAATAGAATTTAAACAACATATCAGATGTTACAGTTGAGATGTTGTACCATTTCATTAAAATATGAGCTCATTTTGAATTTGATGGCAGCAATGCACCTCAAAAAAGTAGGGACAGGACAACAAAAGGCTGGAAAAGTAAGTGGTGCTAATGAAAAACAGCTGGAGGAGCATTTTGATACTAATTAGGTTAATTTTCAACAAGTCAGTCACATGACTGGGTATAAAAGGAGCATTTTAGAGAGGCAGAGTTCCTCAGAAGTAAAGATAGGCAGAGGTTTACCAACCTCACCTAAAAAGTGTCCATAATATCATGAAAAGATTCAGAGAATCTGGAGAAATCTCTGTGAGCAAGCGGCCAGGCTGAAGGGGCCCTCAGGGGCCACTGCATTACAAACAGGCATGATTCTGTACTGAAATCACTGCATGGGCTCAGGAACATTCCAGAAATCATCGTCTGTCAACACAGTTGGCCGCGCCATCCACCAATGACAGTTAAAGCTGGATCATGGAGAGAAGAAGCCATATGTGAACAGGATCCAGAAACACCGCCGTCTCCTCTGGACCAAAGCTCACTTAACCCTTTACCTACTGAGTCTAAAAATGTCAATTTGGACATATTTAGTTATTCTGGCTGTAAAATAGTCAGGAAATGCCCTAAGTCTGAGAGCTTTGCTCCCTTTTCCCAGGAGTACTTGAACTTGACTTTTCAACATCTGGTTAATGATTATTGCACATTATATGGAATTGTCAGCAGTTTAAAAGAAGAAAAACACAAAAACAGATTTGTTTTTCATGGCTTTTATGAGAAGAAATTTTATTATTGCTCATGAAGTTTTGATTTGACATTTGAAATGTGAACCTATACATGTTTAGAACAATCAGCAGTCATTTTTGGAGTCTAGGACTCTGGGTGTGCAAAACACAGTGTAAAAGATAACTATATACATAGGAGACAGTTAGTGCAAATAAAGGTGGAAAAATGCATTCTCAACATTCTCAGTAACATGTTGTTATTGCACATGACAGACACGCTCAAATGCCACTATCTAACGCTATTTTTAGAAAACAAAACACCACTCTCACTCGCTCTCCTTTTACTCTCTTCCTTCACTCTCCTTTCTCACTCGTCTTCTGCCAAAGCTGCTGTTTTCGCGGTGCTGTTCAACATTACCGTAATATATATACCACATATCATATATTGGTGGAAAGCACAGATTCTCAGCTCTCTGTCAGCATTGGAATTTTTTAGATTGAGCGAACTTTTGAGGAGTTACAGTGTTGAGAATCCATGTAGCAGTCTCATGATACTTCTGGTGTTTTGCTATGAATGCCCACATCATATGGTTGCGAGTACCGTAATGAACCATATATGTGTGCATGCCCACAATTCTCAGCTTTCCAACGCCGTTGGAATTTTTCTGATCGGACAAACTTTGACAGAGTTACAGTAATAATACTCCGGACATATAAAACACAGCGCTGGCACCGGCTCAGTAGGTAAAGGGTTAACATGGACTGAGGAAACATGGAAAACTGTTCTGTTGTCAGAGGAAAGCACAGACGCCATGTCCTGTGGACTAAAGAGGAGAGGGAGCATCCAGCTTGTTCTCCTGGCTCAGGTCTAAAGCCTGCATCTCTGATGGTATGGGGTTGCATTAGTGCCTATGGCGTGGGCAGCTCTAACATCTGGAAAGGAACTATCAATGCTGAAAAGTAGAGAGAGCTTTTAGAGCAACATATGCTCCCATCCAGACAACGTCTCTGTCAGGGAAGACTGCCACTGTTTCAGCAAGACCATGCTAAACCACAGACCACATCCATCGTAACAGCATGGCTTCACAGGAGAAGAGTCTGGGTCCTGAACTGGTCTGTCTGCAGTCCAGACTCTTACCAATAGAAAAGGAAGAAGACCCAGGACTGCTGAGCTGCTAGAATCCTACATCAGACAAGAATGGGACAACATTCCTCTCCCAGAACTCCAGCAACTGGTCTCCTTACTTCCCTGACGTTTATTGTTAAAAGAAGAGGGGATGCTAATGGTTAACATGACCCTGTCCCTACTTTTTTGAGAGGGGTTGCTGCCATCAAATTCAAACTGAGCTCATATTTTTCATGAAATGTTAAAATGTCAGTTTAACATCTGATATGTTGTTTCTGTTTTATTGTGGATCAAATATGTGTTTATGAGATCTGACAGTCATTGACCTCTGGTCTTATTCACATTACACACTGTGTCCCAACTTTTTTGGAAACGGGGTGGTACTACATGAAAACATAAAGCCTCTTTACTTCTTTCTGCTGTTGTTTTTGCTGTTGAGGTGCATGCACAGCTGCTCTAACACAGTCGTGAAGCTGACTCCTGATTGGTCCATATGCTGGCTCATGACCATTTAAAGGAGGAGAAGAAAAACAAGATTACCGGAGTCAAAGAAAAGAAAACTCAATCCCACCCTGGAGTGTACATTTTATTTTTCTTTAGAATGACAGATCTGAGCGTGTCGAAGGTTTTAATTAAATTCTTTATCCAATCAACAGAAAAGTCAACAAGTTGATGATCCTGAAGCCAGCTGTCAGCACTCACACGTTTTTATTTCTGCAGATTTTAGTCGGATCTCAAAAAGGTCAAACACCTGCTCTGCTAAAAAATAACTGTTCTCTTATTGAAACCCTCGGCTGTCTTCACCTCTGACTCCTCACATTTAAACTCCGTCTCCCATCATCCCTCAGTGCTGCTGCTGACAGAGCATTAGAATAGGATTCCAGCCTACTTCATTTGTTTTTTTCTTTATTTATTTCCTCTTTCCAGCGCGGCTGTAAACATAAATCAGTGCGAGCCGAGCGCAGAGCTCATATAAATGTCAGGACAGACAGCGCAGCTCATAAACCTCTAATTTGATCTTTATTCAGCAGGGACACGGCGTGAATAAAAGCTCACCTAGTAAATCATCATTTTCTGCTTTCTGTCAACACGGCTCACAGACACATCCATCCATCTGTCTCCTCTGGCCCCGCCCACAACTGCTCGTTAGAACAGCTTCACGTCTGATTGGCTGGTTCAGCCTCCAAACTCGTTAGGAGAGTAGATAGAAGAATTAAAGACATTTTTTCTCATTAGTTATGATTATAGTCATATATGATGAAGTGAAACAATTTACCTTTAAATGATGGCACTATTAGAGTTATCAAATTATTATTAAATGTCCCGTTTAATGATCCTGTTTAATTATTTTCTATAATTTGTCTTTAAAAGCTTTCACAGCAAACTTTCTTTTCTTCCCCTCCATTTTAACATGTTGCTGCACACGTTAATTATCAATCTGAAGGCTTTCACTGCAGAATTTAAGGGGCTTTTACACCAAAACTGATTAGTTTGGGTAAAACTAATTTGAGTCCCATTTTCACGTTAAGAGAGAAGAAAAGAGGAGTGGGGCCAAGGAATTCTGACTTTGATCCCTGGATTCAGACTCTGACCTTTAAATTCTGACTTTAATTTTTAAATTCTGACTTTGATCTTTGAATTCTGACTTTAATTTCTAAATTCTGACTTTGATCTTTGAATTCTGACTTTAACATTTTAATTTTGACTTTAACTTTTAAATTCTGACTTTGATCTTTCAATTCTGACTTTGATCTCAAAATTCTGACATTGATCTTTAAATTCTGACTTTTATCTTTAAATTCTGACTTTGATCTCAGAATTCTAAATTTGATCTTTAAATTCTGATTTTGATCTCAGAATTCTGACATTGATCTTGAAATTTTGACTTTGATCTTTGAATTTTGACTTTAATTTTTAAATTCTGACTTCGATCTCAAAATTCTGACTCTGATCTTTGAATTCTGAGTTAAATTTCTATATTCTGATTTTGATCTTTGAATTGACTTTAATTTTTAAATCCTGACCTCAGAATTCTTAATTTGATCTTTGAATTCTGAATTTAATCTCTTAATTCTGACTTTAATCATAAAATTCTTACTTTGATCTTTGAATTCTGATTTTAATTTTTAAATTCTGTGATCTTTTAATTTTGACTTTAATTTCTTAATTCTGTGATCTTTTAATTTTGACTTAAATTTCTAAATTCTGACTTTGATCTTTAAATTCTGACTTTGATCTTTAAATTCTGACTTTTATCTTTAAATTCTGACTTTGATCTCAGAATTCTGAATTTGATCTTTGAATAATTTCTCTGTCCAATCTTCACTCACTCTGGGGTGTTTTATTTTTTGTAAGAACACTTACAAACCTCCAGTGACCTAAACTGTAAGAAGCATTAAGCTTTCTCTCTATCCAGCTGTTATTTGGCTTTATTGCTTTGATTTAAAGTAGATAACTAAGGAACAACATATAAACATGTAATCTGGACAACTGCTGTACTTTGACTAGAGAGCAGAGTCATTTATTGAATTAAGGCTAACCTGGAACACCAGACACACTGCTGCACATCTCTGTGGCATGGGAGATATTTCACATTTACCTGAGCAACAACCTAGAGATGGTGTTTGGGAAGGATAGGATCTTTAAGAAAAAAGGAGGAGGATGATTGGATGATTGCTCTGTCTGTCTGCCATTACTGGCCAACCACAACAACAAACCATGTGATTCAGGCGTGTGGAACCACTAAGGGGTAAACGACATGTGGGCTGTTGTCATGTCAGTCCAGGATTGTTCACCATCAGTGGAGCCGGTTGGTGAACGACAGTGTAGCTGCAGCTGGTCAGCAGAGCAGAAACATCTCCACCCAGAAAATCTTTAGTTCCTTTAGGAAATGTGCGATGATCAACCTGCATCCACGTTAATCTCTTCACAAGCCGCCATCATTAACAGGCTTGGAGTCACTTTAATGAGAGGTTAAAATAAATACACAAAAAGAATTGTAAAAACATTAAACATAAATAAGAATGCAGATTTGATTAAGTATTCAACAAGTAAAGGCCTTTGATTTTTTAAAATAAAGTATTTTTAGAGGCTCTGAAGGAAGCTCGCTTCAGACTGGCTTCACACGTGACAACTGTTGGCCTGATTTACCCACAGTCACACACGTTTATTTAAGGGGCTGTGGAGTCATTTGAGGCTTTTTCTAACCCTTTTACCATAAATTCACTGCTTCCTATAAACTCAGAGCTTCCTCAACCTGAAAGGATAAATACCCATCATGCTCTGCCTCTAAAAGAATACAATAGTCAACACGGTCTCTCATGTTTTTAATCGGTTAACGTTTGGAAACCGCCTTCCATCCTTTATCTCTCTGTCAGCTCCTCCTCTTCCTCGCACTCTTCTCATCTTTTCTCTCTTCTTCTTTCTTCTCTTACTTTACATCTTTCCCCTTCCTCCTCTTCATCCCTGAGTTCCTCCTTCATCTCCCTCTCCTCTCACAGCTTACATGTCGTCCTCCTCTCTCTCTTCCTCTCTGAAGGGTTCATGACGGCGGCTCCAGACCTCACTGATGGAGCTTCACTGACACCTAGTGGTTAAGGACAGAACTGCGGCTGAACATGCAGGAGGATCTGCTACAAAAATGCTCTTTAAAAGTTTGAAGATTCTTTCTTTGTGAAAAAATCAACTATGATGAAAATATAGATTATTAAAGAAAATACAAACAAAAGAGAGCGAGGCAGGATAAAAGGTCATTCATCCAAGCCGCTGAAGATTAAAAAAAGGAATATATATTCTTCAGTGTTCACTGAGCATGCTCACTGTCAGTCATCTGCTTCGACCCCAGCAGGACAGAAAAACTAAGAGAAAGCTTAGACAAGAATATTCATGAATACAGCAGCCCCTAACAGCTGATTTATGTCAGTATTCCCACAGTTTTTTCTTAAAATGCAGATTCCATCTAAACAGACCTTAGCCTCTACAGCACTGATCATCAACTGGCGGTCCAGGGGCCATATCAGGCCCCCCAAAGCTTCCTGTCTGGCCCCTGAAAGATCATTGAATCCAGAAAAGAAGGAGAAGAGGATGTTGTGGTTTTAAAAGAAACTTTTAAATGTCTGCAGCTATTAAATCCATCCCACAAACAATTAATATTGAGGTAGTTTTAGACTTAACATTTGATCTATTTTACTGAAATTTACTGTCATAATTAGTAGATATTCAAAAACAGAGTTAAGGTTGGAAGAAGTGCTGCAAAAATGACCAGATAAAGTGGTGAAAAGAGGTTAAAATGCGGAAAAAATGATTAAAGAGGGGAAAAGGGGACAAGAAGTATTATGATTTGGTTAGAAATGACAAAAAAAGTTTTTAAAAAAAGAGTGATGAAAATGGGTTAAAAATGACAAAAATAGACGAAAATGGCAAACATGGATAAAATAATGGCACAAAGAGGACAAACGTGGGAACAGTGGTTTAAATGGGATTAAGAATTACTCAGCAAATCAGTGAAAATGTGTTCAAGACTTAAACACAAGGGAAATAACTGGCAGGAAAGTTGCAAAAGGGGGTTGAAGAGCTGCAAAAATGGGTGAAAAGTGGCAAACATTGGCTAAAAGTTGCAACTATTGTTGAAAGAATGTAATGAAAAGAGGTTAAAAAGTGGCAAAAATGGATAAGAGTGGCACAAAGGGGATAAAACATGCAGGAAAAGTGGTTTAAATGAGTTAAAGATTGGCAAAATTTGGGTTAAAGAGGTAAAAGGGGTTAAAATGAGTTAATAGAGGTGCTAAATCACAACTGGAGGGCCCATTCTCTGGGATTTTCAGGGGGCAGGCCAGTTCTGCTATCAGGACTGTCTCCATGTGGCCTGCTAAGTTATAGACTAAAGGGAGAGATTTTAGCTTAACATGTCCAGGGTTTGGAAAGAGGAGACAAATACTACAACAATAATATGTTAACCAGACCATTTCATTGTTGTGTATTTGAAAGTCTGGCCCTCAGAGCTTCTGTCAGGACTAATTCTGGCCCTTGTGCAAAGGTTCTTGATGACTCCTGAAATATATAAAGCTGTAGACCAGAAGGAGACAGGCATGCCCACAGAGTTGGCTGGGCTCCTGAAAATCCCAGAGAATTTTCCCTCAACAATTATGATTTAGCCTCAATATGAACTCATGCTTAACACTTTTCACTACTTCACTGCTTCATTCCGACATTTCTGCAACATTTTGTGCCATGTTTAACCCATTTTTGCCATTTAAACATGCTTTAACCCACTTTTCTGCCTTTTTTACTACTTTGCTATTGGCTATTTTTGCACCGTTTTGCCACTTTTAGCACATTTTTGATAAATTTTGACCATTTTTGCCTCTATAACCCAACTTTTTGCTATTCTTTAACTCATTTAAACCACTGTTCTTGCCTGTCTTATCCCTCCTTTATCCAATTTTGCCACTTTTTGTGTATTTTTGCCACTTTTCATTACTTTTGTCACCATTTTTGCCACTTTTCACCCATTTCTGATTTACTTTTTGCCCCCTTTATCCTGTAATACTAATGGTTTGCCACATTTTAATCTCTTCTCACCACTTTTCCTGCAAGTTTTTGTCCCTTTGTGCCACTCCACAACCCATTTGGATCTTATCGCCCATTTTTCTCTCTACTTTCACTCTCTAACCCCTTTATCTGCACATTTCTGCCAGTTTTAACACATTTTTTAAATACTTACTGATAATGGCTGACAAGTGAATTTCTGTAAAAACAGTTCAAATGTGAAGTCATTCTAAATCTATTTGAATATTAATTGTCTTTGGGGTGGATTTAACAGCTGCAGACATTTAAAGCCAAAAGATACTCTTAAAACCACAACGTCTTCTTTTCCTGCCTTTCTGAATCTAATCATCTTCTGGGGGCCAGACTTTTCCTCAAAAAGTTCCGCCATTGTTATTTCTTCTTCGTGTCTCACTAGAGCTACGTATCAGTGAAAGCAACACTGCCCCCACTGTTCCCGGTGGTACTGCTCCGTTTGGCCTGTATCCGTAAGCTTTATGGAAACGTACGGAGCCCAGGAGGTGACATGAACATTTTTTTGTTGTTGTATTTTTTAATACGAACGTACGGTTTTATTATCTCGCATGTGCGTTTTATTCGTATCACGTACATGCGATTTCTCAGTATCTGCACGCGAATAAAACGCACGTATGAGATACTGAGAAATCGCACGTACAAGATACGAATAAATCGCACGTGTGAGATACTAAATAGCACATGAGTATTTAAAAAAAAAAAAGTTCATGTCACCTCCTGGGCTCTGTAGAAACGTGCAGAAATGTGGATGAAATGAACGCGGAGCACAGACAGAAGGCTCCGGCTGTATCCGGATTCATATTTAGCGTTGGGCATAAATGGACCTTTAGAGCCCACTAGTTTGTGTCATTACTCCTTTTCTTTGAGTTTAATTTTGCATTAATTTACCCAACAACCTTTAGGGTTTTAGTCCAATTAGACCACAGAATCGCCTACTGGATCTAGGTACATAAATACCAGAGCAAAGCATGCTGGGAAAAGAAGCTGTCTAATTAATGTTATTAAAATATTCTCTCTGTTTCATTTCCATCCAGCCGTCCAACCACAGAGAACAGAAATGTTTTAAACAGATTCTCTGTCCTCAGAATAACGAGGTTTGTCAGAACTCACTGAAGTGTTTCTGAGCTCCTACCACTGTTTCCAGATGAAGTTTGGAGCATTCAAAAGCATAAACCAGTTTAATTTAAGGAGTAAATAACGATCCAGAGCGTGTTTGTTCAGCACTAACGTGTGAGAGCACTGCAGCGTCGTCTGAGGCGCCTTCAGGATCCGAGTCTGCAGAAAAAAATATGTAAAAATGTAAATCTGCCCAAAGTTTGTGTGTGCTGATGAAACTGCAGTTATGAAGGGAGGTCGCTGCTCAACAAAGTGGCACAATTTAATTTGTGTGGCGGGGTGTGCACGGCAGCGATAGACTCAGTAATGAAACCTCTCAGCTTTAAGTTCTGTCTACTTTATATTCACAAAGGGAAAGGAGCGAGGCAGCCATTGTGGAGACATGCAAATACACTGATCTCTTTAATACGGCCTTCACCCAATTGGGCGCTGACTTTGACAAGCAGAACAAATGCCCCGCGAGCACAAACATGTGCAGGTCAGGAGGAGCGGCGCTGATGGCCGAGGCAGAATTCAACTTTCTTTATCCTCTTTTCAACGCCACCGGTCACATTCTGCCTGTTCGCTAACTGTTAAATTAGTCATCTGAGATTAGAGACGGCTTAAGGAACAAAGTTTCAGCTCCAAACTTGATCAAACTTTAGGTCGGAGCGACATATGCAAAAACAAAAATGTGAGCAGAGAGTTCAGCTTTGGTGGAAACTCGGAAGTTTTACCAGCTTTTCACCACATTAACTCCACTCTCCAAGTTTGTTTCTGCTGTAAATCCCTGCTTTAATCACTCATTACAATAGCTTTGATTTAATTAAGTCATAATTTACCAGAATCAGTACATTAGATGTTCATGCTGAGTCAGTGGAGCAGTGTTTTCCTCCTGAGACCTGAGCTTTAGTTTCTAATGTAGTTTAGTTTCTCTTATCTGGGATCAGAAGGACCTGATCAGTTTAAACGCTACGCCTGGTCTTCAACAGGAAGTAGTTCACAACAAAAACTGATGACCATGAATCTCCCGGTGGTCCAGTTTCTGTAGAAAATGCAGACCTGGATCGGTTTAAGAGCCAGAGTTTAGGCTGAGTGTCCATGAAAATTCCTGAACGTTTTCAAGCAAATTCCTGTAAATCCATCTCTGCATCCATTTTCTATACCGCATATCCCGTCAAAATTTCCCTAAATATTCTCATTAAAATGAACAGTTTCCCAAAACTCCATGAAAATGATGGAGAATCCCCCAAAGCATCCAAAGTCCCTGAAATTTCCATGAAAAGTTTCAAGAACCACACAACCCCATCATTCACCATCAAATTCCCTGAAAATTACAAATGAAGTTCCCAAATTTCCATAAAAATGCCTAAAAGTTTGAGATCCTTTAAGCCAAAATCTTTAATGAAACTTTCCAACATAGAAGAAGTTTGATCCCAAAATTTTCCTGAAGTTGCAAAAGCTACTTCTCAGCAACTAACCCCATGAAAATAAAGAATAATTCCCTGAAGCAGTGGGTCCAACGCAGGGTCAAGTACATCTGCACAAGGGCCAAATTTAGTCTCAGCAGAAACTCTGGGGCCGGACGTTCAAATCCACAAAAATGAGATAAATATTTTGATCTGATTAACATATTATTGTGCAGCAGGCCACAAGAAGACAGGCCTGCCCACATAGCACCTCATTTTTGACACTTTTAACCCTTTTTGATACTTTTTTGCCTCGTTATCCAATTTTTTGACATTAACGCCTTTGAACCACTTTCCTGCATGTTTTGTCCCCACTGTGTCACTCTTATCATTTTTGCCACTTTCTAACCCCTTTTCCTAACTTTTTTGCCACTTTTACCACTTTTTCTGCAACTTTCTTGCTAATTATTGCCCCTCTGTGCCTCTCTTTAAGACTTTTTCACTACTGTACCGGAGTATTTGTGCTATATTTCTGACCCTTTTTGATAGTTTAACCTAATTTTTGCCATTCTTTAAGCTGCATGTTTTATCCATTTTTGCCATTTTTCTTATATTTTTGCCACTTTTTACCCATTTTGATACTTCTTTCCCCCTTTTACCGTTGTTGTTTTTTTTTTTTTTGTAACATTTCAACCTCTTTTCACCACTTTTCCTGTCCACTTTTCATCCCTTTGTGTCACTCTACGACCCATTTGGCCATTTTTCACCCATTTTTGCCACTCTTTAACCCCTTTTCACCACTTTATCTGTCCATTTCTGCCAACTTTAACCCTATTTATTTATTTTTACTAATAATGGCTTGCAAGTAAATTTTTATAAAGAACGATCAAATGTCAATGTCAATCAATCAATCAACGGTCAATCAACGATCAATGTCAATATGAATCATTTTTGGGGTGGATTTAAAAAGCCAACATGTTTTTTTCCCTCCTTTTATGAATTTAATGATCTTCTGGAGGCCAGACAGAAAGCTTTGGGGGGCCCGATATGGCCCCCGGGCTGCCAGTTGATGATCAGCGGTCTAAACCTTTTCAGCCCGCGACCCCAAAATAAAGGTGCCGGAGACCGGGGACCCCCACTGGACCTGAAGGTGGTCGAACAGTTATGAACTTTCTAGAATAGTCGTGTGCAGACAAGGCCGCCCATAAGGAGGGATAAAGGGGGAGGTTTCTGGGACCCAGCCAAACTGGGGACCAGGGAGGTCAGCAAAACCATGATCTACTGTAAAGTTAAGCTGTGAAAACCATATTTTATATTTGACCTGAAAAATAACCACTCTTATCAAAGAAACACATATCTGTATTTATTCATGTGTGTAGTAAAGCCTTCTTTAAAGGAAAATAACTTTTGTTAAAAACATATTTAGAAAGGGTTGAAAATGGCTAACATTGCTTAAAAAGGGCAAAAAAATGGTGAAAAAGGCAATGAAATATGACTTTTAGATGATATAAATGGGTTTAGAGTGTCAAAAAATTAGATAAAAGTGTCAAAAAAATTGGCTGAAATGGCTTTAAAGTGCGAAAAAATCAGTGGACATTGGGTAGAATGAGATGAAAAAACTGGCAAACATGGGTTAACTCTGGTTAAAATGGGGAAAAAAAGGCTTTAAAATGGGGTTGATGGAAGCAATAATGGGTCAACAGAGGCAACAATAGGCAGAAATGGTAAGAATTGGTTTAGAAGTGGCAAAAACAGGCAGAAAAAGTGATGGAAAGGGTTTAAAATGGACAAAAATTTGCTAAAATTGGTGTAAAAAGTGATGAAAAAGGATTCACATTTGGTAAAATTGGTGTCAAGTGGCAACATTGTAATTCAAAAAATATTCTTATTTTTTTATGCATCCGCCGACCCCCTCTTGGTGTCTCGCGAACCCCAAGGGGGTCCTGACCCCAAGGTTGAGAACCACTGCCCTAAAGCATCCCATTTCCCTTCAATTTCCATAAAAATACTTACAATTTTTCAAAAAACATAACATCCAAATTTCACTGTAAATCCCCTCAAAATAAAGAGTAATTTCGCCAAATATTAGAAATGCATTTACAAAATTTCCATAAAAAAGACAGCCTCCACCTAAAATGTTCAACAAAACTTTCCAAAATACACAAACATGTCCCCAAAATTTCCATAAAAATGACTGAAATTTCCAAGCAAATTTTCCCTAAAAATTCTCATTAAATCCCCCAAAATAATCAAACAAATTTCTCAAATTTCCATTTAGAATTCTCTAAAAATTACAAATAAACTTTCTAAATTTCCATGAAAATAACAAAATATTTTGATGCATATTCCATAAAAAATCACATTTTCAAATATCAGAAACACATTTCCTAAATTTCCATGAAAAAGCCACATTTAAAAAAAAAATAAATTCACCAAATATCCAAATAAATCCCCAAGAAAATGCCAAAAAAATTTCACCAAAAACCTCCAATGAAACGCTCCAAAATATACAAACAAAATTCCAAGCAAATTCCCCGAAATACCCATTAAAATTCCTGAAAATTTCATATGAAATTCTCCCAACATTTCAACCAAATTACTGAAACTTCAGTGGAGATTCTGGACGATAATAAATGCTCGAGCACAGGGAGGAAAAATTTAAAATGAGTTTTATTTAAACAGACCAGTCCATCATCAGAACCAGTTAAACATAATAAGCTCAGACAGTTCTAAAAACGTGTTTCTATAAACCAACAGTAAAAAAACAGTTTTAAAAACACTCCAAAAATATAAAATATTTTATTTACAGTGTAAATATCCTGCTGATTCTCCTGCTGCTTCTGTTCCAATCGATTCTTCTTCAGTAAACTTTGGACCTACCAGAGAGGATGGGACAGCTTTAAACAAACTCCAGGTAAGGAAGTATGAGTAAAGGTTTGTGGTGAGGGGAGAGTTTCCACGTCATCCTTTACCTGGAGAAGGCGGACACGGAAAGCAGCCCCAGCAGGAACTCGAGGGCATAGAAACAGAGCAGCACAGCGCTCAGGATGAACTCGAGCCGCAGGACGAAGGTCTGCAGCAGCAGGTAGTAAACGGCCAACGCAGCACACGGCAGGAGGATGAGGAGAGACAAACACAGGGCCAGAGAGCGCTCACAGAGGTTCCCCTTCAGACCTGAGAGACAACACAACACGGTCTAAACAGAGCCATGGCCAGTGTCAAACCTTCTTCTGCTTCTCCAGGACCAGGTCGTGGCGACAGCGGGCTACACGATCTGACCAGGACATCCCTCTCCTCGGGGACGGATTCCAGCTTCTCCTGGAGGATTCTGGGGCGTTCCCAGGTCAAGGGAACCTCCAGAGAGTTCTGGGTCTACCCTGAGGTCTCCTCCCAGATGGATGAGTCTGTGAGACCTCCACAGGGAGGCGACCATTCTAAAGGGTTCCACTTCAAGAAGGACAATCAAGAAAGTCAGAGTCTAACCCTGAGCTTTGAGTTGATTTACCCTCAGACAAGAAACTCTGACTTTCCAGATTTGAGTTAAAGTAATTCTGAGTGGGTTCACTCAAAGGTCAGCATCTACAACACGACCATAAAAATCATTCATGATTTTTCTTTCAGGGTTAAAAGACTCAAGATTTGGACTACACCCTCATGATGAGACGGGCCTGTGGAGACCTCCTGGTAGTACTACCCCTGAGAGGCAGCAGCACTTTGATAAAAACAGCTACTAGGTTTCTGATCAACGCTGATCGATGCTGATAGTGTTTATTATCATTAATACAGTTTCGTTCCTGATTTTTAAAGAGAGTCTGGGGTGTCTGACTGTGTTCTGGGTGATGTTCCTCACCATAAAAGATCCTGAGAGTCTCCAGAGCGAGAAAGAGCAGCAGAAGGACCGAGTCCAGGACCAGATTATCACGTGGGTAGGGGAGTAGTATTCCTGAGAGACGGAGGAGAAGACGTAAGTCAGTTATAGAAGCACAATCTCTGTAATCTGGTCTGATTAATATTTTCATGAGTCTGATATGTCTGAGATCCCTGAAGTGTTGAGAGGGACCCAGCTGCAGTCAAGATGGCCGACATGGGTGTCGCTTTACATCCAATCCATGCCGGAAGGCCCAAGTAGAAGTTTCTTCTTGGTGTTGGACTCAGCTGCCGGTGTCTGTCAGTCTTTTTCATGCCTAAGCCTAACCCTTGGTGCTGGATCTTAAATATATCACCTTCCCCACTGCCTTACCCTGAACCTAACCACTCGGGTTTTAATGCCTAAGCCTAACCTTGGATGTACGGACGTCCAATTGAGACTTCCGGTATGGATTGGATGTATGTCTGCCATCTTGTCTGCAGCAAGGTACTCTTGGAAGTGTTTGGTCTCTCTGTTATATAAGATCCCTCTTCCTTCTAACCTTTGTAGAAGAAGATCAGGATCTCAGCCACGTAGAAGGCTGCAAAGTACCAGCTGTTTAGGTAGAGAAGGACCTGCAGAGGAGTGGACGACAGCTGCAGGAGAGAGTCAAGGACAACACAAACAGTCACACACACTCACACAAACACGCTCAGAAACAGTCTGATGTAAAGGATACGATCAGTCCGCTTCCTGTGGAGGAGAGGAGAAAAACAGCTGTTAGAGCCAGGATACCAAATCTGTTAGGTACTTTAAGATCCAACCACTAAAATTTCATTCTTTAGAGGACTGCAGCAGTCAGAGTTTGAAATGAATGGTTTAAAATGTTCAATGAGCTCTAATTCAATGCGCCAAGTGTGTAAAAAAAAATGAAATCAGGCTGAAGGCAAATTCTCATTCGCAGCGCTGTATGTCCCCTTAAAAGGCCAGCAGAGTAACGTTAGAACAGTAGCAGAAATCTGTCGTTGGCTCATGTGTGCTTATATAATACAGATGGTCATTCAAACAAGAGAGTGCATAAAAACAGACATTAGAATAGAATTAAAAACAAACATTTCCCTCTCCTAATAGACATTTGGTTCATTCTAGAGCCTCAGAGGACTCCTCAGTTCTCTCTCAGACATTCAAACGGCTCTTTATGGTGATGGCAAAAACCAAAACTCAAAAACTGGAGGGCGCTAGATCCATGGTGCTTCAGAAACTGGTGGCATGAACTGGTCTGATTCATGCACATGGAAAAGTAAACTAATACTGAAGTCAGAGAGTTAACAGGAAGGAATGTGGGTCTCTTTTTGCCACTCTTGGACTCATCCTGGTTTAGTAAAAATGTGCAGTTGTGATTATACTGGGATTTAACATATTAATGGTATGTTATCAATGAAAATACAGGGGATAATGATGGTTTACAAGTGTGTATGTTTCAACTAAAAACATGCAAATATTAATTAGCACAAAAAACACAAAACCTTAAGTTTTAACAGTAATGCTTTAAAAATAATAAAATCTCCCAAAGGTGTTTCCTTTGTAAAAATAAAGGTGATCTACAAAGGTCAATAATGGCTCTGTTGTGAACTTAAAGACATTCTTAAAGACATTTGTTTCCACCTTTACACTGAAATAATTCAGCCTTTTATGCTGTTTCATTATAGCACTGCCTGACTTGTTGGTTGTGACCAGATTAAAAGTGCAGCACACTGCTATCAAATCAGTCAGTCAAAGCTTTGTTGAGAGAAACTCTCTTGAAATTCTCAACCAAATTAAACGTTTCTTTGAAACTGCTGCTATATCGGTTTATACGCCGGTCTGCCATAATCATGCTTTTGTCCAGTATTGCTGGACAACACATTTTCCTAACCTAAAGGGTTACGGTGTACGAGAGATTTTTATTTAGACAACAACTTTGCACCATTTGGGCATTTAAGCTCCAAATATGATATACCTCACTCCAGTTCTTTTCGTTATAAGCAACTAAGGCACTTGGTGCGAGAAAATACCCCTCACTTTGAGTCAAACTGTGAGAGACGTACCCTTTTGAATTGTTTTCTCTTTTGCCAAATAGTAAAAAGCTCATTACCAAATTTGTGAAGTATTTTTCAGAGGACTCAGAACCTGCCAACAGTATTTAGAAAGCTTGGGAAAGAGAAACTAATGTTGTGTTTTCTGATAAACTATGGAAGACTGCACTTTCCTGTATTCATAGCTGTTCACAGCTGTTAATACAGTTTAAAGTAATTCACCATTTTTATTATTCTAAAGATAGGCTTCATAAGTTTTACCCCTCTGTGTCTCTTAAATGTGATGAATGTAAAGTCAGTGATGGTACAACGTTGCATTTATTTGGGACTGTCAGTTAATTTACCAGTTCTGGTCTAGAATTTTTGTCTTTTCCTCTGGGGTTTATAATAGGAAACTCTCTCCTGACAGGGACTTTGCTCTTTTTGGAGCCTCAGAGGACTCATCAGTGCTCCCCGCACACATTCAAGCAGCTCTGCTAATGGGCACGGTGTTAGCAAAAAGAATGATTCTAAAAATTGGAAGTCACCAATCAGTTATTCACATAGAATAACTGTGAAATAATAATCTTCAGTGCCAACTCCAACTGGAGGAAACATGGGGTCCCCTTCTGCAACATCTGGAATCATCTTAGATGCATTTGCATTGATTGTGTTCCAGTTTTCTTCTATTGTTTGCTAAAGTAAATCTCCACCAGGAAATGTTTGTGTTTAACAGGATCAGCATGGAAGGCATAGTAGATACCTTTTAGTCGTGATGAATTTTTCTTTTGTATCTGTGCCCCTCCTCATCAGTCAGAAGTGTGTGAGTGTGTATTGGTGACTGTTTCTGTGTTTGTTTGTTTTTGTTTGGTGGGTGGGGGTGGGGTTATGATGATTAATGTTTTGTTATTATAAAGATGTTAATAAAAATAATATTAATAAATGTGCAGCACTATTTGAGAGCATTTACACTTTTATTATTGCTGTCAAAGTTTTTGATTAATCTCGATTAATTAGTTAATCACAGGGGTTAAAATAAATGTATATTGATTAATCACACTCTGATGCCCTCACACAACCAGCTAAAGAAGCTTTGTCATTTTAATTTAAACACATGTAAAAATTCTCTGTGCTCTTATGTCTTTATTATTTTATGATAAAATATTCTACATATTTAAAACTAGACTGACTAGTGGACAATCCATCTAATAAAAATATGTTGATGCCATACAGAATAATGTTCTTTCTGATTGTTTTGTTACCATAACTATCAGCTCTACCATTAATGAGATCTTTATCAAATTATAGACACATGCGATTGCAAAGCCTATAATTATATATATATATATATACACACACAATATACAGTCATGGACAAAAATGTTGCCACCCCTGGAATTTTTCCAGAAAATACACCATTTCTCTCAGAAATTGTTGCAGTTAAAAATGTTTTTGGCATATACATGCTTATTGCCTTTGTGTGCATTAGAGCAATAGAAAAAATTCGAAGAAAAAAGCCAAAATTGACATAATTTTACATAAAACTCAAAAAATGGGCTGGACAAAAGTGTTGGCACCCTTTTAAAACTGTGGGTAAATCATCTTATTTCCAGCATGTGATGCTCATTTAAACTCACCTGTGGCAGTAACAGGTGCTGGTGATCTAGAAATCACACCTGAAGCCAGTAAGAATGTCTAAAAGTTGACTCAACCTTTGTGTTGTGTGTCTGTGTGTGTCACACCAAGCATGGAGAAGAGAAAGAAGAGCCCAGAATTGTCTGAGGACTTAAGAAGCAAAATTGTGGAAAAATATGAACAATCTCAAGGTTAAAGACCATCTCCAGAGATCTAGAAATTCCTTTGTCCACTGTGTGTAATATAATCAAGAAGTTTATAACCATGGAGCTGTGGCTAATCTCCCTGGACGTGGACGGAAGAGAAAAACTGACAAAAGAACGCAACGCAGGATAGTTGGAATGGTGGATAAACATCCTCAGTCAACTTCCACACAGATTCAGGCTGTCCTGCAGACTCAGGGTGCTAAAGTGTCAGCTGGGACCATACGTGGTCATCTGAATGAGATGAAGCGCTATGGCAGGAGACCCAGGAGAACCCCACTGCTGACAAAGAGACATAAAAAAGCCAGACTGGAGTTTATAAAAATGTACCTGAGTAAGCCTCAATCCTTCTGGGAGAACATTTTGTGGACAGATGAGACTAAGGTAGAGCTTTTTGGAAAAGCACGTCATTCTACTGTTTACAGAAAACAGAATGAGGAAAGAACACAGTACCTACAGTCAAACATGGTGGAGCTTCAAGGATGTTTTGGGGTTGTTTTGCTGCCTCTGGCACTGGGTGCCTTGACTGTCTGCAAGGAATCATGAAATCTGGAGACTATCAAAAAATTTTGGGCTGCAATGTAGGGCCTAGTGTCAGAAAGCTGGGTCTGTGTCAGAGGTCATGGGTGTTCCAGCAGGACAGTGACCCCAAACATACCTCAAAAATGGTTGGAGACAAAGCTGGAGAGTTCTGAAGTGGCCAGCAATGAGTCCAGATCTAATCCCATTGAACACCTATGGAGAGATCTCAAAACTGCTGTTGAAGAAGGAACCCTTCAAATCTGAGACCTGGAGCAGTTTGCAAAAGAAGAGTGGTCCAAAACTCCAACTGAGAGGTGTAAGAAGCTTGTTGATGGTTATAGGAAGAGATTGGTTTCAGTTATTTTTGTCCAAGGGTGCGAAACTAAATATTAAGTTGAGGGTGCCAACAATTTTGTCCGGCCCATTTTTTTGAGTTTTGTGTAAAATTATGTCAATATTGTCTTTTTCTTCTGATTTTTTGTGTTGTTCAAATGCACATAAAGGAAATAAACACGTGTATACCAAAACATTTGTTGACTGCAACAATTTCTGGGAGAAATGATTAATTTTATGGAAAAATTCCAGGGGTGCCAATACTTTCATCCATGACTATATATATATATATATATGTAAAATATTTTTATACTGTTTTTAATCGGCTGAGTTTTTAAAAATATATCCTTTTGTTTCAGTTGTGGACAGTTTATATTTTACATTAATGCCATCGATGATATAATGATGTGTGTTTTCCTGTCCCAGGTGTAAAGTGTAACTCCTCCTCACTAGTCATAAAGGTGTGTGTGTGAATGTGTGAGTGTTGATGTGTGTATTTTTTTTTGTTTCGTTGTGTGTTATGATTATTGTTTGGTTTATGATCTGTAATAAAAAATATGAAAATAAAAATAATATGTTTCATAAATTAAAAGAAAATACATAATAGGGGCATAAAATAAGACACAGTGGTTCCAGGATGCTCTAATCCACACAGAGGGACGGTTAAAATGTAATAATATTAAAATGTGTTGTTTGGGGTTGGAGCTGGAGGAACTGATTTAACGGCAGTTTTACATCGATCTAACAGCGATGAGAACGAGGGTTAAAACCAGTGTACCAGTTTGATTTAAAGACGGTTTAAGAAGATTTAACGACCTGAAACTAAACACTTCCGTGTCGTCTTTCTGTAGATTTAAATCCCGTTCAGATTTTCATGTTAAATCGGTGTTTTTCGGTCAGCTAACGCTAACAGTGGCAAAAATATGATATAAATAAACCATATCCTAGAAAATACTCTGTTCTGTTACTATCAGCGATGACGGCTACTGTAAATTTTACATATATATTTTTATATGGAGTACTCGTGAAAAACTGGATCAGCTATAAATGTCAAAGTTTTAACGTAAGATGAATGTGACTTACCAGGCGCCATGTTTCATTGCCATGGAAACAGCTTGGCGGAAGTGCTTCTTATTCTGTGTACGTCAAACCGAGAATGACTAGTAGAGGCTGCCCCCTACTGGCTACATACGAAACTACTACCACTCTCGCCTCTGATTTACCAGAGACCGAACTTTTCAGCCGGGTACCCTTGAATAAGCAGTGGCAGAGACAATCATTCTTAACTTTTCAAACCAAACGATAGGAAATATAGGTTTATATGATTTCACTTAACCCCTTACTTACATACTTAACTAGATTTGATGGCATGCAAAAATAATAATTGTAATAAAATCTAGAAAGTTCACTTGTTAAAAAATCTTCCTGTTTTTACGACATAACTCATAAAAACAGGAATTTATTTATTTTTGATTTTCCCGTTTTTGCGAGACAGTATCTCATAAAAACAGGAAAATGCAAAATAAATTTTAAAAAATCCTGTTTTTACGAGGTATTATCTCGTAAAAACAGGAAAATCAAAATAAATAAATTCCTGTTTTTATGAGCTATGTCGTTCAAAACAGGAGGATTTTTTTTTATTTTCAAGTGACTGCAATACACCACCGTAAGAAATAAAGAAATAAACAAACAGATAAATGAATAAATAACTACAGGCTTTATGTAAAAATATAGGCCCTATTTATTTTTCATTTCGATTATCATTGCTCAATGGACGTCTGCTTCCTTTAGTATTGTTTTGAATTCTTCAGCCTTGACTTGACGGATTTAACCTAGAATAAATAAGTGTTAGGGCTGGATTTGTTCTCCTTTACTGTGTTAAAATAATTTCATGAACTATTAAATTACCGCAGAATTTAAACCTTACAGAAACTAATAGATAACAGCGTTTTATTGTTAGTGTGACTGTTATGGTCTGAAGGACTACAGTACCCATGTTTCCAACCCGAGGCGCTGATTGGTCAGAGACGTGCGATAGTTTACGTGGCATAGCTTTGTGTGCGCATGCGCAGTCGAGTTCTCTCCCGGTAGGAAGATGGTGTCAGCCAGGATGCAGTCGTGTCTGTTGTCATTTTTGCTTTTGAACGTTTTTTACGGCGTCGTCTCCTCTCTGTACTTTCACATCGGAGAGACGGAGAAGAAATGTTTCATAGAGGAGATCCCTGACGAGACCATGATCATCGGTGAGTGTCGGCGGCGATACCGAATCACGGGCTAGTGCTAACCTGCTAGCTCTCCAACTTTAGCTAGCTAATCGGCTAAGTGGGCTAAAGTTGTCTTTCTGTTGTAATCAAGTTCACGCGCACGTAGGTGTACAAAAGCTGCAGGGTTATGGGTCAGGAATGAAAAATACTGACTTAGATAAGAAAGAGAGAAGGTTCTCGACCTTTATAGTTAGCTGAAGTTATTCTTGTATGTCGTGTAATAAATCATGTTTATGTGTGACTATAAAGGTTTAATGTTTACCACAGTATAGAAGTTAACAGTGAAACGTCATTGTTTACCACCATTAAAAAGCTGAGTAACAAACACCGGTGTAAGGATGGGTTTTCACATGTTAAAGGGTGTCAGAGCCATAGATCATAAAGTGTAAAGTGACTGGTCTGTTCTTATTAAACATAGTCATTTACTCCAGACTGTCCCGTTTTATAAAGTCCACCTGTTTGTGTTAATCCAGCTCAACCTGAATGAATGAGATTTTCTGAAAGTGATTTTGATATCAGAGGCTGTAATGTCAGAACTACCTAAACAATGTCTATAGTAATGTCTGCCATGATCATGATAATAGCTTCTACAGTGATTCTGCAGTCATATGATCTTAACCGTACTTGAGATGTACCGAAATATAGGCATGATATCTAGAGATGAGAATCAAAATCTGGTGCTGATACCAAGCCTAAGCAGCTCTAGTCCTCACAAACAGCAGACACTGTACTTGGTATCATTTTACAGCATGATGTTAGCCTCTCACTCTGCAGGTGTGGAGTCAAAGTTGGTGCCGTGTCTGCAGTTTGGTGATATTTTAACATAAACCGGATCTTTACAAAAATCTGATGTCTTGGATCCCTGCCAAATATCAGCCACACATAAAGGCAAAAATGTACAGCTGTACCAGAAGTATGGGTGGCTGCAGAGGATGCTACTAGGGCTTTGCAGTTAATCACAAATTAGATTAAATCGTAATGTGGCCTGCTGCAATTTTCAAATTGCAGAAGTTGCAATATTTCTGAGCTTGAAATGTGTCAAAATACCAGTTCAATAGATCAATTTTTTACAGCAGCAGAGATTTTATTCACATTATGCAAACTTTCAGGTGTTATATTTTATAATGGTTTACAAAAATCCTCCTTCTTGTGTTTTATGTATGCTTTTCTTAATCAGAACGAGTGACATAAAAATGATAAATAAACAAAGCAAATGACATCACATTTGCAATATGAGTAAAAATAGTTAGCTCATTCTGTCTAAAACTGATGAAGCCTAGCGTTACATCATGAAAGTCATACCCCAGTTGTGATCAGCTGGTAGCCAGCCTCACCTCCCCCACCCCAGCTGCCTCCTTTATAGCTTAAAGATTGTTGCATCCCCATATTCAGACTCACGCTACTATGGATTAATTGCTTTAATTTCATTGTTTTTAATACACATGGTCTTATTTATGGAATTATTTATTGCTTGAATTTGTTGAAAAATATATAGGATTATGTGGTATGCGAAAATCGCTTATTAAATCACAATTGCAATATTTGGGAAAAAATTGCAATTAGATTATTTTTGCAAATCGTTCAGCCCTAGATGCTATGCGTTCAGAGGGGCCCATGATGAGCAGGGGTGGCATCAAGTTTGAAGAATCATCATTTATTTATCCTCGGGGTCCCCACTAACCATGTGTAGTTTAAAGATAAGAGCAGCACCAGGCTGCCATCCCCGACAGGCAGAGAGGAGAGGAATCACTGATGTCTGGTTATAAGATAATGCCACAGTAAGAGCAGCAGATAAACTGGAGTACAGGAGAGACCAACAATAAACAAACTTACTGTGTCCATAATTCGGTCAAACATAGCTTTTAGCTTTTACACATAAACATTTCCTTTTTTCCACAGTCACATGGTGTGTTCAGAGACAAATGTGTAATTTTGCCTTACGGTGTCATAAAGGAAATGATCTGCTGCATGGTCTCATCTCAGATCTTTACATGTGTCTCCAACAAGTTTATATTCTAAACTCCCTCATCCTTGATCTTGTGAATGAGAGTTTGTGTAACTGAGATCCCGCTGTCCTCGTTTAACCGTTCAACAGTACAAAACCAGCATGACGTGTTTGAAAACGACTGTGACACTGACAGGAAGTGACTTGAGTGTTTTATCTCACTCTTCATCTGTGGAGGAGCCTGCAAACAGGCAAACTGCAAAGCTGAACAGAAAGAACGTGTTGCTGCTGTCAGTTTAACTACAGTAGCTTTGTTCATACCACTCCTTTGAACACAGAGTTTATAAAATGTTGTGCAAACAGAACGAGCTGGAAAGTCAGACCTTATCTGAACAAATTTAGCTTTTTTTTTTCAATTCCAGTCATTACAAAAATGCAGACTAGGTTAACTGTTATTGACAGCGTTCAGGCTGTCATGATAAGAGAATTTAGGACTTCAGTGTGATACCAATGAAAATATAGAATGGTAGCAATGCGTGTTTGATATTAAAACAACTAAAAAAAACAAGACCAGTGTCCTCAGTACTTTTTAATTCCCATTACTGCAGGCAAATTCATGCACATTATCGAAGTTGTACAAATGCATTGAGTCATTTAAATTCTAAAACTTTACCCATATATTTGTGCAATTTGACAGTGATCTCTCTCTCCCTCTCTCTCCCTCTCCCTCTCTCTCTCCCTCTTTCTTTCTCTCTCTCTCTCTCTCTCCCTCTTTTTCTGGAGCAGCTTTTGGTTTAAACTGTGACTGAAATGCTGGATTTTCTTTCTGTTTTGGTACTGTCAAACTCAACCACAGCAGGGGCTGAAATCTGAATTTAGGTGTAACCTGAGGGCCTAACAGGGTCAACATTTAACCATGAACTGTGAACCTTATCTTTACAGGTAATTATTAAGGGAGAGAAAAACTGATGATAAATGATTTTGAGATTTAAAAAAAGTCAAAATGTTAAGTTTAAAGGCTCAAAATCTGAGATAAAAAGTCAAACTATTAGTTAACAAGGTCAGAACACAAAATCAAAAGTCAAAATAATGTTTTCAAAAAGCAAATATATGAGAGCAAATAAAAATCATGAGTTTAAAAGGACAAAATATGGGATTATAAATCAAAGTTAGGAGTTGAAAAGGTCACAGTTTAAGAGGTGGAGATATACCTTGAAATTTACGATTGTGAATCTAAAAGGTCAAAATATGAGATACAATTCTAAATTGTGAGTTTAAAAAGTCACGATATGAGATTAAAAGTCAAAGTTAGGACTGTCAAAGTGCAAAATGTGAGATTCAATTTGAAATCATGATCTTGAAGTTTAAAATTAGAATGTAAAAGTTCACAATGTGAGATAAAAATGCTAAGTTTAAGTTAAAAATTTTAGATGCAAATTGAAAATATTAAATGAAAACTCATGTTAATGTCTCTCCCTCATTCCTTAATTTCTATCTCCTTGTTTTTACTCTTCACTTTTTCATATTTTTATGACTTAACAAAGGATATTTTAAATCTTCAAGGTTAAATTCTCATTTCTATACTGGAGAATCTGCAGACCTCAGACCTGTGGGCCAGTTCTAATTAAAATATGATATGATCCTGCGGGCCTGGTAAAACTGCACCATGGGCCGGATTTGGCCCCCGGGCCTTGAATTTGACACCCCTGCAGGGATGCATAATATAGGTGAAATTTTCTGCTGATATTTAAACAGATCTGTAACATAGCATCTGCATTCCTTTCTGTGTTTTTACCTAGAAATCACAAGGACTTAGTTCCTTACCAGTATAAGCCGTAAAATGGTTTCGTCTCAAAACTGACCCCCTTTTAGCTGATCTTTCCACATAAGAAGAAACCACTTTATCCATGACTGTTCTGTTTGTGTGCAGGAAACTACCGGACTCAGCTGTACGACAAACAGAGAGAAGAATATCTGCCGGCTACTCAGGGTCTGGGGATGTTTGTGGAGGTCAGAGACCCCGACGACAAGGTGAGCAGAGATGAAGCTTACAGACGTGTCCGTCTACCTCATGATCCCCATCACTGTGTGACTGGTTTGTGCGTTTGTCTCCTGCAGGTGATCCTGTCTCGACAGTACGGCTCTGAGGGAAGGTTCACCTTCACCTCACACACACCTGGAGAGCATCAGATCTGCCTGCACTCCAACTCCTCCAAGTTCTCCCTGTTTGCTGGAGGCATGCTGGTGAGTAGACAGCTCACATGTAAACTTTAATATTTACATTTATGCTTCCTTAATGCATGAAAATAAACCGGTGCATCATAACCATCACTACCCACATACTTGTGCGACTGTTACAATGGCATGTCATCCAGTATAGGGCATGGTCCTGCATGGACCGCCACTTCTCCCTCTATGCTGTCCTGATGAAATTCGGTTCCTGCCTGATCTCCAGCAGATGTTCTTTTGTAGTTCACACACTTTCCAAATCCTCCTCCTTTGTGTTTGCTGCTCTGGCTTCAACTCTTGTCTTCATTGCTCAGAGCAGCCTCCAGGATTTCCAGCGGTATCGCAGGGTTTGGTCAATGTCGAGACAACGTGCAGACATGTGAATAAAGAGGGCCCCATCTTTAGCTGTATGCATACTACACGTGGAGCATGAATGAGTCTTAAGTGTAAATCAGTGTTTTAAAGCTGCTTTTAGGTACAAAAACACAGCTGCCTACTCTAAACAGCAATAATTAGATAACTGTTTGTATGCCAGACTAGCACTCTTTAAGCCTGTCATATCTGCATCATGTGTGGTGTTTTCTTCTGGACATTATGGTGAAGGGACTCTGAACTGTCTAGGGGAATATTTCAAAAACCCAAAAAGCAAAAGTGACACACTGCAGTCCAAAAATCAGTTTTATCTGTTTTGTTGATAAACCCTGAAAAAGACCTATGCTTGTTTTTTAATCAGAAGACTTTTGTATAATCTTCTTAATGATTTCTTCATGGTTTTAGTCAGAATGTGCTCATCTAATTTTGGCAGCCTCAGATAGGGATGGGGATCGTTAGTTTTTATTGATATTGATACTGTTATCGATACTTTTCTATAGTTTGGTGGAAAAACAAAATGGAGCCAAATATTTACACTCATCTTAGCTGAGTAGTGCTTGAGTTAAAAAGACACATCTATTTTATATCCCTCACATATAAACACATTCTTCATATTCACAACTGTTTTTATTAAGGTTTCTTGTCAAAGACTAAATTTCCCATTTTTATGAGACATTTGAACACATAACACTCATAATATACAATACAGTTGTCTAATTTACTGAGGTTACCTGAACGCATCATATTTTCCATCTTTCAGCTCCTTATGTTCGCCAATAAACTTTAATTCTGCCGATTCCGCAGTGGATTTCTACACTGGATTAATATTTTGAACAAACAGGACTGTCTCAAAGTTCTGGAGCTCTTTTCAGCATTTATCTGGTGCTGCACAGTATTGATGTGCTTTTAGTTCTTGTTCTCCTTGAAAGAACTGATGTATGTTTTTACAACAGTTGTATCTTGAAATGACGAGACTCGACAGCAGTATCGATAAGCTATTCGGGTATTTCAAAAACACGGAACCAGGTCCATATGGACCCGGGTTTCGATCCCCATCCCTAGCCTCAGAGCAGACAGAGCCTGGCATCTGAAATCTTGGGGCCCACAGACCCCAGGTTAGGAACCACTGGTCTAGGGGTCTTCAGGACATGTCCCTCTGGGACAGACGTTTGTACATTTTAAAGTTTAATGCAACAATCTTGAACACTTTGGGAGAAGTTAGGGGGTAAAGCAATGAAAAACTTTCTCTTTAAATGTTTTTTGCTCTTAATTGAACCAGAAGTTTCCTGATTACAGTTTTAAGGTACATATCTATTCCTGATTTCTCCTGTCTGACCCCTGTGATCTGGATGAGACAGGCTTTCTTTCCTTCAAAAACTGCTTTTGACATCAAAAAAGGTAATTTTTTTTAACTTGTCATCATGAGGGACCACCAAAGTCTCGGTAAATAATGGGAAGCACTGACATGACTTTGGGGTAATCATGCTTTTTAAGTTGCAGGCCCCGGCCCACAGGACCAACTGCTTCCCCATATGAACACTGCAAACTTGTTATTGAAAGCACAGCTTAAAACCTAAATTTATTCCTTGGTGTTTGAAACTAGTCAGGGGGATCCTTAATATGTGATTACAAATCTGTGTCTGTTATATTCAGTGGTTTTGCTTTGTGTGTTATTGCTGGAACTCCTCGTCTGTGGAGCACTTTGGTCAGCCAGAGCTCTTTAAATGTACCATACATATAAACTTGGCTAGAATTCAAGAACAGTACAGTTATGTTAATTGATAATACCTCAGCCTGTAACAGGAGACCAGCCTTTATTTGTTCAAGGAGGTCACACCTCTGGTCCAAGCCCAGACACAGACTGCCAGTCACATTTTGTTCTGCTGTTTCTATCGATGATAAAAATGCTCAGAACTCAGCTTCTTCCCTTTATTTTCCTCCATGCTTCACTTGTCTCCTCATTTGCTTTACTCATATAAATGAGTATCTGAGTGACATATCCATAATCCATCTCTGTTATCTTTGACTCAGTTAAAGGCTTAAATGTTTAAATAACGACAGCGTTGAAGGAAGCAGCACAACCATTGAGTATTTCATGGTAACATCTCCAGTGCTCCTGTAAGTTTATTTAAACCGCCCTTCATCATGCCTCACTGCATGTATGTTGTGTTCTGCAGAGGGTTCACCTGGACATCCAGGTGGGAGAACACGCCAACAACTACGCTGAGATCGCCGCCAAAGACAAACTGACAGAGCTGCAGCTGAGAGTGAGGCAGCTGGTGGAGCAGGTCGACCAGATCCAGAAGGAGCAGAACTACCAGAGGGTCAGTATTCGGGTTTTTAGACTGAGCGTAAAGATGGGGTCAGAGGTCAAAGAACTGTCAGGGACATTTATATTTCAGCACTAAAGGGATCTCATGTGACGTTGGTTTAATTTTGCAACAGAATCTCGACTCCACTTTTAAGTCCACCTAAATCAGGGGTGTCAAACTCAAGGCCCGGGGGCCAAATCCGGCCCGTGGCACAGTTACACCCGGCCCGCAATTCATCATATCATATTCTTATTATAACTGGGCCTAAAATGAGGTCTGCAGATTTCCTCCAGTATAAAAACGTAAACTTGAAATATCCTTAAATCTTAAAAATGTGAAACAATAAAGAGTAAAAATAACTAGATAAAAAGAAATGTGGGAAAACAAATTTATTTGTGTTTTCGTGTCATATTTTCAATTTTGCATTTTACAGTTATGACTTCAATCTACATTTGGACTTTTATTTAATATTTTGACCTTTTCAATTTATGATTTTGACTTTTCATCTCCTATTTTAAACTGTCAATTTATTATTTTCACTTTATATATGAAATTCTGACCTTTCAATTTATTTTTTTGACTTTTTATCTCATATTTTAACCTTTTCAATTAATTATTTTGAACTGGATATCATTTTTTGACCTTTAAGCCATATTTTTGCCTGAAAAACATGATTGTGACTTTCTTTTTTATATATATTTGCCTATTAAAAGTTTTATTTTAACATCTAATTTCATGTTTTGACCTTTTCAACAAATGAGTTTGACTTTTTGTGTCAGATTTTGAGCCTTTTAACTTATCATTTTGACTTTTTGAATCTCAAAATCATTTATTATCATTGCCAACTTTTTTCCTCTTAATTTATTACTGGCAAAAATGAGGTTGACAGTGAAATGTGGACCCTGTTAGGCCCTCAAGTCAGACCTTAATTCAGGAGTTTGACACCCCTGACCTAAATCTTTGTTAAATAAAAAGCCTTTTTTAAACTTTGCATTACTAACGCGTATCCTGACCCCCCGGCTGTCCGTCTTTGTCTCCTCAGTATCGTGAGGAACGTTTCCGTCAGACCAGCGAAAGCACCAACCAGCGGGTCCTCTGGTGGTCCATCGTGCAGACGCTGATCCTTGTGGCCATCGGAATCTGGCAGATGAGACACCTGAAGAGCTTCTTTGAGGCCAAGAAGCTGGTGTAAACCTGTGGGAGTGTGTGTGTTTGATGGTGTGTGTGTCTGAATGTGTGAGTGGGTGTGTTTGGTCTCTACTGAGCGATGCAGTACTGAGCGGCGGCGGTCGCTGCTGTCGGAGGAGATGTGATGCAGAGAAATCCGGCTTGAAACCATCTTTACTTTCTACTGTTAATATCACTGTTATTTTATCAGCCCTGTTTGTATCGAGCCCCTCACTCGCAGTAGACTATCAGGGAAATGTGACATCTCTTATTTATTACAAACATGCAGAACCATTTCTTCTGTCCAGATTATCAGAACCAGTCCACCTTTACCAGACAGACAGATGGAGCTGTGTGTTTCATGTGTTTTTTAATTCATTTGACCTTTTTCTTCCTTTTTACTCACTGTGATGAGTCTATGATGTGTTACTGGCCACTAGGGATGTTTTTCAAAGTCAAACATGAAGAAGCCATTTGGTAGCGTTTAATATTCAATGGCAGGTAAACTCCAGGAGGATGCAGAAGTTGTCTAATAGCTCTTAAAGCCTGTTTCAGTTTCAGACTGTGAGATTCACCTGCTGTTTGATAATTTTCCAGGGAGACTCACAGATTCTAGATCTGGCTTTAGGAGACGAGCAGACATGGAGTACAGTCGGTGTTGTCAGCTGGCTGTCCTGGCGTGGTTCTGTTCAGCAGCGATAAATAAAGAAACTAGAATAAAAATGATGAAATCTTCGCTGAGATGATAAAGTCGTGTTTATTTTCACTGATGTGAAGTATGCAACATCCAGCTGGTGATGCAGGAACGCTGTCAGAGGCTGCCCAATCTGGAATCATCAGTTGTATTTAAAAATAATATTCATAATGATCAGAATAAAGCTACACACTTTAGGATTATGTGTTCAATGAAGCCTAGAGTCAGGCAAATCTGGTGTTGCATGAGCCCTAAATATAATCACACAGAAGAAGCCTCTTCAGACGAACAGAGACAGGGAGAGGGTGAAATTTCAGTCAGACTTTATTTCCTGAGCGTCGATCCTTCTCTTCTACTCTCTAACCTGTTCGGGGAAATTAAACCATTTGTCTGTTTGTTACTGCGTCTGGATAAATCCTCATTTTCTCTGAGTCCAAACTGAATGTACCTTTCTGTTCGCCTGATTCTGGCGTGGTGTGGTTTGCTGGTGGCGGCGTAGAAAAATGACTCTGATTCTGACTTTTCTGGTGTGGATCATGTTGCTCCTTTCAAACACTGCCATCCATCAGCTGAAAATAACCCCAGTGAACAGGACAGGCAGTTATTTGTCTTCTAGAGTTTTCCATCTTCATCTGTTGATATTTCCTTTATTTTTTATCTGGTGGTTTGTGTTTGAAGATAGATTTTTCGAGTTCAGAAGTGTTTTCCTGGGTTATGATTTAAATTGGTTGGTTTAGACTGGACGAGGGGATGAAGTGTTTTATTTTGGAGAGAGTGTGCCCATGTGAAATCTGTCTAAAATTGCACTCAAAATAAAGTTTTGTCACATTTGGTTTAAATGTGTGAAGAAGCCTGTTTTTCTTCTAATTATATTATAAACTCGTGTTTTTAGATGTTTTATTGCCCTGTTTTTATGATTTATTGGAGCAAAGTGGATGTGGTGACAAATTGGTTCAATTATGATTAAACCTCAATCAGAAAGCCTGTGTCTGCTAACCTCGCAACTGGTTATGTGTTTGCTAGGTTAGAGTTAAACTGGAGTCTTAAATAAGATGCTTCAAATGCAGATCATAACTATTGTATTCGTCTATTTCTTAGTTTGGAAAACGTGATTTTATTAGGGTTGGATACCACTTATTACTGGTTTATGAGACTGATATTTGGAACCAATGTGCATTTATTGTGACGGACAAAAAGTACTCCATGTGCCAAAAGTGAAATTACATGATCAAAAAAGCAAAATGACAAATCAGGTAGTATCCCTGTCAAAGCAAGCAATGGCTCAGAGCAACACAACAGCAGGACAAAAGGAAGTTACGCCATATGCTTACTGTGTCAGCTGACTGGTGAAGACTGTGATGTCAAGCCTATAAGAAAGGACTGTGAAGAGTGACAAGCCAGAGACAGACACCCTTTATCAGCCAAATACTGGACATCTGCCTCAACTATGTCTCAAAAGCCAGAGCTCTAACGGAGAATGAAAATCAGGATTCGGAGATCAAAGTCGGATTTTTTAGATTAGAAGAAGGATTTGAAGAAAAAGGATGAAATGCTAAAACATGAGTTAGATTTCAGAGAAAAATCTGAGATTAAAGTCAGAGTTCTTGGAAAAAAAGTAAGAATTTTGAGATTTAAGGTCAGAATTCTAGGATAAATGTCAAAGTATTGGGGGGGGGGGAGTCATTTCTGAGATTAAAACCTGAATTTTTGAATCAAAGTCAGAATTTTGAGATCAGAGTAAGAGTTCCTGGAAAGAAAGGAAAGTCTGAGATGAAAGTCAAAGTTCTGAGATCAAAGTAAAACTTTGGAGATTAATGCAAAAAAATTAGGATCAAAGTGAAAAAAATCTGAGATCAAAGTCAGAAATATGATGTGAGACTCAATTTAAAAATCAAAGTCAGAATTGTGAGATCAAAGTAAATTTATGCAATCAATGTAAAAATTTTAAGATTAAAGTAAAATCTTTAAGATCAAAGAAAAAACAGATCAGAGTCAGAATTCTTAGATCAAAGTAAAATTTCTGCGATTCATGTAGAGATTTTGAGATCAAAGTAGCATTTCTGAGGTCAGTGTAAAAATTCTGAGGTCAAAGTTGAAATTCTAAGATGAAAACATGAGATTAAAGTCAGAGGTCTATGGTCAAAGTCAGAGTTCATGGAGAAAAAGGAAATTTTGAGATGAAAGTCAAAATTCTGAGATCTAAGAAAAATTTCGGGGATTCATGCAAAAAATAGGATCAAAGAGAAAAAGTCAGAAATATGAGATTAGACTCATAATTTAAAAAATCAAAGTCAGAGTTTTGGGGGAAAAAAACCTGAGATTAAACTCAGGATTGTGAGAAGTAAAAATTTCTGCCATTCATGTACAAGAAATTGGCATAAATGATTTAAATTGGTATGAAGTGTTTTATTTTGGAGAGAGTGTGCCCATGTGAAATCTGTCTAAAATTGCACTCAAATAAAGTTTTGTCACATTTGGTTTAAATGTGTGAAGAAATAATATTTTCTTCTAATTATATTATAAACTCGTGTTTTTAGATGTTTTATTGCCCTGTTTTTATGATTTATTGGAGCAAAGTGGATGTGGTGACAAATTGGTTCAATTATCGGATTAAACCTCTGGTCGGACGTCAGAAAGGCTTCTGTGTCTGATAACCAGCGTGAACTTGTCGTTATGTGTTTGCTAGGTTAGAGTTAAACTGGAGTCTTAAATAAGATGCTTCAAATGCAGATCATAACTATTGTATTCCGGACGGTCATTTCTTAGTTTGGAAAACGCGATTTTATTAGGGTTGGGATACCACTTATTACTGGTTTATGAGACTGATATTTGGAACCAATGTGCATTTACCAGTGACGGGGACAAAAAGTACTCCATGTGCCAAAAGTGAAATTACATGATCAAAAAAGCAAAATGACAAATCAGGTAGTATCCCTGTCAAAGCAAGCAATGGCTCAGAGCAACACAACAGCAGGACAAAAGGAGTTACGCCATGGAGGACTTACTGTGTCAGCTGACAAATGAAGACTGTGATGTCAAGCCTATAAGAAAGGGATTCTGACAAGCCAGGAGCCGCTTCTTCTTTATCAGCCAAATACTGGACATCTGATTAAACTATGTCTCAAAAACCAGAGTTTAACGAGAATGAAAATCAGGATCGAGATCAAAGTGGATTTTTAGATTAGAAGAAGGATTTGAAGAAAGATGGATGAAATGCTAAAACCATGAGTTAGATTTCAGAGAAAAATCTGAGATTAAAGTCAGAGTTCTTGGAAAATGGTTTTGAGATTTAAGGTCAGAATTCCCAGGATAAACCATGGTTTTATAAGGGATGGGAGTCATTTCTGAGATTAAAACCTGGTTTTGAATCAAAGTCAGAATTTTGAGATCAGAGTAAGAGTTCCTGGAAAGAAAGGAAAGTCTGAGATGAAAGTCAAAGTTCTGAGATCAAAGTAAAACTTTACCATGGAGATTAATGCAAAAAATTAGGATCAAAGTGATCTGAGATCAAAGTCAGAAATATGATGTGAGACTCAATTTAAAAATCAAAGTCAGAATTGTGAGATCAAAGTAAATTTATGCAATCAATGTAAAAATTTTAAGATTAAAGTAAAATCTTTAAGATCATGGTTTTATAGATCAGAGTCAGAATTCTTAGATCAAAGTAAAATTTCTGCGATTCATGTAGAGATTTTGAGATCAAAGTAGCATTTCTGAGGTCAGTGTAAAAATTCTGAGGTCAAAGTTGAAATTCTAAGATGAAAACATGAGATTAAAGTCAGAGGTCTATGGTCAAAGTCAGAGTTCATGGAGAAAAAGGAAATTTTGAGATGAAAGTCAAAATTCTGAGATCTAAGAAAAATTTCGGGGATTCATGCAAAAAATAGGATCAAAGAGAAAAAGTCAGAAATATGAGATTAGACTCATAATTTAAAAAATCAAAGTCAGAGTTTTGGGGGAAAAAAACCTGAGATTAAACTCAGGATTGTGAGAAGTAAAAATTTCTGCCATTCATGTACAAGAAATTGGCATAAAAAATTTTAAAAAGTAAAAAACTTATAAGATCAGAGAAAAACATCAGAGATTTAAATCAGAATTCTTATTTCAAATCAGAATTCTGACCTTCTGAGTTATTTCTCAGAAATAATATTGGTTCTTTTTTTCAATAACCCTTATCCTCTTCCGTACTTCAGCAGCGTCCCTTTTTCTTTTTACTCAAATAATGAAGGTAGGAACCTTTTGTACCAGTTTCCGTTTCCGGTCGGACTTCCTTACTGGTCGGACGTTATTACAATCGGCTTCTGTTTGATATTTTCCAGCGTGAATTGTCGTCAGTGAAGTCACAGGGCGGTTCGTTGGGGTTATTACTTAGATCTAGCTGATTTCTGCCGTTAACGGGTCCTCTGTACCGGACGGTGACGTAGATTAACGCGATGTTAACGGTGAAGGATTGAAACCCGGAGCAGAGAGAGAGAGAACCGCTACATGCTACGTGTACAGTACCAGTGAAGGGGAGAGAGCAGCTAGCTAACAGACATAAATCCAGAAATAACCGGTCACTAATGTGGTTTTAACGTCAGTTTTCACGGTTCTAATGTCACAGAGATGTAGGGTCTCCGTGTCGAAGCTGTCATGTGGAGGAAGAGTTAGCATGGAGGACTCTTTGGTCTCCGTTAACACTTACAAATGAGAGACGATGGAGCGGAAATTTACGGGATTCTAACCAACGGAGCCGCTTCTTCTCTGGTTCCTGTCTGTTAGTCTGAGGTTCTGATTAAACTGGACTGAAACCCGGTTTAAAGATGATGTACTCATCGAGGAGAAAGCCTGTCCTTTACTTCAAAGAGGAGAGGAGGTAAGAGATGGACTGGTTCCCAGTATAAGTTTACCATGGTTTTATAATGGGATGGACTGGTTCACAGTATAAGTTTACCATGGTTTTATAATGGGATGGACTGGTTCCCAGTATAACTTTACCATGGTTTTATAATGGGATGGACTGGTTCCCAGTATAACTTTACCATGGTTTTATAATGGGATGGACTGGTTCCCAGTATAACTTTACCATGGTTTTATAATGGGATGGACTGGTTCCCAGTATAACTTTACCATGGTTTTATAATGGGATGGACTGGTTCCCAGTATAAGTTTACCATGGTTTTATAATGGGATGGACTGGTTCACAGTATAACTTTATCATGGTTTTATAATGGGATGGACTGGTTCACAGTATAACTTTACCATGGTTTTATAATGGGATGACTGGTTCCCAGTATAAGTTTACCATGGTTTTATAATGGGATGGACTGGTTCCCAGTATAAGTTTATCATGGTTTTATAATGGGATGGACTGGTTCACAGTATAACTTTATCATGGTTTTATAATGGGATGGACTGGTTCCCAGTATAAGTTTATCATGGTTTTATAATGGGATGGACTGGTTCACAGTATAACTTTACCATGGTTTTATAATGGGATGGACTGGTTCACAGTTTAACTTTATCATGGTTTTATAATGGGATGGACTGGTTCACAGTTTAACTTTATCATGGTTTTATAATGGGATGGACTGGTTCACAGTTTAACTTTATCATGGTTTTATAATGGGATGGACTGGTTCACAGTTTAACTTTATCATGGTTTTATAATGGGATGGACTGGTTCCCAGTATAAGTTTATCATGGTTTTATAATGGGATGGACTGGTTCACAGTATAACTTTACCATGGTTTTATAATGGGATGGACTGGTTCCCAGTATAAGTTTATCATGGTTTTATAATGGGATGGACTGGTTCACAGTTTAACTTTATCATGGTTTTATAATGGGATGGACTGGTTCACAGTTTAACTTTATCATGGTTTTATAATGGGATGGACTGGTTCACAGTTTAACTTTATCATGGTTTTATAATGGGATGGACTGGTTCACAGTTTAACTTTATCATGGTTTTATAATGGGATGGACTGGTTCACAGTTTAACTTTATCATGGTTTTATAATGGGATGGACTGGTTCACAGTTTAACTTTACCATGGTTTTATAATGGGATGGACTGGTTCACAGTTTAACTTTATCATGGTTTTATAATGGGATGGACTGGTTCACAGTTTAACTTTATCATGGTTTTATAATGGGATGGACTGGTTCACAGTTTAACTTTACCATGGTTTTATAATGGGATGGACTGGTTCACAGTATAACTTTACCATGGTTTTATAATGGGATGGACTGGTTCACAGTTTAACTTTATCATGGTTTTATAATGGGATGGACTGGTTCACAGTTTAACTTTACCATGGTTTTATAATGGGATGGACTGGTTCACAGTATAACTTTACCATGGTTTTATAATGGGATGGACTGGTTCACAGTATAACTTTATCATGGTTTTATAATGGGATGGACTGGTTCACAGTATAACTTTACCATGGTTTTATAATGGGATGGACTGGTTCACAGTATAAGTTTATCATGGTTTTATAATGGGATGGACTGGTTCCCAGTATAAGTTTACCATGGTTTTATAATGGGATGGACTGGTTCCCAGTATAAGTTTATCATGGTTTTATAATGGGATGGACTGGTTCACAGTATAACTTTATCATGGTTTTATAATGGGATGGACTGGTTCCCAGTATAAGTTTATCATGGTTTTATAATGGGATGGACTGGTTCACAGTATAACTTTACCATGGTTTTATAATGGGATGGACTGGTTCCCAGTATAAGTTTATCATGGTTTTATAATGGGATGGACTGGTTCACAGTTTAACTTTATCATGGTTTTATAATGGGATGGACTGGTTCACAGTTTAACTTTATCATGGTTTTATAATGGGATGGACTGGTTCACAGTTTAACTTTATCATGGTTTTATAATGGGATGGACTGGTTCACAGTTTAACTTTATCATGGTTTTGTAATTCTTTTATTAACTGAAACAGGGGCTAAAGCTCAGTTCTGTGATTCTTCTAGATATCATGTTCAGAGCGGTATAATTCCTGGTTAGTGACTGAGACTAGAGTACTGACACTGGGAGAGAGAAATACTAGCTGAGGAAAAAACCTTTTTTCATGATGCAGATCTATAAAAGAGGAATAACATCAGAGCTGGGAGTCTAGGACTCAGTTTCAATGCTATCAAAGATATTTTTTATATTCTTTAATTTCTTTCCTAACTAGTAATACAAAGAAATGATAAATTCTGCCACTATGGCAACTCTCCAAAGGCAATACCAGAAGACTGTCCCTCATTAAGCTACCAAAATCTCAGGGATTTTCTAAAAAATGATAGAATAAATCTAAAAACACTCCAGAACACTCTGACCAACATCTGATGCTGATATGACAGGACAAAGAGTTAAATTGAACACTCAGCAGTACACTAATGTGCTAGATTAAGAACAGCATGATTAAATATGATTTTACATGATATTTCACTGTTGTTTAATCACTTTTAACACTTTTATATGATTAAACGATGTGTACAAAAATACATGCCTTAAACGTGATCATGTGTTTCTATCAACATACAGTCTTTTATCTTAATTACAGCAGTGTTAATTTTGTTGACTAAGTATTTTGTTATGGATTTTGTTAATAGCCTTTTTTCCCCTGATGAAAACGAGACAGTAACTAATAAAACCAATAGCACATGGACAAAAACTAAAACAAAATTAATTGACAAAACAGTACAATAATTAATTGACAGACGAAAATGTCTGACAGAGACTTTATCCAATCAGACCTAATTTCATCATGTAGAAATTAGGGGCAAGTTAGGCTTATATCCAATCACAACTGCTTTGGCTGCGTGGTGGCGGGTAAGTTGGGGAGAGATCCGATCAGTCGACTAAATTTACTGAAAATTTTGTCGACTAAAATGTTGGCAAATTTTGTCAACTAAAACTAAAACCGTTTAGATGACTAAATTATAACTAAACTAAAAGATATTTTTGGCAAAAGACTATAAAACTAAATTAAAAAGTGCTGTCTAAATTAACACTGAATTGCAGAATCTAACATTATGAATATATCAGCTGTTTTAACTCATCTTAATGTGTCCTGTCTTGTCTACAGCCTGATGCCGGTCATTTTGATGGAAGCATCATCTGAAACAGGGATTTAATCCAACTGATGTGTTTGTCGCATAAATGAAATGACCGCTGCTGGTGCTTAAATAGAATTAAATCTTCCTCTGTAGCTGTCATGCTCAGTAGCATTATGACATTAGAACTATCACAGTATTTCAGATTACAGACTGTTTTTATGGTTCATTAAATTTAGACATTTCTGATATCCCAGCAGGGCTGTGTGCAAACACAGCCCTGCTGTCTCATGCCCTTTTATGGGCATGAAAGGGGTGTTTCTCTATGCTAATTTGAATGTCTCATGAATCCCACACAGATTTCTCTTTGAAACTTTGAGAACAAATTTGATATAAATTCAAAGAAGATGTTGGTGAATGAGTCCCAATAATAACAGTAATGATGATGATGATAATAATAAAATAATTATAATGACTTTTATCCTATATCATTTTAAAAACAGGCGTTTACAAGCAAAGGTATAATAAAACGAAGCATAAGAACACTGTTGTAATTTGGTTTATCTGCATTAAAAACAGGCAACATTATGAGATAAAAGGCTAAAGTCAGTATATGAAGGCCCCAGAAGTTAGGAAGTACTAAAACCTACCTTGTCTGAACCAGAAACTGTCATGTCAGCATGAAAAAGTTTTCTGCTCTCACTAGAAGGTCAGTTCGTCAGTATGCCAGAATGTTTGACTTTGTGTGATCCAAATAAAAAGGGAAAAAAAATACCTGTTTGACTTTGTATGTCTCTATTGGGCTAGCCGTGTAGTTGGAGGTCTACTGGATGATGTAATCAGTGATTTAGAACAATAAACAGCAATATAGCCTGTGTTTCTGTCAATAATACACAAGAAGAGCCCTTTTTAAAACTGCTGAATTTGTATTTAGCAAATTGGTTTAAATGGTCTACTTTTATGGAAATTTATCTGCTGAACCAAACAGACGTTAACTGCCATTAAATCAGGTTCAAAAACTAAGAAATCAAAGTGTCGTTTTAAACTGAAAACGTCTTTTTTGGCCTTTAAAGACATGAAATCTTTAAAGTTCCTCATCGAGAAGAGAAGTGAGTAAAAGCTGATTACTAATGCCTCAGCCAGTGGTTCCCAAACTGTGGTTCAGGGGCATTTAAATGGTCACTCATGTGACTAAATTCATTTATTTTAAGATTCCAATATCTGTAGAAAATGAGGACGAATAGTTGTTGTAGGTTGGTGTTGTGGTCTAAAGTGTAAAAGACTGTTTTTAGAAACCAGGAGCTCAAGGATTGAAAAATGTAAAAATGTGATATGAAATACTTAAATGTTTTTTTTTATTATGATGACCAGTCCTGTGATTATTGAGTAGTTTATATTTACATTTATAAAATGATTACAGCGCCAATTTCCCTGTCAGTTGACTCACTGCTGACTCCTTTCATTGGACATTTTGAAATAAGGAAGTTGACAGTGGGATTTAAAAGGAACTCAAAGTAGAGTGAGTCAAAAGAAGAAGAAGAGAGCAGGATGGAAGACATCTACAGAGATTTATCGTCAGAAATTAGAGAAGTGAAGAGATTAAGGGTTATTAAAGGTTAAGGAATACTTCAACATTTTGGCAAATTCGCCCATTGCCATAATTCCTATAGTCTAAGGGTGTACTCAGACTAGACCATCCGTACCGTGCCATATTCTAACCGTGCTGAAGCCCATTCGACCCCCTTCCCTGTCCCCCCTTTGGCCAGCACTCACACTGCTCAACGCATCCAGGCCTGGGCACGGATACGTCACGCGCTGACGTCATCACACAAAGCGTCCACCATTGATGAATTTGTACGTGTTGATGACTCAGTATATATAGCCTAAGTGTTGTTTTTTTTTAAGCTTTGAAATAGCAACAGATTTATACGATATCTGATCTGACACCGGAGTTATTTCAGCTGACCTGGGATCAGTAGCTACGTTAACTATAAAGAGCACGGTGAGGAGAGAGAGAGAGAAAGCGGTTCATAGTGGAGAATTATCGCTCACAGCATATAATCTGGAGCCTGATCAGAGTTCCAAGCACTTCTGATGAATGAAACGCGGACTTTTTAACTCGTATAAGCCCCTACAGCTGCTCTTCTATGTGTCAATATACTATCTGAATCCCTGTGGAATTCATTTACGCACCATGAACTGAGCCTTTTCTCTGCGTTTGGATGCCTTTCAGCGCTGCACCAAACAAGCTCCCATGTCCCAGGACAGCCTGTGTCCAGAGCAGGATTAAATGATCAGATAAAAGATATTTTTAACGATGACGAGAGCAATGTTAACCATCTGATGAGAGCTGGAGGTGAATGCGCCTCAGGATTAATAAACGATGTTCCGTCCAAAAGTCAGCGATCAAGACCACAGTTTCACTTCTTGGAGACATGAAATAGAATTCGAGGTACGGTAATTCAGTGGATGATAGTTTGGCATTATAATTTTATAATAACAGAGATTAAATCAGCTGACTGATTAACCCCGACACACACTTGTCTGCGTATTTGGCACTCTCCTTTACACACGGAGTATGAAAGGTGTTTGTTATCCTGTGAGCTGCTGTTTGTGACTAAAACAAGGGAAAAAGCTTTATTTTACAAACCAAAAATCCTCTCACAGTCATTAAAGCCTGACTTTGCTAGAAACTGGTCAGAAATGTGGACTGGACTGGGATCCTGCTGTCTCTAGCATGCAGCTGCTGCCTGGTGGGCTCTCTGAGGCGGGTCCTCTTGTTGTTACTTCACCCTACAGCACATTCCCGCGCTTGTGCTCCTTCATTTGCATCCGTGCCGTGCCTAGGCCCACCTCGTCCAACCGTGCGGGGGCTGCGAAGTGTGCCACGCCGAAGCACAGAATGATTCGCTCACACTGGCCAAACGTACCAGACTTTAGGCTGAAACGGGCCCAGGCACGGTACGGATGGCCTAGTGTGAGTACACCCCCTTAGTAATAGGTTTTTACGACACATGAAGCAAATACTCAGAACTATTTCTTGAGTAAACACAGTGACACAGTGCAGCAGCCATGTCTGGAGTGTAGTTCTGGCTTTGCATTTACCTTTAAAACATCTCTGTCTCGTAATGTTCCATGGTTATTTCATAGCGTGGTGAATGTGCAGGTCACAACTCGTCCACGAAAGCGTTTCAGAGTTGTTGGATTGTTTCTTTGATGAGTTTAATGAGGAAAAGCCAGAACACCATAAGACTTCATAGTGTTGGCAGGGCAGCTCCTAACTCAGCCCCACTGATCTAAAAATAGATGGCACTGACAACAAAAGGTAATAAACCTATAACTAAGACTGTAAGGATTATGGCAATGGGCAAATTTGCCAAAATGTTGAAGTATCCCTTTAAACTTACTCAAAATTGCAGAGGTTAAATACTCACATTCACAATGTTTAGTATACTAGTAAACTAATACACATAGTAGTATGTATAGTATTATGTGTAATAGTATACTAGTATGTGTACTAGTAGTATGCATACTAGTGTACTACCATACATACTAGTATACTAGTATATATAATAATATACTAGTACACATACTAGTATGTGTATACCACTAGTAGGCCAAAATCGACCACGGGTACCTATAAGTTGAGTCGAGCTACACCATGGTTATCACTGATATCAGACATTTGCTCCGACTGCTCTTCGTAGACTCGGACACGGTGCTAGGGTATGGCGTGTTTTCACACTGATCAAATGAGCCGGACTCTGGGTTCAGGTGTCCTCAGACCAGGGCCAAAACCCCTTATATGATAAAATGAAAATCATTTAGAGCTAAATCCCTGAATTATGATGATATTGTTAATCAAACTGTAATTGTCATTCTGTTATGAGCCACAGTTTGGGATCCCTGTTTCTCAAACTGCCTGTTTTCTAATTTGATTGTGGTTTTTTTGGATGTTGGTTGTTTGTTGCATGGAAAGGTGGAAGCAGAGCTCCTGACCTGGTTTTGCCTTCAAGTCCTATCAGTCAGTTGATGACTGTGTTGGTTTCTCTAAAACGTACCTAAGATAGAGACAAACTGTCAAACCACACCATCTTCATGATGCAGAATATCCTCTGTGGAACATGTCACGGCTTTTAAAATTCCCACAGCTCTTGGACTTGCCTCCAGGCAAATTTTACCAACATGGATGCACATTAATAACCCTATTATCTCAGTTTTTATGTTGGTCTTCATTAATCAACTACTAACATAATCAGGAAGCGTATGAATGCTGATTTTATCTCACATATCTCACCAGACCTGAAGTGTGTTTTGTTTGAGCCCCTCTCTGAATGCATGGGAGAGTGTTTGTGACACTATAACCAATGAAAATCTTAAACTATCAGCTGTGATGATTTTAATATTGTTGAAAAACATTTTTGTGTCTTTGCAGGAAAGTTCTGTTAGCGTAAAGTCTACATGAACCCTTCTTCTGGTCTGTTTCCAGGTTCCTGTCCGGTAAATGTACCGTCTATAAACTGTTCGGCCTCTGCATGGTGCTGCTGCTCGTCTCTCTGCTCTGGCTGCAGCTCAGCTGTTCAGGCGACATGTCCGCCTCCGTGCACGAGGACAGACGATCCCCCCAGCAGCAGCTGCAGGCTCCTCCCTGCCCCGCTGACACCCAAGGGTCCTCCACAGACGACCCCTCCTGGGGTCCTCACAAACTGGCCCTCATCATCCCCTTTAGGGAGCGCTTCGAGGAGCTGCTGGTGTTTGTTCCCTTCATGCACACGTTCCTCAACAAGAAGAAGATCCGACACAAGATCTTCATCATCAACCAGGTGGATCACTACAGGTGAGAAACATTTTTAATGACAAGTTTCTGCATTTTTGAGAAACACCAGAGCTCTCCTTTTACTTTATCTTTGTTCTACATTGATGCATATTTAAGGCCATGCCATGCTTTGTTTTTCTGGAAATACTGATAGTGGATTTTACATTAGAGACCCAGGCCCAGATCTGAGTACACGTGACCCTAAAGTCCAGTTTCATTTGATCCAGGCGTACCGTATCCAGACATCATGACTCTTATTTAGTAGACGTCTAAAGAAGAATCATGATTCCTCAGTCTCTGCTCTGATTCCAGCCTTCAGAAATATACCAGTATCACTGTCTTTTCCTTGTTTTTTCAGGTTTAATCGAGCGTCTCTGATAAACGTGGGTTACCTGGAGAGCGGGAACGACACAGACTACCTGGCGATGCACGATGTGGACCTGCTGCCTCTGAACGAAGCTTTAGACTATGGTTTCCCCGAGGACGGACCGTTCCATGTGGCCTCACCTGAGCTGCACCCGCTGTACCACTACAAGACCTACGTGGGAGGAATCCTGCTGCTGACCAAGAAGCATTACAGCATGGTACCGAGCTGCATCCCTTTAATGTTTGTTAACTAATAAAGAGATGCTCTGATTGTTAAAATTAGGGCACAAACTTTTGGTGTAATACTGCTTGAAAACACAAAGAGGAAGACTTAAACATCGCTTATCTGCTTCTTTGGATCAGAAATGTTCCCTTTTGTCTTCCCTGTAGTCACGTAATGACTCAAAGTGTCCACCAGATGTCGCTGTTTAACCCATGAAGTGATAATCTGCAGGAGCAGCACTGTTTTTATGGATCAGTGCTCAGTCTTTGACAGAAACTGGAACTACAACTCTTGGTGTTTTTGTGTTTTCAGTGTAACGGGATGTCCAACAGGTTCTGGGGTTGGGGCAGAGAGGACGACGAGTTCTACAGACGGCTGAGGAAAGCAGAGTTACAGGTAAAAACCTCCATAGAAAGGGGACAAATGTGGGTTTTTACCTCACATGGCATTCAAAAAGGGATGATTCTTTACTGGAAAGGGTATCAAATATAACTAGAAAAGCACTCGGAGAGCGCAGACCTCCGCCATTAGCCCTATCTCCCAATAGTAAAGAATCCTTTAAAAAATTCCTGGATCCAGACGGTGGTCCGGATCACTCCTAAAATCTAATCTGTTCTTCCTTATGCCATTTCTGACATTTCCTGAAAATTTCATCAAAATCCGTCCATAACTTATTGAGTTATGTTGCTAAAAAACTAACTAACAAACAAACTAACAAACCCTGCCGATCACATAACCTTCTTGGCTGAGGTAATAATCATTGAGATTTTACAGGAGTTTTACTAGATTATTAAAGCTCTAGTGTTGACGTTTTTCCCTGCAGCTGTTTAGACCCAGTGGGATCACGACAGGATATAAAACTTTCCTCCACATCCACGACCCGGCCTGGAGGAAGAGAGACCAGAAGAGAATCGCAGCCCAGAAACAGGTACAACATTTAGACCATGTTTAGGTCACTAGTTTAAGCATTTGTTTATAAAATCAGAGTCATGATGGTTCAGTTTGTTTGTGGAACAGGGGTCCATATTCAGAGGCTACTATCTAAAACCCTGTCCAGGACTCTTTTCTTAATCCTGCTCCCTCAGTGCATGCCCCCCATCCCAACCGCATCCCGCATGGATTCAGACAATCCATGTTAAATATTCATAATAACAGACGGTGTGTTTGAATAAAGAAATTACAATATTAAACAGAGCTCTTTAAACGAGCTAACTGTAACCAGGCAGTGTGGAGCAGATGTATCATCCCATCCAGACAAACCAAATATGTTTACCTGTGGGCGTGGTTTCAAAGAAGTCCAGGTGTGTCACTGATGAAAAATGAAAAAGTCAAACACAGGCTGGCGTTGCTGTGTTTTTGTTCGCTGATCTGCTCCATCATAGTAAACGCTTGATTTAACTTACAAAAAATGATGTTCCAGGAATTTTTATGTGGCTCCTACAGGATATGTGTTGGGTCCTGTGGGATCCCATCCCCGATGAAGCCCTGTACTACAGTCCTGGACCAGATGGTCGTAGTCTCGATTCCCAATTCTCGTGCTGATTGGTGCATGCCTTCCCCCTTTCTCTCCTCTTATTTTCTGTTTTCCTCAGTTGTCTTATCACAGGAAAGGGAAAAAATCCTTTAACAATCTTTAAAAAAAGTCATTAAGGTGAAGCAGGCAAAAAGTCAATGCAGACATCTCCACATCTAAAATACACAGTGAAAGAAACCCTCTGTCATCTCCATCAACTTTGTTTTCTCTTGGGCTTTTAAACTTTCTCATGAGCTCAAAAATCCCCCCCACTTTTATTTTAAAGCTCAACCATGATTTAATTAAACAGGAAAAGAGATATATCTCAGCTTATACAATATCTCACTTTTTCTGCAGTATAACGTGGATATTCAACACTTAATCGGATTCTACATGGTTTCTTTTGAAGACTGAATAAGTTTAGTTTGAAGCAAACCACTCTGAACCCTGGTTTATCCATGTAAACTTTAAATATGCTCACACTAAGTTTATTCCTTGAACTATTGCTAATAAATGCTTCCTGGTGTGCAGCTGGATGATAAAACCATCTATTTATTATAACCTTCAGACTGTTTGTGCTCTGATATCAGAGATGATCTGAACAATGCCTTTAGGAAAAGTTTAGAGAGTAAATGTTCAGGAACCGAGGACTCACCACCCTCCATCTTCAACAGAATAAAGTTTTTATGTCTCAATCCCCACCCCCTTTACTCCCACGCCCTGCACCCCCCTTCCTCCTCCTCCATCCTCCCTGTAGGAGCAGTTCAAGGTGGACCCGGAGGGGGGACTCAGTAACCTCCATTACTTTGTGGAGTCCCGACAAGAGCTGACCATCAGCGGCGCTCCCTGCACTGTCATCAACACCAAACTGGAGTGTGACCAGAACCAGACGCCGTGGTGTCTGCTGTCATAGAGGGAACCAAACGAGTCGTTACACCGCTCCGTCTGCAGGAATTAATGTCTGAAACTCGACTGAAAACCCAACGTCATGAGTAGATTTTAAGGAAGACGCTGCAGCGCTGACTGACCTGCAGCTGGAAGCTCACACGGCTGCACTGAGACGAGAGAGGAATGGTACAGATGGACGTGTTTTACACTGATTTATTAAACTTTTGGACTCCGATCTGAGGATTCTAACTACAAGCCTGCTGTTTATGAAAAGAAAAGATCGTAAAGAGGATTCAGACCTCTCTATGATCCTCTGTACTTGGTACCAGAACTATAAAATGCTTAAAAACAAGGTTCCAGAATAGAAAAGTGGACTGTTTGGTGTTTTAAACCCCTGATCAGTGGATGGACGGGGAGAGCACCAAACCAAACTAAAACCAACAAGCATGGAAAAATTCAGATTAAACTTTTAGTTCTCAGTTCCTGCTGGCATGGTGTGAATGCAAACGTTTTATTTTTTTACTCTGGGATCGTGCAAACACAGCTGGACGGAGCTGCAAACAGCATCATACCAGACTTAAACATCCTACAGACACTGAAACTGCACGCTTCATTTCAGCTTTTTATTCATGTCGATGGAGATTTAAGCAAAGTCTGCCTTGTACCTTCAGAAGTATCATAAAGTTTTTAATTTCCTGCTGATACTCATGAAATGAAGAGGAAATCCTCCAAACTAGAGGAGTTTCTAATAAAAGCTTCTCTAACAGACGCTCTGAATTCACCAAAGAAAACAGATTTAAAATGTTTAATTTCATAATTAAGATTTCTGAGCAGGGATCGGGATCGTGTCTTATATAAAAACAAGCCAACCGTTTAGACATTTAGAAGTCTGAATTATGATTTAACCAAATCTTTAGATTTATTTTCTGCAGTGAATTCAAAGTTTTTCTGTTTCTGAACCTAAACTGAGCCAAACCAGGATGAACTCTTCTGAAGCTCTGCAGATTTAGATTGTCAGCTGCAGAAACTTGGCCTGTATTTAAAGCAGAGACGTTATGCTGTCTAACAATTTCTGCAATGTTATGTGACAGATTTGGGTCATTTTAATTTCTCTGTCTGAGAAGGAACCAAAATATCCTGCATGCTTGTAAAGCCAGACTCATAACCAAAGATTCATGATGAGAGGAGTTGCATCACAAATCTTTGGTCTGAAATGGACTTTAGAGTGTGCATCTGTTGATTTATTTCCTTTAACTGTTTAATTTTGCGTCATGGTTTATTTTGTGTTTCCATGAAAAAAAAAAATGACCAAGTTTTCTTGTGCCAAAACAAACAAAACTGCTTTCTGCATGGGGCGGTTTATCTGAGCTTTTCGGCGTATAATTAGAGAAAGGTATTTAAGATTTTAAAATTTGGAACAGGAACACAAGTAAAAGTAATCATGAATATTTACAGCTCAGTGGAAGTGGTCTAACCTGGTCTAATAAAATGACTTAGCTTTCCTGCAGATACAGACCTTCTGGGATAGATGGTTTCATAATTTGCCACGTCTAAGAGGAGAATCCGCTAAGTCAGGAGTGTCAAACTCAATCACAGCAGCGGCCAGATTCTGGATTAAAGTCTATCCTGAAAGCCTGAGAGGGTTAAAATTGGACCATAAACTGTCAGCCTCTTTTTTGCCAGAAATTTAAGAAAGAATTAAAAAAAAAACTTCGCATCACCTATAAATCACTTTGAAATAAAAAGTCAAAATGATAAGTTTAAATGCTCAAAATCTGAGGTAAAAAGTTAACCTTATTAGTTGAAGGGGTCAAAAGACAAAACTAAAATAGCAAAAAATGTTTTAAGAAATGCAAATATATGAGAAAGTCAAAATCAGGAATTTAAAAAGTCAAATATGACTTGAAACTTCAAATTGTAAGTCTAAGGTCAAAATATGGGATTAAAAAGGCTTAAATTAAGAGTTGAAAGGTCAAAATATGACTTATAACTAAAAACAACCACAAAAAAAAACAATATGACTCCAAATCTTAAAAGTTGTATCTAAAAGGTCATGATATGATATAAAATATCAAAATTATGAGTTGAAAGGGTAAAAGTATAAAATGAAAAGTCAATGAAAAATACAAAGTTTCTGTCATAATTTTGAGATGCAACACACAATTAATCACTTTTCCCATTTTCTTGACTTTTTATAATAATGTTTTTACTCTGTTTCAGATTTTTGTGACTTAACAAGGATATTTTAAATCATCATGGTTAGGTTTACATTTTTAGACTGGAGGAAATCTGCAGGCCTCTTCTCAAACATGCGGGCCAGTTACAATAGAAATATGATATAATGTTGCAGGCCGGATATAACTGTACCATGGGCAGGATTTGGCCCCCGGGCCTTGAGTTTGACACCCCTGCGCTAAGGCTACACAGAAGCTTTAGCTGCAGGAGATTAGCTACTTTATCAGTCAGTCTTTGTGTAGCACCAGGTCATAACCAGAGTTACAAGATGCTTTACAAAGAGGGCAGGCCTAGACCGTACTCTCTGATGTGGCCTATGATAGTAAAGACCCGTGTTAATCACCTTTAGTTTAGCGCCGGCAGTGTTTGGCCCCATTACAGTAATGAGAAAATCCTCCTCTCTAATGCAGGAGTTCTCAACTTTTCAGTCCAGGACCCTCAAAAATAACGGCACCAGAGACTCTGGGAAAAATCACTCTTTTTGTGCAAGTCTTAGGGTTTAAAGCCAATGTAGGTACATTTTCTGATGGTAACTGCAGCTTCCAGGCCCATTTAGAGCTTTAACCCACTACTTAACTCAGAGATTTTCAGGATTTTTTAAACATTACTTTGATGTCAGCGTAAATCTCATCAAATGACCATATTTTCATTTTACATTGAACTAATTTTATAACCTGACACGTCAGATGGATTTGTTTCACACATTCATCTGTTAAACCCCTCATAGACGGCATTTTAAGAAAGGGCAGAGCCTTTGAAAAAAATACTCGGAGTGTGATTGGATGAACGTTCTGTCAGTCACATCTTTACAGGCCAATGAGAGCAACAAAACACGTGACATAGCCGCTACAGAGGAGTAAACTCCATGGAGAACTGCATAACGTAAACCATCCAATCCAATCCAATCCACTTTATTTATATAGCGCATTTCAAAAAAAAACATGGCGACTGTAGACATGTCAGAACACGACTTTTGTGGTTTTTAATAAGAAAACGACTCACTGCTGTTCTTTGTTCTGCTTTTAACGAAGAAATGTCATCAAGTTCTGATCAAACTGGCGCTTTAGAAGCACCCACCCTAATCTCTTCTGCCATAGCTGCAGCAGCTCCTGCTGCACCTGGTGACCCCCTCTGTGTGTCTTGTAAAGACGGCAGGAATCCTGAGCAGAACCAGATTCATGTTGACGACCAGCTGCCAAAGCTGAGCTGGGGTTGGAAACGGTTGGAGGGCTAAAAATAGACCGTGTGCTTGATCCTCAACCACGAACCAGAAATCAGAAATGAATTGTTTATTTAATTCTAAGTAGCAATGCCAGTCTTTGTTAGTGATGTAATTAGCTAGCTAAAGTGCTAAAGTCAGATTCCTCAACAGAATAACGAGCCAGTTAAACCAACACTTAACACCTTTTTTATCATTTCAGGCCCATGATCCCAGTCAAACCCTCGGTCTAACACAGCCGTCTGCCTTTAGTATTCTCTGTAGTTGTTTTTTAAGACGACTGCCTCGCTGCCATGAAGCTCTTTAACCTGATGTAAACAACAGAGAACTGATAGCGCTGATAGCATCTCATAGGAACAGCACGGGTTAGCACTGGTTTGATCAGATTAGACTCACATAAACTGAAGCTTTCAGGGGGTCAGAGGTGTGGACACTAACCTGCAGAGAGGGTCAAAGGTCAGCTGAATTCGCGCTGCTACTGTAGCTGGTTTACAGAATGGGTTTACTTGGTGACTAGTCGGCCATACGCTGTTATACTTTGAGTTTAATTGAGGGATTATTCTGTTAGGATCATCACTGAGTTATATTATAGTAAAGTGACTCCATAGACGGACCTGTTCTAGAAACTTAAATCTATCTAAATTAATTTTAAGGAGGTTATTTTGGTTCCTTCTCAGTCAAAGCTCCTGATATTGTCCTCCCACATTTTATTTCTGCTGCCTGTGAGAACCTCTTAATCCAGACGGATCCAGTTCTCCACATTAAACCCAGCACTTCCACGGATAAACAATAATTTCAACCATAATAACATATATAATAATGATATAACCTTTTCCCAAAAGTTTCCTCTAAGATCACTGAAAGACCTCAGACCTAGACAGAAGCCTGGTGGCGACGTATTTATTTACGGAAATGTGTTTTTTTTATTTCACTGTTTTGCTCTCTCTTTGTTACAAACATCTATTTTTATTTTACTTTTAGTAAATTTCTGCCTCAGAGTTTCTACTTTAGGCAGGATTCATCTCAGAGCCACTATGAGGGATTTAAGTGACAAAACCAAAAACCAAATATGTGAGTTTTACAGGATATTCTGTTTCAATGCCTTAAATTTAATCAGCACCATTCTCAGATTTCTAAAACCCTTTAAAAGCAGGGGAAAGCATCGATGAGATGAAGTTAGAAAGTTCCATTAAATACCAAACAGTTATGTTTGTTTGGAATTAATAATCCAGTCGTATTAATGCCGTGTCAAAGAGTTTTAGCTCTCTTAAAGGCCAGCGACACTTGATAGTCACTAAGAAGATCTGCAGGTTCATAAATCTGATTTAAATCCTCATCTTTTAATTTTATGAAGTCCCTACTGATCTCTTTCTGTTACAGTCTGACATGTTTATTTCATTTTCAGCAGGCTGCTGTAACGGTCTTCTTCTCTGCTGCTGTGTTCAGCCTGCAGGGGGCGCTCTAGGGTGTTAAAAGGCCATTTAAGTGGTCATAATGTACTGATCAGCCTCCAGGGGGCGCTCTGGGATGTTAAATGGCCATTCAAAAGGTTATAATGTACTGATCAGCCTCCAGGGGGCGCTCTGGGCTGTTAAATGGCCGTTTAAATGGTTGCAGACGGTCTGTGCATTTGCAGGATGTCATTCTGATTTTATTTTACAGAGAAATGGTACCATGTATTTGTAATATTCAGTATTTATATAAATCAGAGTCTTTAAAACAAATGCAGGTTTGTTTTTTTTCACTGAACAGACGTGTGATTGTCTGAATACTTCATCTACATGAGAAAGGTTTGAAGATGTCCAACAGGTGTTCAGGATAGAATAAAAATAAATAAGGCAGTGGCATGAGTTCAACTTTATGATATGAATCTAGATCATCCTATACTGAAGCAGTCTTTGAACGCATCGCCAATCATCGTCTGGTTGGTGGTGAGTTTCTCTGTAGGTCAGCGTCATTCCAGACAAGACTTCCTTTTCCATGTGGCGTTTATGTCTGCAGGCCAAGGCCAAGGGTGTGACTGTGTGTTTAGCATTTATATATACACTATATGGACAAAAGTATTCAGACACACCTGTTATTAGTACTATCGAGTTCAGGTGTGTCTGTCAGACCCACAGGTGTGTAAAATCATCACCATGCAGTTTAAATGGGCCTGTAGGTTTGGTTATCCCTCATATCTCTTAGAAAAACGTCCCCCTGCCCAGGAGAGCCACATCCATTTCCTACGTGGGGTCAGAGGCGGAGTCAGACAGCTCATTAACATTTAAAGCCACAGACACAGCTCATTCTGAGCAGGGCTGAAACAGAGGGGTTTTTAGACATGCAAAAGTCCAATACTGGAGTGTTTTTTTTTCACCAACAAATTTCACAGACATGTTTTGGGGGCCTCTGAGACCGATATAAACTTGTCTTAAAGGGTAAAATATGTGACCTTTAAGTTTAGGAACCAGTGCTTTCTCTCTGCAGAAATCCTTTCAGTGATGGTTTAGAATAATACTCAGGTATTGGTGATCTATCAACATTCAGCTGCGGCCTGCTGAACAAATCTGTTACAGACATTTAGAAACTATCCACCCTTTCAGGTGTAGACTCCACAAAATCTTTAAAACAAGAGTGGCAACACTCACAAGAATACTTCATCTCCTTTAGAGCCCCTGCAGGTGAGATCTCACCTTTAAATACTATTTCTTTTAATCATCTCTATCTGTGTTTGTATCTTTAGCTCTGTCACTTCCTCTTCTCTCCTCATTTTCGTCTTCATTTTACTGCCGGTGTGACTTCTGACGAAACGACGGGAGTCTACAGCAGGAGGAATGCAGGTAAACGCAGGTGAATGCACAGAAATGAAGGTGTGTGTTTACCTGAATCAGAGGTTTGCGGAGCCATTAGAAGGTTCAAACAGCAGGTGCTAACAGACGTTAGCCTGTCATCCTGCTCGTCCTAATTAGCTGCTGTAGATCTGCTAATGAAGGCTGTCGGCTGTCTGCACTCAATAAGACTCAACCGTACAGCACTAAGAGGAGTCACTAAGAGTTTACATTCAGGTAAACCTCTGTTGTTAAAGGTGCTGTACAGATAAAGTTATTATTACATTCAGAGGCATGATTTTAATGTACTCAGGGAGGAGATTAAGGATATTTTAGGGAATTCTGAGACAGTCATGACCAGGGATGACTGTCAGTCGTCTGGTCCCTTGTAGTCAGCATCTAAATCACCTCTATCTTCACATTTTTATCAATTCAGACCTAAAATCAGTGTCTCTGATTAGTTGTTTGGGTGTGTGGGCTTCAGCAGAGGAAAGCTGGTTGTAGCACACCTCAGCAGCTGACACAATGTTTTCACAAGGTAAACATATTAGGCTTTTCCAGCAGGGCCAAAGGAAGCTAGCCCCACCTCCAAGCGTGCCACACTGATGTCGAAGAGGTTCACAGGGTGTGATTTGCTGGGGGGGGGTCCACCTCTTCTGCTACTGATAACCCCCCTCCATGATAATTTTTCACTGCACGGGGAGATCCATTTTACCCCTGCCTCTCCTCTAGCCGTCTATAACTCTGTTACAGCGGTGGTCTAATGTCAGCATTCACTGTACAACTTAAACATTTATGACACACGACCAAAACTCCAGATTTCTGTGCTCATACTACGGCCTGACAGTTGCACACGGCTTCTCACTCTGAGTGAGATCTGAAAGGACAAGGCACTGATCCAGGATTACAACTTTTCTGCACATACTAACAACAAAGGTTTAACCCTTTCCCCTTCTGATAGACAAATAAATTCTACACTTTTTGAAAAAGTGAAGTGTTGGAGATGTTCAAAACATTTAGCCCATGACAGAGTTAACCTTTAGTTTATTAACTGGCACTATAAAGCATGCTGTTCTCACTGCCCAGTCCAAAAAATATGATTGCATTCATTTTCTGCTCTCTAGAGACCCGTGAATCAATAATCAGAAGACTGTTTTTAACTTATATGCAGGAAAAATCTCTCTTTGTGGTGATAAGCATGAATTATTTTATTTTTTAACCCCCGAGAGAGAGAGAGAGAGAGAGAGAGAGAGAATGTGAAAAGAGTGGTGTGCAGCACTGACAGTCTACAGTTTGATTTTTGCTTTAAAACGATGTAAAGTCAATCAGATCAGTCAGAGTAGAGAGATCGAGAAGGGCTCAGAACACTAATTCCACAGATGCATTAATGCATGGGCTTACTGGCCACTGTAGCCCAGGGCCTGTATCTTCCTGGGGGTCCCACATCTAAGAAATGGAACAGTGTAACACATAATGCAACAGCCTACTCACCGATGGTAGCAGGGCTTAATTTTGACATCTGCTAAATGTGTCTGGTACCTCAGTAAGCCACATCATAGGGTTGACTTATCAACATCACAAAATTTTCCTTCCTCTAACTGTGCTCGGCTGTTAGCGCCAGTGTTTAGGAATGAGATGCTTGTTTCAATGAGGCTGATTTATGATCTATACTGTCACATATCAAATATCCACTCTAGCTTTTTCTAGTGCTGTCAAACGATTAAAATTTTTAATCAGATTAATCACAGGGTTGCTGTGGATTAATTTAGATCAATCATGATTAAATACCATTCATTTTTAATCTATATTAATCACGCTTTATTTTGCATAAGCAAACAGACTCAAGAATGCCAGGGCTATTCAACTACAAAAATTACAATTATTCAACTGGGCCAAATTTTTAAATCAAGGAATGTAGCCGGGCCAGACATGTTTGGCACCCAGTAAGCAACTGGTAGTGTCAAATTTCGAAACAATACAGATCAATTTGATGAAAAATATTCACTTTTATTCAAAGTCTCCCTTTTAAATTTGGCGTTCTGTCAGGGTGGTTTGTTGCAAGCATTGCGACGTGCTAGCCAAAGTGCTAACAGAACCCCAGACGAACGTATGCTTCGCGTTAATGTGGTATTTTAAGCTGGAAGTGCTTCAGTGAAAAGAAAACTCCTTCCTGCAGAATGTGCATAATACTTTATGTTGGTCGACTGTTCCGTCTTGTTTTTTTTTTGTACTCAAATTTCCCATCGAGAGGGTCAACATGCTGTTTAGCGTCTTCCATATTGAGTTGGTTGGTCACTACCGGATCAACGGCCCATTTGTGCATGGCGGCGGCATGCTCGACGGTAACCCTACTTGGACAAACTGCCCGAAATGCGTTGCCAGAGATGTTACAGGGATTTTGAGTCATTCTGCGCTGTAGATGGGTTAACTGCATTAAAATTTTTAATCAGATTAATCATGATGATGGATTAATCCGCATTAACGCGTCAATTTTGGCAGCCCTAGTTTTTTAATGGAAGGGGGGCCTCCAAAAAGTCAGCAGCCTCAGGGCCCAAAATGATATGACTACATCATCAGCTCTAGAAGCGCCCTCAAACCGGTCGCTCGGTTGTGGTGGAAAAGCAAATCCCCTGCCACGCTGAGCTGCCGTGCTGAGTCAAACCAAGTAGAGCTGAGCTGCACCCTGTCGTGGCAAAGCCCCATATCGTTCCAACTGTAGCGTGTCTAATTATCAGCCATTAGAAGAATGACGTATAAAGAACTCTGAGAGCAGCCTGCCCTTTCACCGATAACCTTCTGTGGCCTACCCTCCTTGTTGTTGGAGTCAGTGATTGTGTTCTGGACATTTGTAAGCTCAGCAGTCTTCCCCATGATTGTGGTTGTGTGAACTGAACCAGAGTGAGAGAATGAAGGCTCAGGTGACCTTTGCAGGTGTTAATCAGTTGATTCAAATTCTTTGTTTTTTCAACATGGAAATAACTGACAAGAATTTGAGGTGGGACGTGTTGGAGGTGTGGTCAAAGTTCCTGGAGGAAGTTTACCAAAGCGTGATTCCTTAAAGTCCCAGCTTGTATTTCTTCTTCCGTTTTCCTCACAGTTTTCCTCCTCTTTGCACAGATTGACCATATGTTGAAGGGGATATTCCGACATCAGCGCTTTGTGTTTCCTGGAGGCCGTGCAGCCGTCACAGCCTCTCTCTCTGTCTCCTCTGCTCTTACAGTTGTGGTTTTTTGGTGACAAGCCAAAGACGGTGACAGAGACAAAGAGAGCCCCCCCCCCCCAAAGCTGTTCCCCCCAGGGTGCAATTTTCACCTTTTCTTGGAGGTGGCTGCGACAGGAAAAAAAACACCTCTCCGCTGCCTCAAATAGACTCCAGCAGCACTCCTGAGCTGCAGCACTGTGATAATTTTTTAATTCCCAGCTCGGTGATTATAAATCTTTCCCTCATGTAAATGGTATAGTTCTAACTAAAGAGAAGGCCCGGCTGTGCCGTTCACACGTATTTACAGACGCCGAGGGCTCGGGAGCAGATGTGGTGCCAACACTTAATTTTCAGCCTTTGTTAATGAATGTGGGGGATTATGCTTCTATTATGCAGCAATTAGCGAAAAATAAAAGATAAACTGGAGGATGAGAACATGTAATCAGATTCACTAACACGGATAATAAAACGCAGAGGGAGAGAAAACACCAGAAAACGTCTCATCTGGAGGTTTCATGTTGGAGGAAATACAATTCTAATACATGTGGAACTGCAACAGGCTCCTTTTCAGAGATTTACCGGTTTTTAGAGCATGTTGGTTTTTGTCTTTAACTGCAGATTTTGCATGTTCCTTTAATTGTAGAAGGATGATATAGGTAAATGTAATAGAAGAATATGATGGTATAATTAGAGTGTTATTTCATGTATTATATGTGAAGAAAAAGACAGCACAAAAGCAGTTTTAGATTATTTTCAGCAGCTCATGTTTTCCTCCAGAGAGCAGATAAATTGTGCAATTATTGCAGGTTGTAGGATCGACTGGTTTCATTGGTTGTCAGGCTGCAGGGCCATCCATAAGGGGGGATAAAGGGGGGAGCTTTCTTGGGGTCCATGGAGGCCAACAAAATCATGGTCCGCTGTTAAGTTAAGCTGGAAAAACCATATTCTATTTTTAACCTGAATTATAACTTTTGTTTTTTTTGTGAATCCCTGAGTTCTTGCTTTTGCTATGTCCATTAAAGCACTTTGTATAAAGTTATTATTATTATTGGGGCCCAAGCACTGAGGGTGCGAGGACCTAATTGTTTTTGCTAAAAATGGAGAGTTTGCATGGACTTTGGAGACCCTTAACATATTCAAAAAGTTGTGAAACTTTGCAGGTGCATCCAGTCTTGTGAAAATTGGATATTTTCCTGGTTTGCAACATGCCAATTCAGAATTGCCTCAATAGCACCCCCTAACAGTTTAAACAGTTAAGCCATCCTCCTTTGACTTTGCCGTAAATTAATGAAATTTTGTGGACAGATGCATCTTGGGCAGATCTACAAAAAACCCAGTGGGACCATTCTTCTATCTCCAACAGGAAATCCGCCATTTTGAATAAATTAGCCAAAATTGGGGTATTTTGGTCTGTTCCAGGGGTCATATCTGGATTAACTCCTCTGAGGGATTTCATCCGATCGACTTGTTCTTCGGCACAGAGGTAGACGAGACATGGATGATGAAAAGTTATTCAGGGTTTTCTCATTAGTCGAAAGGCGTGGCTGTGGCGAGCCCTCAAATTTGCATATTTTTTGAAAAACAGGAAGTCGTTTATATAACTCAGCCATGCATTGTCCAATCTGACTCAGACTTCCTGGATTTATGGACGGTCCATGTCTGCACACATTCATATGGTTATATTTTTTTTCTGTCATAGCGCCACCTAGTGCTGACAGGGAGTATCAAGGCTAATAGCAGAAGCCGCTGTTAAAAGTCCGTTGAAGATATTTACATGAAATTTGTGTCAGGACAGCCTAGAGAAGTGGATTTATGCCTGTACAAAAATCTGTGACTTTTCTTCAGAGGGTGTGGCCTATACGGGGCGCTATACAAAAAAGTAGCTTTTTTGTCTCGCCATCAATGTTTGAACAGCCATAACTCTGGCATACAACCTTGGATCTGAGACAGATTTCATATGCTTGATAACAGTCACACCCAGATCACATTCATATTTGAAATTTTGATAAATTGCACAGTGCCACCCTCTGGCACAATGAAGTTACTTCACTTGAATTTTTGCACCATGATTCCTTTATGGATGGACAAATCATGCTGAAATTTGCTTAGGCAGTTCCCAAGGAACTGCCTAACTACACATGTTTGATGGTCAAAGATCTACGTCTAAAGGCGTGGCCATGGCGATTTTTTTCTTCGTCATGCAACAGGAAGTAGATTTTTCTAATGGTTTTAAGACATGTAGAGCAATGAAACTTGACAAAAAAAATCTCATTGGCTTGCTGAGATAATTGATATTCATTTTGTAGGTGGGCGTGGCCTATTGGCTCAATGGCGCCCCCTACAACATTTCAAAAATTCAGCCCCCCCAGCAGGTTTAACCTAGGATTTTTGAACATGTATGGGCAGATGCGTCGTGTCAGGACGCACAAAAAATCCTCTTGGACCCATATCGTAAATCAAACAGGAAGTCGGCTATTTTTATTTTTTTGGGAAAACGAGGCATATTTCAGGAGTCATATTTGAATGAACTCATCCTAGGGAGGTCATCCAAAACTACCTGATCTTTGGTGTAGAGCAAGAGGAGATGTCTTAGGTCAAAAGTTATTCGGGAATTTTTCATTAGTCAAAACGCGTGGCCATGGCGGCCCCTCAAAGTTAGCTATTTTGCCAAAAAATTGGATTTTGCTGTCATGGAAACATGCAGGGGCAAAACATACCACATTTTGTCAAACATGACTGTTTTCCAGATCTTACCTCAGCATGCCAGTACAAAAGATATGTGGACTTTCATCAAAGGGCGGGGGTGTGGCACCCTGGCAAATTTCGTTTATGGCGATGCCTTCCCGCCATACAAACACAATCTGTTGTATCTCTGCTGTACATCATCATATCTTAACTAGATTTTGTTTGCTTAATGGAATTGCATGCCTGAACAAGTGCCGCTTGGAGCGTGTTTCTCTAAATCATAGCGCCTCCTGCTGGCAGCATACTGTACTGTAATCATATAATTGCCTCTAATTTCTCCAAAATTGGAGCTATTGCTGTCTAGTTTTAATTAATTCATGACGATTCATTGGGGCAATTAGATTTGTAAAGCTCACAAGTCTGTGTGTAACTTATTTGCTTAAACTTCTTGTAGAAACCTAAAACTTGCCAAAAATATGCTAAGTAGAAAAATGACATGATTGATATTGACTTTTTGCATAGGCATGGCCTTTTGGCTCAGTGGCGCCCCCTACAATATTTCAAAAAATTCAGCCCCTGCAGCAGGTTAACATAAAATTCTTGTGCTTACACATCATTTAAAGATCTAAAAAAAAGCCTCTTGGACCTTGGCCGTAAAACAAACAGGAAGTCCGCCATTTTGATTTTTGTGGTCAAAAATGTCAAAGTTGAAAATTTCATTGGAACTTTTTTATTACTCAAAGGGTTGCGGCCATGGTGAATTCTTCTTCTCCATGAACAGGAAGTACAATTATCCTGGGCTTAGAAAACTTGTAGAGTCTTGAAACCTGGCACAAAAATTCACAGTGAGAATCTGAGATGATTTGACTGAGATGTTTTGGGTTTTATTGGCTCAGTGGTGCCCCCTACAATATTGCAAACAATTATCCCCCAGAGCACATATTACCTAGGCCTTTGAAAATTCTTAAGCTTGTATGTTATCTCAGGACCTACAAGTAAGCCTCTTGGACCCATATTGTAAAACAACAGCAAGTCTATTTTTTTTTTTTTTCCATTTTGCATGTTGAAAGTTTCAAAAGTCCCTCTTTTCTTAATGGAACTAAAATGAGGGCTATGCTGTCATCTTCTGATAATACAAAATAATGCGACACTATTTAGGACAGGAACAAACAGCAAAAACACATTACAAAGTTTGTATCTGTCTATTTATCCATGAAAATAAGAGAAAATGACAAACTGAGAGGAGATATGAAAGCACTGGAGAAAATAATGAAACAAACTTGAACACATCTATAGCTCTTTATTTGCTCCTCTGATCTATCTTCATCACCAGTCACTGGAACATTCAGAAGACAATCCAGTAATGCTTTAAGCCACGCTGTCATTTTTCTCCTGTGGAGTGAGCACGCACACGAGGAAGAGGGATTGAGGCTGCAAGCATACGAGAGAGAGAGAGAGAAAGAGAAAGAGCGGCTGAGCCAAACAGAGCAGAAAGGGGAGCTGTGAAGCTGACAATCCAGTGATTTGTTCATATTTTGGAGCTGCATTTAAATTGTCAGGGCTCATATCTCCCACCCATTTGTTTTACTGCAAAAATAACAGCAAGCTCTGGACATTAATTAGGGCATCACCCTCCATTTCTGTGAAACTGTGAGTGTTGCAATCCCAACATACCCCGTGGGAGCAGCATGCCTTGTTGCTGGCACCAAACGGTTGCAACACATCCACAGTCGTGACACACCCCAACGTGCAACGGGTTGCGAGGGCCCGTCATTGCTGCTTGCAGCTTTAATTATTATTATAACTGATCAAAATGAATAATAAAATTCATTTATTAATGTTGTAGTATAATCTAGCCCACAATATAGTGAAAGAGTGGCAAAAATGGGTTGAACTGGAAATAAAGGGATAAAAATTGGTTAAAGAAAGTAAAAATTGGTTTAAGAAAGAAAGAAAGAAAGAAAGAAAAAAGTTAAAATAGGTTTAAAGTGGCGAAAAGGGTGCAAGTGGCCAGAATGTGTTAAAAGAGGCAAAGATGGGACAAAAAAAAAAGGCAACAAAGGGAGAAAATTCAGTAAAAAGCAGCTGAAACTGGCTGGTTAAAAGTCTTAAAAAGAAGTGGTCTAAATGAGTAAAAGTATCAAAAGTGGGTGAAAAGTGGCAGAAAAGGGGAAAATGGGTAAAAGAGTAAAAAAGAGGTTGAAGGTGTGAAAGAAGTGACAAGAATGGGCAAAAGAAGGGGATAGAAACAAAAAGATATTTTTAAAAAAGTAGCCAAAATGGGCTGGTTAAAAGTATCACAAAACAAGTGGACAAAAAGGGTTAAAAGCACAAAAATATGGGCAAAAGGTGGGAAAAATGAATTAGAATGTCCAAAAATGGGCAACAACTGACAAGAAAGGGTAAAAATATTCACAGAAGCACAAAGTGGCAAATAATGGTTTAAGGCCGTCTCAGACTACATGAATTCAGCCAGGTTTAAGCCCGACTGCGATGTCACAGCTTGTCGTAAAAACTCGGGCCCGATTTTGAAAGTTGAGAACGACAAATGGTCTTGCAGTGTGACATACTTAATGACGTGTCCAAGACTCCTTACAATTCCTCACGACCACAATTCAACAAGACTAGTATGTCAGAATTTTTTGTACATCATCGTCTAGTTTGACACCCTGACCTGACGTTAACCGCGTGAATCCTGACATCTTAACAACAGGAGAACATTTGTTCATTATCTTTGCATCATTATTTACAAGATTTACCAGTTTAATCCCCTTTTATTCCCTAAAACTAATGTGTATATTTTATTTTATTTACGTTATCACATGCATACCTTAAGTTCTATCTGAAGAAGATCCAGTCCATATTGTCCTCCTTTTGATACATCCATACTTATTATCCATAATCCAATCCATTATTGTTTCTTATGTTCCTTTTTATGAGTTAAAGACCACTACAATCACACAGAGCACTCCTGTTGCAGAGTGAATGACACTCTTTGGCCCGCCCCCCGACAACCTGTGAACTCGCACTCAGTCGCAGAGACAGTGGTGACGTCAGCATATGCTGAGTGGTCCCGACCACTCTTGTAGTGTGGCCATGCTGTCGGCCAAGACGGGACAAGATTTTGGTCACACAGGTGCTGTCGTGAACGACCAAAATAATTGTTTAGTCTCAGCCAGCCTTTAAAGTGGTGAAAATGTGTTAAAAAATAACACAAATAAACACTTTCAGAACCCGATTAAAGCTTCAAACGCTCCTAAATGAAGTAACCATTAGCCATGATGCTAGCTCGATGCTACTGATCCAACACGCATGCATTAACATGGTCAGTAAATCCCAGCTGGGAGGGGGCCACTGTCTGGGTCTCTCTAGGGGCCCAGCCAGGACAGGCCAGTCAGTTTGTAAGACACGCCCACTCCCTCCTCCCTACTGTCCCTTATCAGCCACAACATTATTCAGGCTATGCTGTTTCTTAGATTTGATTATTAGCCATAATGTCAGAATCTTTCACGCTCTCCATCAACAGTACTACATTACCCACAATCCTTTAGTGTCACAGCAAGGTCCCTGATTGGCTGAACCCGCCTGGGCATGAAACCTCACCATTCAATTCAGTAGTGCTGCGAAAAGTGAATTTTATTATATCAATAATTTTTGCCCCATCGGCCCATTTTGGAACTTTTGACCTGTCTTCACATTATTTGTCTATTTTAACACACTTGTGCGACTTTTGACTAAATTTTGCCACTTTTAAACCCCTTTTTACAGCTTTATCTGTCCACATTTTCAACTGTTTTGCTACATTGAATTCATTTTTGGCACTTTTGAAGCCCTTTTTTGCTACTTTATCTGGCCATTTTTGCAACTGTTTTGGGAAACCAGCTAAGCGTGGCTAGCTGTTAGCTACCTGCTAAATATCTTGTAGTGATTTCAGTCCAGCTCCTCTCCTGGATTGTGGGGATGTAGTCCAACACTGTTGTTGTCGCCATAAATAAAGAAGTTGCTCCTCCGTTTTTGACATCAGTCTAACTTTATGCACCATGTTTACTATCATTGCCATGGCAGGGTTTGTTGTGCTTCCTTGTTGTGTCAGCTTGCTTCCTGGTTGGCTTTCATGCAGTTTCACATAAAAATCCTCAGTTTGTTTATGGCTGTCTTTGTTCTTTGTTGCCCCCCCCTGTTGTGAGCGTTCATCCTGTTGTTTCCTGTTGTGAGCGTTCGTCCTGTCGTTTCCTGTTGTGAGCATTCGTCCTGTCGTTTCCTGTTGTGAGCATTCGTCCTGTCGTTTCCTGTTGTGAGCGTTCGTCCTGGTGTTTCCTGTTGTGAGCCTTCGTCCTGGTGTTTCCTGTTGTGAGCGTTCGTCCTGTCGTTTCCTGTTGTGAGCGTTCGTCCTGTCGTTTCCTGTTGTGAGCGTTCGTCCTGTCGTTTCCTGTTGTGAGCGTTCATCCTGTCGTTTCCTGTTGTGAGCGTTCGTCCTGTCGTTTCCTGTTGTGAGCGTTCATCCTGTTGTTTCCTGTTGTGAGTGTTCGTCCTGTGGACTGTTTTGTTGTTCCATTGTGTTGTTGGTGTGTGTGTGTGTTTGTGTGTCGGCATCAGTCCACCTACAGATGGTCTGACTCTCACTCGTCTGTCACACTCTGATTGGCTGCTTCAGCTGCTGCTGCTGGAAGCATCTGAACCAAACCTGACAGACATTTCACAAAAACACACAAATGCACACATGAAAACACACACATGGACTGTATGGTACGTATATATATATATATATAGGACGGACAGTATGGCAGCCATAAATTAATAAATACATCAATATGAGACAAGATTGACTTCACTGTAAACAGAACAGATGCCTGAAAGCCCATCAGGGAGGAAACAGGAGATAAACGCATTAAGTTTGGTCGGACTTACAGATGCTGGTGATAAAGTAAAGATGAGTTTCCTCACATACAGACGGATTCAGACGGCTTTACTAATAAATATTTATTTAACCCCTTAAAGCCTGTTACATCATATTTATATTTATGATACTTCTATCTAATCAATATGATCATAAATTACTGAAGAAAAACAACTTCTGAATACAATCTGATAAATGATAAAAATGCCCTCAACACTTAATATATCAAGGGAGACACTATATATATATATATATATATATATATATATATATATATATATATATATACATTAAATTTTATGGAAATTTGGATTTTTGGGGATTTCAGTAGAAAAAAAGTTCCAAAAAAAAATAGAATTTTCTGGCTATAATTTGAGTTTTCAGGCATTAAAGGGTTGAATGATTTGAAATGTAGTTTGTTTGCTTTCTGCTGATTTAGATGATAAAATAATTTTTGTATCTTTCTCTCGGCTCATTTCATGTCAGTATAAAAATAATTATTTAGTCTGAGGTAAATAAAAGGTGAAATTTCATTCTACGAACATCTTCTGAGGATTCTTGAAACCTCCGTCAGATTCCTGACGTGTTCTTAAACTGATACCATGTCATTGTCGGCTTGAAGCTGCTGCTTGTTTTTTTCTAATTAGCATAGAGACACGCCCTTTTTATGCCCATATAAGGCCATGAGACTGCAGGGCAGTATGCAAACACAGGAAGTACAGAGGAGTGAATAGAGAAGTAAGGAGATGTCAGTAATGTCCAAATTAAAATAACAAGTCTCACCCATGGTCTCACCAGACAACTGGAAGTCATGGCAGAGGGTGAATATTCCTCTATTCCTCCCAGCATTGTGAGTATTCTTGTTACAATTCACTGTCTTTTTCTCTGTTACGCTTCAGCTCGTCTCCTCGACCAGGCGTGTGTCTTTCAAACTCTATAAACTCCAAAACTTGGAATAGAAACACACCCAAAATGCTGCTGGCATTGAAGTTACTCATGTCCGCCATCTCCTGGTGTAAAGTGGTAACAGCGCAGACCTCCACCATTAGCCCTATCTCCCAATAGTAAAGAATTCTTTGGAAAATTCCTGGATCTAGACGGTGATCCGGATCACTCCCAAAATCTAATCAGTTCTTCCTTATGCCATTTCTGACATTTTCTGAAAATTTCATCAAAATCTGTCCATTGCTTTTTGAGTTATGTTGCTAACAAACTAACTAACTAACTAACTAACAAACTAACAACAAACCCACCCGATCACATAACCTCCTTGGCAGAGGTAACAATCTGAACTCCAAGTATCAGAAAGACGTTGATAGTGAAAATTACGCTCCAAATTAAACAAACAAGGAAAATTTAATTTTAGATTTACTTGCATTAGTAGATGTTTAAAATATGCTGCAACCAAATAAATCAGATGATATGACTCATTCAAATAGAGCCGTCATCAGAAATGACATCCATAATGCTGGAGTTAGAAAAACATTCATTCAAGAGCAATATAGAAACAGACTTTTTTTCCTAAATGGGTTGGATTTGTTGTAAAAACATAAGTTCTAAAAGCTGATGCTGTTAAATAATGAAAATTCATTTAAAAACCTTGAATCTTTTTGCTGTTTTAAAGGGTTTTATTGGAAAAAAAAATTGCTATTGTGTGACGTTTATTCTCATAATTTTACTGTTAAAATCAAATGACGCATGGTTGAATTAAAATTGAGCCTCCTTTGACTCATGCATTTATTCAATATTATAAAACACTTTATTATAGAAAACAATAATTCTACCATCATGCTAGCACTCTAAAATGTAAGATTGCAACATTGTGGTGAATGACAGCAAATCAGGAGAGCTGATATGTGACGATTGATCATGTCAGAGGCGATTTTAACGCCATTCTCTCAGTTAAGAGTCAACTGATCTAAGCTCCACCCACTGCTATTCAGATCTTCCCATCATGCCCTTGGGAAGAGTGTTTAGAAGTGTTTCGGTGCTGTCCCTGCTGAGATTCCTTTTCTCGTGTTTCTGGTGGATCGTTGTTGTGTTTGACATGAGACACTTCTGTACCATGAATGAAGTTATCTACTGACTTACTGACTTTCCACCTGTGTTCAGACATAGTTTTCAGTAAAGGGAAGTGTGCAGCGTCTCTTCAAAAGGATGTTTCTCATCTCTGCATGTGTCTCTTTTCTCCATCCTCACTAGAAACCCCCTGACCCTCCTACAGGTGTTCAACACAAACCAGCCATCTTTGTTAACAATGAGAAGTGCATCACTGTGTGTCAATAAGTAAAACTCTGAAAACTCAAGATTTACACCAGAGGAAGTTACACACTGTTCAGTGTTTCCACTAGGATGGAGTTGTACCCCCCCCCCCCAAATATGTGGTTAAAGGTGCATTTTTTTAAAAATGCAGAAATATTAATAGTAAGGTTTTTATTTATTCTGTAGCATGTGCTTTTAAGCTTTTCAAAGTAAAAAAAAACATCTGATGGGGGGGGCTTCAGTTTGGCAACACGAATAAAATTTCCATGTTGTGATCAGCAGGGCCAATCTGTTTATCAAAATCCAAGAAAGTTCTTTTTACATTCAACAGTAACCAGAGATCACATACTTTTACCAAACTTAAAGATTCAGGGCTTTGGAGAAAAAATTATGGGCATAGACCCCACAAGCCCCCCCATGGCTCCACCTCTGACTGATGAACTTACCCACCACACAGGATTTACACGTCATATCAGCACAGTGTAAGAAACGTAGGGTAGTAAACACTTTAGGACATTATTACTTACAGACATATTTCAGTTATCCTGTTAGCTCTAATAAAAGAACCAAGATAGAGGGCTGCGATGGAATCAGGTCTGAATTTAATTTTTGCTTGCACTAAAACAGTTTAAGTTAGTAAACCAGGCACAGTCTAATTTCTCTAAAGGCACATAGAAGCTGTAACACTGTTCATAGCACTGCAGACATTCAGTATAAGCATCTCTACTGCTCTGATGCGCGTCATGATGCACAGGAAGGGACACTGGCACAGAGATACTGAGCCAACATTATGTAACTTGAGGGGAAATTCTGTCTATCAATAAAAATTGGCCTCTTATTTTATCACATATAGGGGAAACACTGCTGTTGTGTAAAAATCTTTAATTTGGCAGTATTTCCATTTTTTTCATAAAACATTGCAAAAATATTCACACCTTACAGCGTTAATATGAGGATAACACTTTACTAGTTTAATAGGATCCACAGAGAGTAAATTTCTAACACTACACAGACCTACTGAGATAAAATACCACCACTTAGTGTAAAGAAGAGTCTGTTTTTATCTCCAGATACAGTCAATAATGACTCTTCATTAGTGTAAAGAAGAGTGTTTTTATCTCCAGATACAGTCAATAATGACTCTTCATTAGTGTAAAGGTACCGAATCTCTGAGCAGAGTCAAATCAACACTCTGTCGATCTCTAACAACCGCTGTGTGATTAAATTCTGATAATCAAAATTCTCATTTATATGGATTTTTTAATTTAAAAAGCTGCAGAGTTCTAAAGACTGAGAAAGATTCTACATGGCAAAGCAATCTGTGAACACAGGACAGCAGCAGCTCCATCATGTGCTGCATTTATATTTACTCCACTACAGGGAAATATGTTCATCCACCAGACAGAGTAGAGTAAAATAGAGCAGAACAGAATAGTATAGAGTAGAATAGAATGGAAAAGTAAAGAGTAAAATATTATAAATGTTAGTTGCTGTTTGCGTTAGTACAGGACACACAACAAAGAAGTTATAAAAAACTGAACAAATAATACAAATAAAATCATGTTAATAAAATACAGGCTATGTGTCTACAACAAATTACGCTCATAAATATAGAATAACACTGCTGTAAACACAGGTTGTTGCATGAAATATTTTCAAGTCTTGAGTTTTTAAATTTTACGTGTTATTGCACAGAATGTTTTCTGCTAGTATGAGAATTATTATTTTAGATTGATTATTGCATCTGAGATTTCTTGCACTGTTATTGCACACAGAGAAAAGAGTTCACTGATATTGCAAATTTCAATATTGCACAGTTTTAGTCCCTTATTAAAAAGATTTAAATAAAAATGATGATGCATCTTTGTCAATGAAATATTCAAATTAAATCATGACGTTAAAATGGACTTAAACTCTCCCTGCTGCAACATGAGAGTAACAAAAAAATAAATTTATCACTATATTAAAACTAGTATGGATCAGTTCTTCATAAATCGTATTATTTGTATAATAAATGTTTAAAGCATAACTAAAAAAATGTTTTACAATTAAAACAATCCAAATTCATGCTAACAAATACATGAATCAACACATTATATAAATAATAAGTCAAACTTATCAATGAAGCAGAAAAACAATACAAACAACCCGAAGAAAAAGCAGAGTAAAAGAACACAGGAAGAGATTTAAAGATGTGGCTGAGTTTTCCTGATATCTGCTCTGAAACATTTCATTTTTATCTCATCTCTCTGATTTCAATCACAGTTTAGAACAGAAATGCTGTGATTCAGAGTCCGGCCACTGGGGGGCGCTGTGCTGTTTATTATGAGAACTCTCCTACCTACCTATAATAGTAGAGGAATCTTCTCTCTGCACACAGATGTTGATTCAAAGAGATTTGAACTTTTTTATTTTAGGTTCAGGCAAACAGCATCAGTACAGCTAACTGTTGACATCCTGTAGTAATAACTGAATTATGTTTTTTATGTAGGAGCATCTTTTAGAGTCACCTTTAAATTGCAACAGTAAAAACAGCTGAATAAATCAGACAACATAGAGTGAAATAAAAGGGAGAGAAAGCAGCTGTAAAAATGTCATTTTTTAAGTTAGATTTGAAAGTGTGGAGGGTCAGAGTCATGGATGGATTGTGGGAGAGTTGTTGAGATGGAGCTGCACGGCTAAACGCTCCAGACCCCAGAGAGATTACATGAACAGGAGGAACACAGAGGAACATGGAATACAAGTAAGCATACAAGGCCTGACTATGGCTGAGAGGTGATTTATACAGGCACTGCTCACAGGAGTTCATGTGAACGCTACAGTAGTTAGTATAGGCTACTCATCAGAAAGTTGAGCTGTAGAGGTGATTCTGTCTCCTTTCTCTATAAAAACATCATATCCATGCAGCAGGAACATATTTCATCTTCTGAGCTGCACAGTAGATGTGGTGGTGTGAAGAGGAATAGCAGAATGGACCCAGAACAATATCTAAAGACCTGCAGGCCTCACTGACTCAGTCAAGGTCAGAGGTCATGATTCAATAATCAGAAAGAGACTGGGTGAACATGGAGAGTTGCAAAGAAGAGTGGGCCAAAATTCCTCTACTGTGATGTGACCAACTCATCTGAAAAATTTAAGTGACAAATATAAAAAGATAAAGAAATCAGGAATAGGGCAAGTCCTTTTTCATGCTTTTCTGTATCAGACTGTGTCCAGATGCATCTGGACCCAGAATGATATTAAAGCAGGGCAGGGGGGTGCAGTCATGCTTCGGCATTGTACGAAATAACTATACCTAATATATGCAGATATTTATACGATGGAGTAGTAGGGCCACACAAAGAGAAAAAGAAAAAAAAAAGGAATAATATATTAATATGAAGTAACATTATGAGAATAAAGTCATAATATTACCAGAAAAAAAGTCTTAATATTACGAGATTAAAATATTACAAGAAAAAAAGTCTGCCGGGTTGCCACCTCCGTTAAATTGATCAATGTTGAGCATCTTGTGAAGCTATACTTTAGTATCGGTTTCACAAATAAGAAAATACTTCATCTTTTGGCACATCAGCATCAAATTATTATTAGAATTATGACAATACTCTGTTGTAGATCCGCAGCGCTGCGGCAGACTGTCTTTCTTGTAATATTTTATTCTCATAATATTACAACTTATTTCTCATAATATTAAAACTTCATTCTCGTAATATTACGACTTTTTTCTAGTAATATTATGACTTTATTCTCATAATATTACAACTTTTTTCTCGTAAATTACGATTTTTTTCCTCATAAATTACTACTTTATTCTCGTAATAAAATGACTTTTTTCTCGTAATATTACAACTTTTTCTGTTAATATTACGACTTTATTCTCTTAATATTACGACTTTTTTTCTCGTAATATTATGACTTTTTTTCTCGTAATATTACGATTTTTTTCCTCATAAATTACGACTTTATTCTCATAATATTAGGACTTTTTTCTCGCAATATTACGACTTTTTTCTCGCAATATTACGACTTTTTCTCGTAATATGAAAAAAAGAAATTATTCTTTTTTTTTTTCTTCATGTGGCCCTAATACTCCGTCGTACATTTATGTATTAGGTTTTATAAGTTGTTATATTTGCATAAGAAAATTTTACAATTTTAATGGACTTTTACTGTCTTTTAATGCTCTAAGTACTATAGTTGTTCTGCTTAAAGTTCTGTTGCTTCATGTGTAAACAGAGCTCTTTAGATTTACCTGCCTTGCCTCATAATGTGTAAACAGCCATACATAACATTTTCCCTTTACTGAAAAATAAGAATGGGGTAAAAACGACTGCAAGATGAAAATGCACAAAGGAAAAGTAAAACAAATGGCTGGAAAAATATTCTTTGTAAAAAAGAGCTCTAAATAGCATCAACTTTTCAGGTCAATTTCTGCATGTTTTAATGTCGTAGAATTCTTGTTTTCTAAAAGGATTTTGTATTGATTTATGAATATTTCTGTAACTATTATAGTGACTGTTCTCCAGAGCAGCGTTGTGAGTTAACCTTCGTATATGTGAGTTTATGTAAGTTAGTGAATGGTACAGTGTGTGTTCTTAGATAGTATGGTGTGTCATTAAACCCCCGTCTCCCTCCTATAAATCCTGTCTCTGGCCGGCGGCGGCGCGGCGCTGAGTTATGACATTTTTGGCATAGCTGTGCTGCAGGTGAAAACACGCCGCTGTGAAATGCAGTTTAGCTAATGGTGCACCTCCTGCAGCAATTTGTCCTCCACAACAACACATAAATTACCGTTTAGGAGATGACTGTAGGCCCCCGGCGCTCCCAACGCTGACTGACAGTTTGAGGGAGGGAGTGGGGGGGGGTTCTCAAGCTGAGGTCTGGAGAGTCCCCCAGGGTCCTCCAGGGGATTCAAGGGAGTCCCCGTTTCACATTTTAACTTTGATTTACAAGTATTTCTCCAGATTACAGAGCGGAGAAGTCTTTAAATGTCACTCACAAATCTGTCTGCAGCCGTCTGATCGTCTCTGGATGGAGGAAAAGTTTTCAGCCTCACAGATCGATGCCACGATGTTTGAACAAACAAACCATTAAAATCAACTTTATAACAAGCAGCCCTCACATTTGAGCTCTTATAAGGTTTTAATGATGGAGCTGTGTGACCTCTAGGGCCGGTAAAGAACATTTATTTAGTCCAGCTACAAAATATAGACAAAGGCCACCTGACAGGAGTGCATGCACTTTAATATGAACTTGGACCCTCTTCTGCAGCTCTTACAGCCTCCACTCTTTCCACAAAATTCTGGAGTGTTTCTGTCCATTCATTCTGTGGAGCATTTATGAGGTCAGGCTCTGATGTTGGACCAGAAGGCCTGGCTCACAATCTCTGTTCCAGTTCATCCCAGAGGTGCTGGATGGGGTTGAAGTCAGGACTCTGAACTCGTCAAACCATGTCTGTCTAGTCCTTCTCTGGTCTCTGGGCCACAGTCATGCTGGAGTAGAAAAGGGCCTCCCCAAACTGTTGCCACACAGTTGGAAGCATAGCATTGTCCAGAATGTCTTGGTCTGCTGAAGCTTTAAGACTGGCCTCACTGGAGATAAGGGGTCTAACCCAGACCCTGAAAATCAGCCCCATACCATCATCCTTCCTCCACCAAACTTCACAGTCAGACAGGTAACGTTCTCCCAGCATCCTCCAAACCCAGACTCATGATTGGACAATCCAAAGAGACCATTTCCACTGCTCCACAGTCCAGTGTTGGTGTTCTTTACTCCGCTCCATCCAATGCTTGGCATGGACTTGTGATGTGAGGTTTGCATGCAGCTGTTACCATGGAAACCCATTCATGAAGCTCCTGCTGCAGTTTTAGTGTTTTCATCAGTACTCAACCCTGCTCAACTAAAGAGCCAATTATTTAAAAAATACATTTGCAAGAGCCACAAATTAAGTGTTTAAAAGTGACGAAAATGGGTTGAAGTGGCAATAGAAATAAGTTATTGGCAGAGAAAATGGTCAAAAAGTGGGCAAAATAGGCATAAAATTGCAAAAACTGGGTAAAAACTGGCCAAAGTGGAGAGAAAAGGTGGGATAGAGGGCAGAAAGTGATAAAAATGGGGAGAAGTGACAAAAAATGAGTTATAGGTGGCAAAAATGGTCAACCAGCAGCAAAATAATGAGTGAAAGTGACTAAAATGGGCAAAAATTCAGCAACAAGCTGAGGAAAGTGGGCAAAAACCAGCGAAGAGTGTCAAAGAGGCAAAAGGTGGAATTTAATGGCAAAAGGCAGCTTAGATGGGCAAACAGGGGAAAAAATGGCCAAAAAAAGTGGCACAAAATGGCAAAAGCAGGATTAAAGTGTCAAAAATGGGCAAAAAGTGACAAAAATAAGTGGCAAAAATAGGCTAAGAGCAGTAAAAATGGATTAAAATTGGCAAAGAATTTAGGGAAAAAAAGGGCAATGGAAATATAAAGACAAAAAAATAAAGGTTGACAATAAAAGTCTACTGTATTAGATGGCATTTTTAGACATTTTCAGGGTTTTTTCACTTTTTAGCGTTACGTTTTGGGTGATAAACTTTGGCAAATGAGCCTGTGTCAGCAGAAAAGCCTTAAAGTTTCATATTAATTGTGATACAATTTTGATTCCCTAAGCAGAACTTGTTTGTTGATTCCAAACTACAGATGCGTATGAAGTATTGTATATTTATAAAAATAAATAACCAAATTATTCGATATCCATTAACGTTATCCCGAATGACATTTTTTTAATGGGAAAAATTCAACTGTTGACAATAAAAATGCATAAATGTCATTTTAAGAGATCAAAAGTTTTTGGAACATATACATGACATTCTAATAAAGGTAAAATGAACTTTAACATTTTCTAACTCATTTGAATTTTTTCCACTTTTTAAAACCTTATTCGTCACTGAAACAAAGTGTGGGAAACAAACAGGTGACTTCAACTGATAATTTCTGAGGTCAAAGTTGACCTTCTTTGAGTTTTTCTGTTGGAAAAAATATTTCAAATTAAGACATAAAAGAGCTGCATGTGGCTCTAGGGCCCAGCGTTGAGTATCGCTGGTTCACGTTAATGCCAGTGGAAGAACTCTTCAGTGATGGAATCAGTAGAGACCTGGAGACTTTTACCCATCATCCTTAGCAGGCGTTGACCCTGCTCTGTGATTTTACATAGTCTTCTTTGGTTGAGTTGCTGTTGTTCCTAAACTCTTCCACATTCCAATAACATCAGTTCTCCTCGTTCTCCTTCCATCTGTTCAGACTGATATTAGCTAGCCTGTTACATAATAAAACTAAAGTTACTTTACCTCAGTGACAGCTCATTATGTCCAAATACTTCAGAGCCTTCTGTGCTGTCATCACTTCCTCTCCTGCATTTGTTCACGGTGAAGAATAACCTGTGTCTGTTTCAGCGTCAGACAGCCAAACTCTCCGTCAGATCGGTGACAGGAAGCATGGAGAGGTTTGTTTAAATCGACTCGAGGACGTCTGTGAAGTGTTGGGGATGAAAGACGCTGACAAACCAGAGAGATGTCTTCATGAGGGAATGTGGTCAGACCATGCTTCCTTCTGTGTGGTTTTAACAGAAACAATAACTGTCAGTCAGAACTGTAAATGCTTTAGACTTTAACTGTTCTAAACCACATAAAGGACTTAAAACAATCCCTGAGATGGAAACGTTCACCTGCAACAATCACAGTTATGATTATTATTGTTTTTAAATTTCAGGATAAATAAACTAGAGAGATGACTTTAGACTGCACACATGCATTTGATGAACCAGAATGCTCTAAAAAAGTTGTTCTCAAATGGTGTGGCAAGTCTAGGTGTGCATTGGGAATCTGACTGGACCCCTGAAAACCCCCAGAGAATGGACCCTCCCCAGTTGTGATTTATTGATGAGTGTGTGTGTTGGATCAGTAGCATTGGTGCTAGCATCCTGGCTAACAGTTACCTCATTAATCAAGCTATTATTGAGTTGAAATTGGTCTCGAAATTGTCATTATTCATGCTACTTTTAACCAAGTTAACCAATTCGTTGACCCATTTTGCCACTAATTTTGTCAACTTAAATCATTTTTGCTGCTTTTTTGCAATTTTGCAACTTTTTAAAAATACTTTTCACCCATTTTTGCAACTTTTTTGGAACTTTATGCCACATTCAACCCATTTTTGCTACCTTTCAGGCACCTTTTGCCCACTTTTGCCACCCCCAGTTGTCTGGGCCACAGAAACCTCTCCCCTTTATCCCCCTTATGGGCCTCCTTGACTGTTATATTATTTTAAAGTCTATTTTGTGTTGATATGAATATGGTGTGCCTTGATATTTTGTCTTAACCTTACGTGTGCCTAGGGCGAAAAAAGTTTGAAAACCACTGCTCTAAAATATGGAGTCATTATTGATGCAAAACACCAGAGCACATCTTAACATTTAAAAATCACATTTCTAGTTTGGGATTTTGTTGATGAACCAATCAAAAGAGGTAGAGGATGGACCAATCACGTTAGCTCTGCCCGTTGTTGCTATGCTGTTCTCTAGGAGACGTTTGCTTTGATCTCACTAAGGCCCCATTTACGCAAACATTTTAGAGTGAAAACGCAAAAGTTTTGTAGCGATTCGTCTGTCCGTTTTGGTGCTTGAAAACAGAACTTTTTGGAATTGGGCTCCAGAGTGGAAGTTTTTCAAAACGCCCCATCTCCGTCTCCGTGTAAACAGGGAAACCGGCACTTTCTGAAAACGGACATGCACACTGCGGCTGCAGTAAATATCCATGTGCGAGTAGGCTTATAATGCATGCACGGATGGGAAGCCCAAAACAAAACAAAGATGGCCGACACCAGTGTACTGTTCGTGCTCCTCGCTCTTTTGAATTTAACTGTACTTCTCCAACAAAGTGTTGATTTACTTCACCATCACTTGGATCAGCGGAGACGTATTTCGTGCCTGCACCAGATTCTGACTCGACCCATACGCCTTCGAAGGGCAGCCCGAAGGCGATATTGGACATTGCAAAATCACACTGCCATCTGCTGGCCTGGCATGTATACTACATTGTTGTTGGTGTTTCCCGCAGTCTCGTGTGAACAGAGATCATTTTGAAAACGTTGCCATCTGAACGTGGAACTTTTTGGAAACGAAAACAGAAAACAAAGCAAAATGTAGTCGTGTAAACGGGGCCTTAAAGAGCCCCAACATTCTGTCACACACACACACACACACACCCACACCCACACACCCCCACACACACACACACGGTAAAAGTCTGAGAGCCAAACATAATCAAACTTTGACAGTAATGATTCAAATCTGTAAGATAGCTCAAAAGTGAATCCAGTTTAAATATCTGAATCATTCTGAACACTTTTTAAAGCCAAAATGAAGTCAGTAGGAGGAACTGAGTGGGAGTTTGTGATAGGATGTTGGGTTTCTCTTAGTGAGATCTCATGTTTCCATCAGTTTACAGGTCAATATTCTACTTTCTGTGCCTTTAAAACTTTGCCTTTATACTGCTGCTGACTCTTATTTTCTCCTGAAAGCAGAACTTTTATTTTTCTTTCAACGTTCTCTCAGTTTTAGTTTTATAAGTGAAGTTCTGCAAAGACATGCAGGTTTCGTCTCCCTCTCTCCACTGTTTAAATCAAAAACAAGACTCCATTTTTACTCATATGACACCTCATATATTCATGTGAAACACAGACTAGAGTCAGCGGGGGTGGTTTACAGAAACACTGATGGACAATGAGCCTCAGCAGGACCTCCACCCTCGCCCTGGGCTCCGTGTAAATGGCCTCTACGTCTCAGTGTTAAAACCATCATTTCAATGTAGAGCTGGTTTCATCACAGACAAGCCCACAGATGCCTGAACGTCCCAGAGTGTTTGGTGGAGCAGAGTCCTAAATGAAAAACAGTGAAGCCGTCAGAGAGAGGAGGTTTCTGCTCTGAGACGCTCTCTTTGTTCTCTCATCCTCAAAACCTGAACTCTGAGTCTTCTTTCAATGTTTTAGCTGATCCACACTTTAGAATAATACCACTGCAACCTTGATTGGCCAAATCAGGTTACTTTACCACATTTTTTACCACCCCAGTCCCAAAAAGTTGGGACACTGTGTAAAATGCAGATTAAACAAGAAGTCAGTAATTGTCAAATCTCATAAACCCATGTTTTATTCACACTGGAACACAAACAACAAATCAGATGTTAAGCTGAGACATTTGTTAATGTTCAGGAAGTGAGGAGACCAAGTGATGGAGTTTTGGGAGAGGAATGTTGTCCCATTCCTGTCTGATTGAGGATTCAAGCTGCTCAGCAGCCCTGGATCTTCTCCTTTTCCGATGCTTCAAATATTGGTGAAAAGTCTGAACTTCTGTTAGACCAGTTCAGGACCCGGACTGTTTTCCTGTGAAGCCATGCTGTTGTGATGGATGTGGTATGTGGTTTAGCATGGTCTTACTGACAGAGATGTTTTCTGGATGGAAGCATATGTTGCTCCAAAACCTCTCTCTACTTTTCATCAGTAGCTGGGTTTCCACTACAGTTTTCCGCAAAATAAAGGTGATATTTCTTAAATTTCGATTAACTACAATTGTGCTTTGAATGCGTTTCCATTGAAGGGAGTTTTGGGCATAGGCCTTGCAATTCTCGTAAAATCTCATGTCGCATGAATTCGCTGCAGGGAAGCTTGACGCTCAAAACCTGTTGTGTGTTGGTACAGTTTTGGTTACATCTACAGCAGCTGCCTTGATGATTTTGAACAAAAGACGAAGGCAACGGATGATAGTTCAGAGGTAAAGTCCGTATGTATGGTAAAAGCCATGTATAAGGGTAGAAGTGTGATGTTAAGAAAAGTCTTGTCTCTTCCTCTGTCCACACCTACCGCGCCATGTTGTCTCAGAGTGACTGGTCATGTGACACCGTACGTCACGTCCCGTGACTTGTAAATGCGTAAAAAGTGTTTCCATTATACTTTTGCAATATATTTCTATATCGAAATGCCTGAAAAACCTCCTCATGAAAGCGTAAAAAATTTAAGCGATATTTTAGGTTTTTTTCGAAATTTAGGTGTTTCTTTTACCAGTTTTTAATTGCGCTATTTTGATTTTGTGTAGTTCCAAGTGTAATCGAAACCCGGCTAGTGATAGTTCCTTTCCAGATGTTAGAGCTGCCCACGCTGTAGGCACTAAAGCAACCCCATACCATCAGAGATGCAGGCTTTAGACCTGAGCCAGGAGAACAAGCTGGATGCTCCCTCTCCTCTTTAGTCCACAGGACACGGCGTCTGTGGTTTCCTCTGACCACAGAACAGTTTTCCATGTTTCCACAGTCCATGTTAAATGAGCTTTGGTCCAGAGAAGATGGCGGTGTTTCTGGATCTGTTCACATATGGCTTCTTCTCTCCATGATCCAGCTCTAACTGTCATTGGTGGATGGCACAGTGACGATGATTTCTGGAATGTTCCTGAGCCCCTGCAGTGATTTCAGGACAGAATCATGCCTGTTTTTAATGCAGTGGCCCCTGGGGGCCCTGAATCTGTTGATGATTTTATTAGCAACCTTGCTGCTAGCTGCTAATTAGCCTGGTATCTTGTGTAGATGCTTGTATTGTTTTTGCACGGCTTGTATATTTCATAACCCATGTCTAACTCAAGAGTATCTGTGGTTAAGCAAAAACTGCCATCACATCATTTGCAGTCATATCAACTCTGCAGCATCTGCATTGGTGCATATGTCAGCAACAAGTATGTGACGATAAATGGTCTTCCTGTTATTCTGAGACGTAGAGGTAGGGACAGGTCATCATCCCAGTCCGTCCCTGATTCAGACTGATGAAACAAACCTGAGACCATCCGGCTGCAGCCTGAGCACCGCTGCATGAATGAAGGTCCCAGTTTTAGCCTCTAATTATTTCATTTCTGTGTAAACTTGAACCATTTCTCTGTGCGCTGCTTGTTTTGGCCTGTAGAGGGATGAAGTGTGTCAGACTGATCCATCAGACCCTCACTGATCTCGTCCGTTGTTTGCTCTAGTCTCAGTTTGTCTCCGAGCTCTAATCTGCTCTCGTCAATCGTCTGCTCAGGTCTGAAGGCTGATCTGAGCTCTGGGCTGTCACCGTGTCTCTTTGATCTGCTGATGGTAGCTGCTGGACCAGCTCAGGCCGTGTTTACTCCTCTGCTAAAGTGCTGAAAGGTGTGACGGGCAGGGGGGCTGTGAGCTGCTGATAGATGCTGCCTTTGTCTCCAGGTGTGTGTGACGCTCATTTCTCCTGGTTTATACTCCGGTGTTTCCAGGTGAAGGTGTGTGTGCCCCCGGGCTCTTCCTGTAGCGGCGTTGGTTTCCACTCCCTCGCGGCCCGGGGACTCGGCAGGCTTTAACTGAGGTCATAACAGATCCCTAGTGAAGACAATTAGCCGCTAAACGCCTCCCTGCTCACCGCTGTTTGTTTACCCGCCCGCTCGCCGTGTTATCTCTTTGTTCTCTTCTGTGTTCAACGTGTTTGAACGCAGAGACGACACATCCGGAGAGTCGCAGAAGAAAAGAGGAGAAACAGAAAGAAGAACAAGTTTGTGGATGAAATCAGACAAAGAATGGACGCTGGTTCACAGACGGGTGGTTTCACTAAAAACATCAGGATCACTTTAACGCCATCTTTATTATCCTAGTGTTTAAGCTTCCACTAGAGACCGACAGTCTCAGTGTGTTAAAAACCTGCTCCAACCATGGTTTAGTGAATAACTACAACTACCAACCAACAGTTTTTTACCTTTTTGAGGTTTAAGTTCAGGGACAGTGAAGTGGAGGGTCATGAAGGGCTGTGGTCGTTTCTGTAGTCGTGTGATTAGCAGACGTCTAATTTCTTTAATGGTGTAAAAGCATGCTATGTATTTGAATTTGAATTTGAAATACAGAGCCACAACCCCAATTCCAAAAAAGTTGGTTCACTGTATAAACTGTAAATAAAAACAGAAGTCAATGATTTAATCTAATACACTTGTATTTATCCCAATAGAACAATAAAAACATATCAACTTTTGAAACTGAGACATTTTTTCTGGTTCATGAAAATATTAGCTCATTTGGAATTTGATGGCAGCAGCACATCTCAAAAGACAGTAGTATGCAGTAAGACTGCCAGTCAGACATTATTGTGTAGTATGCTTGGCCCGGTTTAGCTGGTTTCCAGTATACAGAGGTACGTCACACCCTGGTCAATTGCAAATGACGCTACAGTGTTCTCCATCCATTTACGTACAGAAAAAATCTGGGAAGTGCTTTTATTTGATTTTTCAGGATTTTTATAGCCCAAAATCGACCATCAAAACGTGTTCCATCTATGCAACGACTCGTAGATCTGGCGGCATTTGATTCTCATCACGGCACTGTCAATATATAAAAACAGTACAGTAGGAAACAAAACATGTCATACTTGTCAGTGGTTTGCACAAATAATGCAAGAAGGAGGAGAAGACAGGCTGTCAGAAGGAGAAATCCTTTGGCTGTCCTGGCTGTAACCACCAGGTGAAAGTTTCGCCGCTCTCCGCCATTACAAACTCTGACCCGGCACTTTGCATTGTGGGTTACAGTAGGCGAAGTAGACTGGTCCGATGCATACTGGGAAATTTTCGCAAATCGGTATGTCATCCGGGTATTTTTGGTATACTGCAACTTTCGCATTTGTTCGCATACTGCATACTACATTTTGGGCAAATCAGTGCGCACAGCTAGTAAAACGGCCTCTGTGTTTATATCATCGTTGCTCCACTTGTTCTTGATACCTCTCAGAAGACTTCTCTGTATTGTAGTACTTGAGAACAGTCTCAAGACCACATTTTGAATGTCTTGGTTTTGTCTCGGTCTCGGACTGGTCAGACTCTGGGTTTTCCATTAACTCATTGAGTGCCTGCTCTTTTATAAAATGGGAAGTGGCTTGTGCCAGTGTTTTTGGCCATTTTGAGTCATCTTTCAAGACCCACAGAATATTTTGTACTATAACTCAGAAAACACCAAATAGCTCAAATGAAAGAAGAAACTCTATTTAATCAAGCAAAAAAACATTTGTTTGCACCTTGTTCTGTTCTTGATTTATCCAAAGTTGAATAGAGGCTAGTTTCACCAAAAAGACCACTTTTTTTTCTAGAAAGCTGAGAAGAATGCATTTTTGTGAAAGAGAGTCTGTCAAGCAAAACCTTGATTTGGATGTTATAATTTTGCCTTCAGTGACATAAAAGACATCTGAAAACTGTATTACAAATGTTATTTTAATGTAAAATAAATAAAATAAAAATAAATACAAAATACAGCCCAATACAACTGGACAGCTGCCACGGGACCCCCTATACGCCCATGTCCTCTCCTGCTTGCACGTCCCCTGGCACTGCCTGTAAGTTATAGAAGTAATATATGTTATATATTTATATATATAATATATAATCTATATTATAGAATTTTTTTGTTCTTTCCTCTTTTTCTGCCAACAGACGGTGTTGTAGAGCTGCATGGGGCTTGCTCTTCTCTCAAGTCTGCTTCTGAAATCACAGGAGCATGAGTGATGGTTTCACTGATAAATCTGTCTGAATAATCAGTGGGTTCCTAACGTTAACTTACCTCCATCGCTCTGGGACAGAGAACAAGGTCCTCTCTGCTCACTCGGCAGCCATTCCTCAGAGTCTGGGTCGGAAAAGTCCGTCTCTGAAGTGTCGTCGCTGTAAGCATCCAGCTGGCCAGTGGATGCCAACACACGGGGGAGACCTGGAGGCCTTCTTTAGCCTTTTGGCCAGCCGAGGCAGATGAATGAAAGCACTGATGGTGGACTTGCTGTCGGTTTCAGAGAGTAACCGATTTCTCACGCAAAAGTTTAAAGTTTCTTCCAGCGTTCGCCGGCGAAACTGGCCACTTGATCCCTCAGTTTTTTGGGGGGCATTTTGTGCCGGTACTGAATATTTTAGAACTTTTAGCTTAGATTACCTCCATCCCCACATCTTCACTTCATGCCTTGATCTCAGTTGCTTTGATCATCGTCTTCCGTGTTCCGACTACGTATCCCAGAAGCCCCAAAATTACTCACAGGGAGCATGAGAGCGCCCCTTTGTGCCAGCCGCCGAAAAAACACTTTGACATATATATACGTCAATGGCACTCAATGAGTTAAGACCGGTCGAGACCAGCAGGGATCTGCTATTCTTTGACTCCATTAATGTGAAAGTAAGGAGAAGCACTAAAACAACAAATAACTACACCTGCAAAAACTCAGACTTCAGTCCATCTTATTTCTAGTCAGAAATTCCTCTGAACTCTTACTTAAGGCTAACCTGACACGCCAGATGGATGTGTTTCACACATCCATCTGGTAAACCTCTCATAGACGGTGTTTGGGAAAGGCCAGAGGCTTGGAAAAAAACTTGGAGGGTGATTGGATGAACGTTCTGTCACAATTTTACAGGCCAATCAGAGCAACAAAACACGTGACGTAGCCGCTACTGAGGAATAAACTCCATAGAGAACAGCATAACGTGAACCATGGCGACTGTAGACATGTACGCACATGACTTTTGTCGTTTTTGAAAAGAAAACAACTCACTGCTGTTCTTTGTTCTTCTTTCAACCAAGAAATATCGTCAAGTTCTGATAAAACTGGCGCTTTAGCAGCATCCACGCTAATCTCTTACGCCATAATTGCACCAGCTCTTGTTGCTGCTTTCTTACATCATGACTGCCGCGTCGGAAAGTACTGCCCCTCGTCGCTGATTGGTCCTGTCACTTTCTAACCGGGCCCAAACGGTTCAGATGGGAGCTTTGAGAGATGGATTCACCAGAATCACGGAAACGGGCGTATCCATCTGCTTTGCAAGGTTAACTTTAGGCCTCAGTCACCTGACAAATCTACACCACTTTCCACATTATTAAGCAAATAACATTTTTTTCTGATTTTCCTAAATATTAATGCAAATGACAGAATATTTTTCAAGTCATCAGCGCAGAGCATAACTCAAATGTTTTAGAACAAACTTCATAATGATAATCATTATTTTTAAAAAAAAGTAAAAACCTCAAAATGCAATGTTCCACATTATTAAGCATGACAGAGTTTCCAAATATTTTATAGGATGTAAAGAACTGAAAAAGACAACAATTCAGAAAAATGTTCCTCCATGCAAAATTGCAGAGACTTTATCCACATTGCACAGGCTGCCCTGGTATTTGCTGGTATTTGCAAAATGTCTCTGTTGTCTTTTTCCCACAACTGAATTTTTTTAAGTTTCCTGTCAAAGACTCCTCTGGCTCTGCCACCAAACCTCGATGCTTTATCTTGATATGATGTTGGAGTTTACGCATCCTGATGCTGTCATTAACCAGCACCTCTCTGCAAAATAAATACTGTGGCTGTGGAGCATCATCAGGACTGATCCAGGAAAATCCAAACTTTACTCAGTCATGGTGGTACTTCATTTATTCTGCTCCAGAATCTGTCCCCTCTCTCCTTTTAAAATCTAGAAACTGCTGCTCTGAGGTGTATTCAGCCTTTCTTCTCTATCTTCGATGTTAAAGTCTACATGATCTCAGCTGTGCGGTGCATTCTTCATCACATAGGTGCATGTGATTTTAAGCTGCTCTGCTATAATTGTTTCATCATGTGCACTGGGATAGACTAGACTCCTTTAAAAATCCAGCCTCTACTGGGTCAGATTGGAAAGTCTTCTCAAACAAAGCTAAATGTTCTTAGTTAGATTTGTTCCCCTTAATGCTGCACTAAAATACACACTTCCTCTAAAACCATCCTGATAAAGTCAGTGGAGTAATGGAGGAGAGAGCTGGACGTTTCTCTGATGACACTCAGCAGGAAGGAGAAGTTCAACTTAATTCAATTACCTAAACCTGAGCTTGTTTTGACTTCCCATGGTCCTTTTCTTCCTCTCTCATCGTTCTTGATTTTGAACCTGATCACACTCCCCGCCTGCCTCTCCTCGTCTCACTGCTCCATAAATGAAAAGGCGGTCCCGGCTGTCGGCTTCACTTCCTGCCTGCAGCTGTCTGACAGCTCGGCCCACCTTCGACACTCACCTGAGGGGGGGTTTACGGCTACTTAGGTGGTAATATATCGCCGTGGATACCACAGGTGTCTTCCTAAAGTGGTCTGGATCAGATAAGAAACGACCCTCCTCCCCTTTCCCGCCTCCCACACTTCAGCCCTCCCCCGTCTCCCCCCCCCCGTTAAACACTCTGAGAGCTTAATTTGTTCGTTTACTGAGTTTGAAACTAAAATAAATCAGCCCATTAAAATACAAACTTCAATCATCCATGGCAGTGCAGATCATGGTAGATAACATCTAGGATAAACAGTGACACCGACAGACGAAGAAGGGGCGTTACATCTGAGGATCACAGGTCAACGAGGACTAATGGTTTCACACCGTGATGATTGATCAGACACAGCTCCTGTTAAAAAAATTTAAACTTAACCTACAGGAACATAAACAGGAGCTCTAGAGCGACTTTATAATCACACAATCTGTCTTTCATTAGTTTTCATGACTTTTTTAATTCACTGGTAGTGAGAAAGATTTCTGAAACCCCAGAAAAATAATTCCTTCTACATGTGAATTCATATGAAATGCAGCATATGTTGAGATATCCTTCTACCATACCTGAAAAACTTTTAAAAAGTCATAAATCCTTAAAGCAAATGACAATATCTCCATAAACTGAAGCTGATATTTACAACCTAAAGACACAAAAACTAACAATAGTAGGAGGAGAGTATGGGTGAAGTCCTGGCTGAGATGAGGGTGTAGTTGTTCATGCTTTTAAGTACTTCACTGAGCTTCTCTGAGCCTGGTGTGTTCGTGTACGACAAGAAAAGACTGATATACAGAGTTAGATAACTTTAGAACTGTAAATCGTAGCCACTGACTTTTTTCCCCTCCATTGTGCAGTTCTAATGTCGCTATCCACGCCTCCGTAGCTCTTACAGAACATTTTTTACTGAGTCTGAACGTGGCTGACTTTCCAGGGTCTTCAAAGATTAAATCCACACCAGTAACCCCGATGTCCAACGTCTTTTTAACCATTTGTAATCCATTAATAGTCTTTCCTGCAGTGAGCAGCTAATGCTGTCCGCCATATTGTCTGTTCGTATCCCACAATGCATTGTGACTGGGCTGTGGCAGGCTGTCCTGGCTTCATGTTACACTTTGCCAAACAGCGCCAACACTTAGACCCCGTCCACACAGAAATGGCGTTTTGGGTGACTGTAAACAATACTTTTTGAAAATGGGTCCCAGAGTGCATAAATCTGTAAACGACTACCATTTCGTCTCTGTGTGGACAGCTATCCGCATCTTTCTTGAAACAATTAGGTCACACACAATGTAGCTTTCTTAAGGCGCCTGCGCGGGTCCGACCAAAACAATAATGGCGGACTACACGGTTGTGTTTCGTGTTGCAGAAGCTACTGAGCTTGTTATGGCTTTAACAGCAAAATCTGATGCTCTTTACCACCACCGCGAAACGCAACCACCATATGTTCTTAAATCGAATGCGGAGAACAACCAGAAGGACAACTAGAAGAACATTTGAGTCCATTTTCTGTGATGTTCTTCTTTTCTTTTGGTGCATCTCCGTGGCAGCGTTACAGCACCACATACAGGCTTGGCATATGCACTACAGCGTTTTCAGTCATTTCAATGGTTCCATGATAACGTACATATTTCCTGAAACGAACCCGTCACGACTGTAGAAGAGAGCCTGAGTGACCCAGAATAGAGAGAAAGAGACACAGAGAGGCTGTGACATGTCCCTCAGAGTCTCTGCAGACAGGAGCTGCTTTAAAAAAATCACTCTATTTCCCAAAAGAGCATGGCCTTTTTTTTTTAAATGTGAATATTTTGAAGACTTTTTGCCACAGAATAATGTTTACTGTGTTTACCACATGAAAATCTTTGTGTTTTTATTCCCGTTTATTTGTGTTCTTTTGTCTTTATAGTCCAATTGCTTTGTTTAAACTCCAGTGACATTACTGCAGCACACATATTCTTAAAGACCAGGTGGTCCTGAAGAAAAGGCTGTGTAGAGCTCAAGGGTTGATGTTTTACAGCTTTCTAAGACAAAATTTGATGTTCAGGACCGGACTGGAGGGCAAATAGGGCCTAAAGGGGGTTTTATGATGAGTGTAGTGCAGTGGTTTCTAACTGGTTTTACCTCAGGACTCACCATCACCTCCTCATTCAAGAAAGAATCAAGTCATCAGATTTATTTAGTGAATAATAGAACAGTTTGGACTTCAGATGGTTCAAAACATGACACAGAAGGAAGCAACCCACTGAAAACAGCTCTAAAATACTTTCTCCAGTAAAGAGCCACTGGTCTAGACTGTGACCAGTTTAATTTTGTTTAAATGTAAAAACATGGAACAGGCTCGCTGATGAACTCCATCATTACAATAAAATGTTGGTGTAACATTAGGAGGGAGAGAATGCTTCAGCTGGAGTCGCTATCTTTAGAGTCACTATCTTGTCTGGAATGGCAGCCAAACAGCGAGTTTTTCACGTGTATAATCCTGACTCAAACCTGGGCCAAAAACCTGAACCAGCTCCTTCAGTGAGACCTCCTTCCTCAGAGTGCAGCTCAGACCCTTAAAGAGGTAAACGTGATCATAATGATATATTTAAGTTGACAGAAGGAGCTGGGTTGTAAATTCTCAGACATATAGAATAAAAAGACAGACAGGACTCCTCCAGCTACAGCAGCATGGTGGTATGTGGTCTAACGTGAGCAGAGGGAATCTAGGTAGTAGGTCTTCATACCTGTCGGGGATAATAACCGGTATTTTAGCAACAAGATGAGCCCATGATTGGAGCAGGAGGCAGTTTCTCTTCAGGGAGGGAGCTCCTGGCATTTGGACGTGTAAACTGGTCGTGACAAGTGGCCATAAATTAGCCTGTAAAACATCTATTAAAGCTCATCTGACACAAATAGTCACTGATGCCATCTATCAACATACCCCAGTGACAGCGGCGTGATGAATGTGGCGTTTTTGGAGTCAACACAATGAGGAGAAGTCAGAGGAACGTGTGAGTCAGTGATACAATCAATGCCATAAATGTTGTAAATGAGTCAGAGATTACAAAACCGCACAACGCTCCTGCTCCCGTCAACATGACAGAGATAGATAGATAGATAGATAGATAGATAGATAGATAGATAGATAGATAGATAGATAGATAGATAGACAGACAGACAGTGAGACAGACAGACAGACAGTGAGACAGACAGACAGATAGACTTAGCACTAGGACAACTTAGCACACAGGCACCTGATTGGCAGCACCTGGGGGTACCAGAAGCTCAAAACAAGATTCAGTAGCAACAGTAAAATCAGCTGTTTGGCATTGGCAGAGAAGATTTGGCACATTTTTCATGGACGCAACCCACTAATCAGCTCTGCTGCTCATCCCAAAAATGATTGTTCCTTACAAAGGTGACTCCATTTAAAAGGAAAATAAACAGGCTTTCAAACAGTGTAAGATTTACTACCAAGAGACATCAATGGACTGTTGACATGATGGATGGATGGATGGATGGATGGATGGATGGATGGATATGTGGATAGATGGATGTATGGATGGATGTATGAATGGATAGGTGGGTGGATGGATGGATGGATATGTGGATAGATGGATGGATGGATGGATGGATATGTGGATAGATGGATGTATGGATGGATGTATGAATGGATAGGTGGATGGATGTATGAATGGATAGCTGGGTGGATGGATGGATGGATGGATAGCTGGGTGGATGGATGGATGGATGGATGGATGGATGGATATGTGGATAGATGGATGGATGGATGGATGGATAGCTGGGTGGATGGATGGATGGATGGATGGATGGATGGATGGATGAATGAATGAATGTATGGTGGATGGATGGATAGATGGATGGATGGATGGGGTGGATGGATGGATGGATGGATGGATGGATGAATGAATGAATGTATGGTGGATGGATCGACGGATGGATGGATAGGTGGGTGGATGGATGGATGGATGGATGGATAGGTGGGTGGATGGATGGATGGATGGATGGATGGATGAATGTATGGTGGATGGATCGATGGATGGATGGATGGATGGTCAGACAGATATTCCAGAAATGTGACCACTATGCCGTCATAGATGATGGTTTATTTGCGGTGCTTCTGTTGATATTTTGCCGTTTTCATGGATGATTTCTGTGTTTGCGTGTGTCAGAGCTGTAAAGCTAACAGGAAGTGAAATAATAGAGTTAGCCTACTGAACACAAATGTCAGTGACTGTCAGATGAGCTGAGTCACCTCCAGGAATCTCACAGAGAAACTTGTCCAGACTGGACTGACAGAGATATTTATTTCTCCGTAGACCGGCAGCGATGTTAAAGCGGACTAAAGTCTCAATGCCCAGCTGTCTCTGCTAGTCTGGCATTTTATGGATGAATGGTTCTTTATTTAAAAGAGACATCCAAAAATTAAATACTTTCTATAAATAAATTTTAGATAAATTACAATGATTTTTGACTGTTTTATTAAGATTTTATAAGTACCAAGTCAAATTTGGCTTCCTTGTTATAGTTTTGGGTAACGTATTATTGTATTATAATTGTATTATAAATCATGAATATGTCCTGCAAAGAGGTACTGCACAGCGAAGCATTATAATACCAGACCATTTGAAAAAGAAAAAGTACAATATCTTAAGAGACAATGGGTTGGAGAAGTGTTTGAGTCCACTTTTACATCCTGTAGTAGAGGAGTTGGGATACTAATTAATAAGAACATCCCCTTTAAGCTAAACTCACAATATGCAGACCCAGAAGGTAGATACTTAGTCATAAAATGTGTTATTTTTGGAACTACATATACACTTATCAATATTTATTACCCACCCTTATCTGATGGATCATTTTTGTGTAAAATACAGAAGATACTTGATATGTCTCCTACAGGAATCATTATATTAGGAGGTGATTTGAATAATATCTTTAGTATAAAGGACAGTTCACATAATAAAAGGAAAGTACTACCACCAGCACGTCCAATAGAATTTCTGGCCACAAATGAATTGCAGGATGTGTGGAGGGTAATACATCTCGAGGGTAAAAATTATACCTTTTATTCCCATGCTCAAAAATCATACAGCCGAATAGATTACATTTTTATATCTACTAGAGGATTAGGAAGTGTTAACTTAACTAAAATTCATGATATAGTCATTTCAGATCATGCTGCAGTGACATGTCAGATGGTACCATTAATAAATAGATATGCTCAGAAAATTTGGAGAATGAATCGAAAACATTTAACCGATATAGAATTTCAGAACTACATTAAAAATCATATTGAGACATTCATGAATACAAATATTGAAAACACTACAATTGAAGACAGACCTCAAATGGACATTATGTGGGATGCCTTTAAAGCCTATATTAGAGGAGTAATGATATCCTTCTCAGTGAAAAAGAAAAAAGAATTAGACAGAGAGATTGACCAAGTGGGAAAATCCATGGAATTTCTCCGGAATGTTCATAAAAAGACTAATTGCACCAATGATTTAGAGAAATTGCAAAAACTGCAGCTAGAATATGACAGTCTGTTACTTAAAAAAGTTCAGGATATTAAACAGAACACAAATAAACTGTCATATGTATCTGCTAATAAGACGGGGAAACAACTGAGCAATTTGGTAAAAAAAATAGTAAAAAGAAATACGGTAGTTCTAAAGGACAAACTTTTAAATAAAACAATAACAGATAATAAAATAATAAATGAAAGATTTGAGACATATTATAGGAACTTATACAAATCTGATAAGACACATATTGATTCTGAACCCTTTTTAAAATCAGTCAACTTGGAAGTTCTAACTAAGGAACAAAAAGAGGAGCTAAAAAAAAGACATAACAGTATCAGAAGTTAAAAAAGCAATCGACAGTTTTTCCTTAAAGAAGGCACCAGGTAATGATGGATTACCAATTGAGTTTTACTCTGTTTTTTGGACTCAGATTAGCCCTTTATTTCTTGATGTTATTAATAATGCATGGAAGCATCATATCCTTCCAAAAACAATGTATCAAGCAATAATTAATGTGATACCAAAACCAGGACGTGAAGGCAGTCAGCCATCTGATTATCGCCCCATAAGCTTGATTAACTGTGACAATAAAATTATTACTAAAATTTTAAATAATCGAATAGCTAAAATACTTCCAGGTCTAATTCATTATAATCAAACTGGTTTTATACAAAATAGAAGCCTTAAAACTAACATTAGAACCTGTGTGTCATTGATCCAGTATGCTAAGAAGCAAAAACTAGATTTGATACTGATGGCGGTCGATGCTGAGAAAGCCTTTGACCGTTTAGAGTGGGCTTACCTGTTTAAAGTATTAGAAATGTATGGATTCCCAGAAGAAATAACAGCAATGATAAAGACAATATACAAATCCCCTATTGCCCAAGTTTATGTTAATGAGACTCTTTCAAAGATATTTGGTCTACAACGAGGCACAAGGCAAGGTTGCCCTTTATCCCCTTCATTATTTGCTTTGGCAATTGAACCCTTAGCCCAGAAAATTAGACAGACACAAGAAATTACAGGTGTAAAGGTAAGTAAAGAAGAATGTAAACTGAGTCTATTTGCAGATGACTTAATGTTATATTTAACTAATATAAAGACATCTCTCCCAAAAGTAAAAGAACTTATTGAGGACTACTCTAAAATATCAGGCTATAAGATGAATATTGAAAAAACAGAACTAATGCAAATTAACAAAGAACAATGTAGTATCTCAAAAGATTTTGAGCATTTTCAATGGAAAAAAAAAAAAGTATTTAGGATGCATTATAAGTTCTGATAAAACAATGCTATATGAAGACAATTTCAAGCCTTTGATCAATGAATTAAAATGTTCTCTTGATAGGTGGATAGATTTGCCTATTAACTTGATTGGAAGAATAAATTTGATTAAAATGATATGGTTACCCAAATTCCTTTTCATTTTTCAAACATTACCTCTTATTCCTCCAAAACAGTTTTTCACGAATCAATACTTTATTTTCCTCCTTTGTCTGGTCAAATAAAGTAAATCGATTAAGCAGGAATCTTCTCCAAAACAAGAGAACAGAAGGAGGCCTTCAATTCCCAAATTTAGAATTGTATTACTATGCCTCACAGACATTTTACATTGATCGAATAATTAATGATGCCAATGAAGACCCTTGGATAGGCATAGAAAATGACCAACTAAAACCTTACAATTTATTTACTTCTCTATTTATAAAACATAAAATAAAAGTGCCCAACTTTGTTATAAATAGCACCTTAAAATCATTGCAGAAAATTAAAAATATACTAGCAGTGGAATTTAGTATACCTAAGAAAACAAAGATCTGGAACAATCCATCGATAAAACTCCAAAATAGGGAACTGAACTGGGACAGTTGGAGGAAAAAAGGCATTCAGTATCTCTCAGATATATTTGAAAATAACAATGTTCTTTCATTTGTAGAGCTCCAGACCAAATTTTCCCTGGAAAACAAAGAGTTTTTTAAATATCTACAGTTTAAGAACTGGATTGCAGAAAACTTTGAGTTAAAATATGATCTAGTCCCAGGACCCTTTGAGGAGTTTTTGGTTAAAGGCAGTAAAAAGAAACAACTAATTGGAACTGTATACAACATGCTGCTGAAGGAACAATCTAAACTGTACTCAATGGAAAAGTTGTATGACAAATGGAATGAAGACCTTCAATTTAAGGATGCCAGCACAAAGTGGAAGAAATGTGTATATCTCACCAATAGCATTACTGGAAATGAAAACCTACGTTTAATACAATACAAACTTATGACAAGAATATACTACACAAGAGATAAAATTCATAGTTATTATCCAAACTCCTCTGATCAGTGTGTGAAGTGTGGATCTCCTGACTCCCTTATCCACTCATTCTGGTCATGTGTTAAAGTGATGAAAGTGTGGAATGAGATTCAAGACTGGATATCTGGTGTATGTAAAAAACAAATTCACTTCTCAGCTGCACTCTGCATCTTCCAGAATGCTGAGGCAATCCACTATCCATTGGGGTGGCAGATTGTGTTTTCTGCCTTAGTTTATAAGAAGTTAGTTTTAAAACATTGGAAAAAAACAGAGGCTCCTTCTCTATATGCTTGGAAAGGATTGATGCGATATTACCTGACAATAGAAAAGACACTGGCTGAAGATAACAATAAGGTGAAACAATTTAATGATGTATGGAAACAGATTCATGAAGCATTATGAAATACGAATTATTGAAACACTCAATTTTACTGTTGTGGGGTAAAGGGGGGGATCAGCAGAGAACACAGGACGGGGACCAATGTTAAGTGTTTGTGTGTATGAGGATATGTACAGGTGTATAGAGTGATTCTTGGGGGGGGGTACGAGACTGTATGAGTGGTATATGAAATGTTGTAAGTGTCTACTGTGTTGTTGGTTTTTTTTTGTTTTGTTTTTTTTTTCTTTTCTTTTGTCTTGATGTATAAATGTTTTATGTTACGACACCACAATGGAAGAATGTAGATTGTGTTATATTGTTATTAAAAAAAAAAAGGCTATGTACCCTGTGGTGGCAAGCATGAAAATTAATAAAAAGTAGTTGTATAAAAAAAGAAAAAGAAAAAGTACAGATATTAGGGTATTCTGTGCAACACTAGTCCAGATCCAGCAGCTGAGAACCGAGAGTTTGAATCATGTGGTACTGAAGTATTGACCCCTGGGCCGGGCATGTTCCAGAGTGGACGTGAGGGGAGCTGATGTTGACTTTCTGCAGTTGTTCAGTCAGCTAACGTCACATTCATCTATCATTTCATTCAGTTCAATCTGAGACTTACTATTGTTGTAGAAGGGAGTCGGACCTAAATCCAGATTATCTAGTCCAGGACTTTGACTGTACAGATGATTGAGAATGAGGGTTTATTTCTACCAGGCTGCTTCCTCTCTCTGCTGTAATCTCACTACTGTGACTGTTTGTGTGTTTGCGTAATCCCTGCAGCTACATGGAGGAGGAAGCTCCATGCCAAATGCCAATCATGTATTTGTGGTATGTAAACACTGACAGCACACACCTCGTTTGTCCTGGACTCGTCCCAGCAGTCTCTGTGTGAAACTGGATTACAATGAACCAGGGTGTGACTTTTCTTTATAGGCCTGTCCATCAGTGCGCTCAAGAATTTAAATTGCACGGTAAGCTAACCCCCAATTTCATCTCCTGATGAGACGATTATTCAGAGATAAACCCAGCGCTCGTCTTTTACATCGTTGTTCTCGTCTGGGAAAGTTGGGGCGCAGCGCGTCGATTTTCCTCCACCACAAAGAATCCCGATGATCAAAGAGTTCTGACATGTAAAACACAGGATTAGTGACTGCATAAACGACGTTTATCCATCCTCACCGCTGCAAACACCACCAGTTATTTAATTCTGCAAGACATGGAAGAAATTAAGGCGTTTATCTTAACCAGAGCATAGCTTTCAGTCACATGACCAACCTGGAGGGCAAAAAGAGTTTAGGACAGTAGCAGTAACTGTTGAACACTACGTCGAGCTGCAGCACCAGTATTTTATTCTCCAATCCTTTCAGAACGATGCATGTTTAAAAACTAAGATATTAATTTAAACAGTAAGTTTATGTCTCTCTGGAACCTTCTACAGCACAGAAACACGATTAACCAGAGACAGCCCAGCCACTTCAGTGTTTACAGACCCGTTTATCTACAGCAGAGCAGAATCCCTCTCCTTCCCCACCATTTTATCATTTATTTTGTCTGGTGGTGTATCAGTTTAACTGGTGTCAGATTAACAGGTGACACTCCATCACATTCAAGAGGCTGCAGACAACAATAAACTCTGTGGAGCATTCATGAGGTCAGACTCTGATGTTGGACCAGAAGGCCTGGCTCACAATCTCCGTTCCAGTTCATCCCAAAGATGCTGGATGGGGTTGAGGTCAGGACTCTGTGTGAACTCATCAAACCAGGTCTTTCTAGTCCTTCTCTGGTCTCTGGGCCATAGTCATGCTGGAATAGAAAAGGGCCTTCCCCAAACTGTTGCCACACAGTTGGAAGCATAGCATTGTCCAGAATGTCTTGGTCTGCTGAAGCATTAAGATTGGCCTTCACTGGAGATAAGGGGTCTAGACCAGACCCTGACAATCAGCCCCATACCATCATCCCTCCTCCACCAAACTTCAGTCAGATGGGTAACGTTCTCCCAGCATCCTCCACACCCAGACTCATGATTGGTCACTCCAAAGAACTTGTGTCCACGTCTCCGCAGTCCATTTTCGGTGTGCTTTGAGGCCCATTTATACTCCCTTTACATATAAAAATGTATATGTCCTTTTCAAACCATGTTACAGTCACTGCTCACATACTTCCATGCGTCCTTTACTTTGGCATGGATGTTAACCAATACATCCACTGGGGGGGCAGCCCAGAGTTAAAAGTTTATGACAACAACCAACTCAAAAACAAACATGGCGACTGTGGAGGAGGTATTGGTAATGTACCTCTTGCATAAAAGACAAAAACGGAGGCAGCGTTGTAGAAAGCCTTGCACAACTTTTCCTCAAAACGTTCCGCCATTGTTATTTCTTCTTCATGTCTCACTAAAGCTACGTATCGGGTAGTGACAGCAACACTGCCCTCACAGTTTCCAGTGGTACTGCTCCGTTTGGCCTGTATCCGCAAGCTTTATGGAAACGTGCAGAAATATGGACGAAATGAACGTGGAGCAGGGACAGATTCGTATTTAATGTTGAGCATAAATGAACTCCACTCCATCTGATGCGTAATGTTGGACTTGGTGATGAGAGGCTTGCATGCAGCTGCTCAGCCATTTAAAGTATAATTTGCCCTCTTCCAACCATTTTTGCTCCACAATTATCTGCCTCTTTAAGACCATGTTTTGCCACACTAAATTTCCCTACAATTTTGACACTAGTTTTTACCACTTTTAGCCAATTTCTGCCACTTTTTACCTCTTTTAACCATTTTTAACTGCTTTTCTCCAAACTTATATACGTCTTCTCGCCACTTTTCACCCATTTTTCCACTTTTTGCCCCTTTTTGCTTCTCTTAACCAATGTGTTACCCACTTTTTCTGCCAAATATTTATGTTATTTTTAACATTTTTTTGTGGCTTTGCCCATTTTGCCACTTATTCTCTTTAAAGAAATTCACACTAATCTGGGACAGTAAAATAACCTTATTGAACAAAAAAATTAAAGGGAACATATTTTACCCCTCTAAGACAAGTTTATATCGCTCTCAGAGATCCCCAAAACATGCCTGTGAAGTTTGTTGCTGAGAAAACTCCAGTATTGAATTTCTGCATGTCAAAAAACTCCTCTGTTTCAGCCCTGCTCATGACGAGCTGTGTCTGTGTCTGTGCCTTTAAATGTTAATGAGCTGTCTGACTCCGCCCCCCTCAGGAAATGGATGTGGCTTAATGGATGTGGCTTCCCTGATCCTCCAATCAGCTGAGAGGAGGATCAGGAGAGGAGGGCAGAACTTTCTTCCAAGTGGGTAGGGCCAACCAAACCCGGGGGCAGGGCTAACTCCCCACATGACATCATGAGGGGAAACTCTGAGAGCGGCTTGTTTTAGAACGCATTTTCTGAAAGATGGAGAACGAGAGAGGGATGGGAATGGATTTTTCTCATTTTTGGGGGGGATTGTGGACAGACCAGGGGTACATGTTTTTGTTAGAAAAGCCTGAAAAAGTGATTTTTGCATAATACGTCCCCTTTAAGGATCATTTAGAGAAATATTCCATGCTGACTCCATGCAGATCAAACCACCCTCCCTGACTATTTGGGAACAAGGAGCCTACAAAATTCCTAAACTGTCTTGTGTGTATTCAGCCTCAACAACCATCAACAATAAGGTTTATTTTATTTTAAAGGAAAATGAAAGTGAAGCCGACATTCAGCGGTACATCTGTTCATCTATACGTTTATGGGTAAAAATACAGATTTATGTAAATCAGAGTGTGTTTTAGTTGTTTGTGTGAGTTTGCCTGCTGTAGGTGTGTGTGTTTGTGTGTGTTTGTTGCAGCCAGCTTCCTGCAGTCTGCATCACAGATGGGCGAGCGACTTGATACCCTCCTTAACTGTCGACGTGTCGGAGAGAGAACAAAAAGAACGACAGAGCAGCAGAGAAAGTGAGAAAGAGAGAGAGAAGGTTTAACCTCTGTATGAATATTACAGCAGCACCCTCAGGTGTCACCAGGGACCGTCAGGATGTTGCTGTGTGAGCTTTAGTGTGTGCTTTAGTGTGTGCGGCTGTGCAGACGGTGGAGGGGGGGTGAAGGCAGAGCACCGCCCTCGGCCGTTGGAGGTGAGAAGAGCTAATCCTGAGTTAAATGATCTGGCACTTTACAAAATACACGACAATTACACAGATAATTATACTCCGACTTCACACAGAGCCCACGGGTCACAATTAACACACACTACACACTCACACACTGCTGCCAGGTGTGGCAGCGACCGACCGCTGAGCTGAAGAGAGCGAGCGTTGGAGAGTGTGCTGATTAGTCTGCAGGAATAAAACTCTGATTCAAAGTACACACACGGATCCTGGTTGTTCCAGCACATTTCTACCTGTGCAAAACTGTCAGTTTATTTAAGAACAGCCTATCTATAAATGTGGATCAAATCTGGATTCATGTGACCACAGAACAGTTTTCCATTTAGCCTAATCAGTTCATCCTCGAGTCAGAGTGGAAAGTTTAGACATTATCTTAAAAATTGTTCTAGAAATATCATGTTAGAATGGCGTGGACACACAGACGGACAGACAACCTGCAAACATAATGACTCTGCTGCCAACACACTAAAAGATCCAAAAAGAGGCAGACTTAAGACCACAACACTTGGGTATCAAAAGTCCAGGTCCACGTTGTCAGGATGGTTTGGGAGCTCCTGAAGGTCTTTATCATCGGGTCAGAAAGATGAAAACACTCCAACATGTTTCAACCTGGTCCTTCTGTTTGTTTGCTGCGTTCATCAGAGAGACTTTAGCAGAGTTTAGAGACACTAACGAGGACGGAGACGACTCCCAGAGGTCACAGCTAACTAGATCCCAGCAGGCTCTAAACACAACTAATACACTCCTGCAGGGACGCACTAATGACTCACTCTGTGTGTTCAAGTCTGATACAGAATTTACATACTGTGGTCTGTAGCGGGGGATTTCTAGTAGAACCCGACCGATATGGGATTTTCCGGGCTGATGCCGATATTGGGGGCTAAAAAACGCAGATATCGGATATATTGATAACTGATACATCAGCCAATATAGGACATAAGAACATTGATATAGACCCTACTCCTCTAAGCAGTAGAGATGCAACTGGTCGACTACAACGTCCACAATGCTTTGCATGTCAAACAAATATAGCTGCCCACTGAAGAAAATCAAAGTACATGATGGAAAATGGATGAAAAGACACTTATTATCTGATGTAATGCTGTGGATTTAATCTCCAAAGTCCCCAAAAAGTCACCAAAGTTCCAGGCTCCCTACAATAGCGTCCTTTAGAGCTATGGAAACATCGATGGCAATGAACGAACGGCAAAATGGTCAGCTTTCAGAGCAAAAAAGATTAAGTTTCTATGACTTACGGTTCAAAAGTATCAACGTTTTTATAAACTGTCACATATTGTTGTATAGAACAACACTGTCCTCAGAGAATCTGTAAAGTCAGCCAAGATCCAGGCTCATTAGAAAATGTTCTGTAAGAGCTACGAATGCTTGGAAGACATGATTAGAAAGGCACAAAGGATCCATGCCGCGTGAGCTCTAAGGGTTAATATATCTGCTATTATTGGCCGATGTTGATTAATCTGTGATATGCTATAATCGGCCCAATTAATCAACCCGCCGATCAATCAGTCGGGCTCTACTTTCTAGACGCCCAGGTCTGTCAGTCTACCTCGTCCCGTGGATGCTACTCCCAGTAATTTAGTGTCTGTCAGTGGTAAGAGGTGAAACGTGTGTCAGGCTATTATTGATGTTGAAATAATATATTCAAGTCGCTTTTTAACCAATTTTCACCACTGTTTCCGGCTTTGTAACCCATTTTTGGCTGACCGCTGAGGTCAGCCCTTCATATGGCTGACTCAGTAACTGAGAGAGTGATGCTTTTGTATAAGCCATACAATACAGAGTTGCATTTGCTTGTACTGAATGCTGTCACTAATGGCTGCCTCCACTGCTCTAAATACTCAGATATAGCTTTAGCCTTTGTTCCATGAGAACTGGGCCACATTTATGTATGACAAAGAATAAAAACAACCCTATAAGCTTTTCATGTTGGGAAAGATGTTTTCACTCCTCTGCTGACCTGCTTTGGCATGATTATGTGATAGCTGAGGGGGGAAAGGGAACTTCTTGTGTGAATGCTTGTGGACAATGGCTGCTTGTGTAGCGATTAGCTCTAAGTCACAGCAGCACTTTAGCCAAAACTGGACATTTCTTTATTAAAATGAGGTGACAGCAACACTAAAAGCTTTCTGTAAAGAAAGGGTGTTTTTGCTCTTCTGCCAACCCACTACAGCGTGAGTGTGTGATAGTTAAAGGGGGAAAGGGGTACTTGTGTTACTTGTATAGCTGCTAGCCAAATGTTAGCATGGCCTTAGCTGGACCAACTCATTTTTTTCTTCACAGTTAGCACTGAGCACTGTTGTCGCTCTTTGCTCTTCTGCTCCTAGTCAGCTAGTCAGCTAATGACTAGCAGGCCTGCTAGTCATTAGCTGGGACTGAGCCACAGCGGCGCTTCTGTCTCAACCAGATGTCGTGTCTAAATCTAAACAAACGCAGAGAGCAACACTGAAAGCTGTGACAGAAAAAAATGTTCTCACTCTACTCCCGGTCTGTTTCGTCCTGGCTTTCCGATCATGGTGGTGGGCTTGTCCATGTTGTCCACCGTTGTCCGTTAGCTGTTAGCTTGGATGTCGCTGTAAGACCGCTGCTGTTTACTCTGACCTGCACCGCTGTTGTTGAATCCAGAGCACAGCAGCATTCCTCTCCCCCTCATCTGCTTTCAAGTGACACACACATACGCGATGCACACACCTACACTGAAACACAGGTTAACATGTTGGTAGTGTAGACCTAAGGCTTCTATCTGTTGAGGGATAAAGTTTCAGAATACTGGAGGATAGACGGCAAAACTTTCTCTTCTTAAAGCTCCTCTCTGACCACGGAGGATCAGCACGTCAGTGCTGTGTGTGCCTGTGTCACCCACGTGAGCCAGGGGTGTGCACTATGTTAAAAAAATATTTGGTAAATATTCCATTGATACTATATGATTATGGGGAACAAATAAAAGTTAAAATCTCTGCATTTGAGTTGTTAAGAAAACGTTATTTAAACATGTAGCGCGTCTTTATTGGCAGGGAATATGATAAATGTGCTGTTTATAGATAATTAACAGATATAAAAAAAGGATAGAAACACTGAAGTAAATATCCAGCTTAATGTTGCACATATAAAGACCCTTACACACCTGTCTGAAGAGAATTAGGAATGGTCATGAAACCTGCTGCAGTTTTTATTTTATTGTAGAATAAACACTTCAATAACAGTTAGTGTTTTAATCTTAGTATAAACTTACTACCATTAAAGGCTAATATCTGACAAAAACATTTAATCTCCAGTTCTGTCTCTGTCAGTGAAGTCTGACCCATGTCTCTGTAGAGTTTCATATGAACACAGAGTAGGGCTTTATTCAGAGACAGAGAGCGAGGACAGCATGAAGCTATGAACATTTAAGAAGCCACAATAAATTTGGCTAAAAAAAAAATAACAATAACGACAAAATCTTTCTGCCAGTCAGTCATTTCAACAGGTATCCCTGATAGCTATCGTCAGCTGTATACTAGGCTTTTACCTAGTCTTGTTATTACTTTATCCAGACAGCTTTGCAATTTCTTTTTTCCACTTTAAACCCATTTTGCTGGGGTTTTTGTTGTTGTTGTTGTTGTTGTTTGTTTGTTTGTTTGTTTGTTTTTGCCAAATTTCACCCATTTTTGCCTCCTTTAACCTCTTTTAGCCACTTTTCTACACGTTCTTGCTACTTGATGCATTTTTCTAATCAAATTTGCCACTTTTTAACCTTTTTTCTATTACTTTTATCAGGACATTTTAGCAACTTTTTTTTTTAACATCTTTTCATCATGTTTTGCATCAAATCTCCAGCTTATTTTTGCTGATCTTTTAGCTGCTTTTCACCATTTTCCCCCTTGGGGCATTTTTGTAACCCTTTTTACATCTTTATCTGGCCTTTTTGCATCATTTTGACACTTTAAACTTATTTTTTCATCCTTTAACCTGTTTTACCCACATTTTCCACACATTCTTACCGCTTGATGATTTTCTGTAATCAAATTTTTCACTTTTGACCTTTTTCTACGGCCTTATCGTGACATTTTTGCAACTTTTTTTTTTGTCACTTTTAACCCATCTTCCTGCATTTTTTCTGCCAATTTAACCACCCTCACACTTTCACACCTATTTATGCCACTTTTATTCCAATTTTGCCAATTTTTATCTGCTTTTCACCATTTTCCATTTTGCCAGTTTCACCAGTTTTTTTTTTTTTTTTTTTTTTTTTGCCATTACTGGACCCTTTAACCTCTACAGTTAGACAGTTTTTGCAATTACATATATTTTTTTTTTATCTTTTATCATTACAGTTGTCTCACTTCCTTCTACCTTGTTTTCCTTGGCATCCTGATGTTTGTGCACATCATGGCAGAGCTCTGAAGTCTGACATTATTTCCAAATGCTTCAGTTCAGTTTTCCCATCTATATTAACATTAACAATTAAAGGTAAATCTGTTTTAAGAAAAGGGGTTTACATTTTGAGAAAAGCTGAATTACATTATGAACAGCATGAATAAATAAAATCCACTTTTTGTTGCTTTAATAAGAGTGGTTTTTATTCAGAGTGAATACAGAATACCTTTATTCCAGAATAACTTTACAATCAACCATGCTGACCCCCCCAGTTTGCCCCTGGAGCCCTCAAAAGCCCCCCTTTACCCCCCCCCCCCCTTGTGAGCGGCCTTGGTGGTAACTGTCCTCTCTGCACCATCTGCACGGTATTTAGCGTCCATCATTAACAAACCACAGTGATGTCATCGGGGACCAACAGACTTTCTTTATCACCAGAACACCAAAAACAGTTAAGAGTAATAATTAGGTAACAGGACACTCAGCTTTAACCAACTGAACACCCATCTAAATAACACTGGAACCAGTCCAACCATCATCCACCTGGTGATGTATCTACCTTTATGCTTGTCCACATGACAGTGGGGTTTTCATTTGAATGAGACTGATCCTGATTATCAGAGCGACTCAGAAGTTATCTAACACACCTCAGACATAATGGCGGGATTATTCCTCTTATTATCCAGGACGATATGAAGAAATGGCCTCAGATGATGAGTTTATGTAGCTAACTTTAATGGCTGGTGTCAGACTATGGTTGGCTTTCAGGAACAGAGATAGACATGCAAACATCAAGATTTAAACCAAGGTTAGCCGACTGAACAGCAACATGTTTGAAACCAATCAGAAGAAAACCTCAGTCGTAGAAAAGCCTCGTCTCTCCCTGCTGACAGGTCACCAGGTAGACGTCACCTGCTCTCCAGCTCCAGCTGTGAGACTGTTTATCTAAGCTCTTAACACCCACTTGACTCTGGTTCAGAGGAAGGAAAACACATCAGACATCAGACTGAACTCACTAAATATCACCACAGGAACTTAATGACCTGGAGCTTCTACTGACCCAGGACTGCAGGAGCCTTCAGGATTCTGTGTTTAAGTAAAGTGGTGCATGGTCACGCTAAAGAATGAGCATGCCATCCAGTTCAACTGTGACTAACTGTTTAGTTTTTACCAGACAAAAATAGAGCTCTAAGTCTTCTTATTTGGAGTTTTTTGGTGTTTGGCACCCATGTGCACCGCATTTACACCAGCTATGTATAACATTTCTCCCTAACATATATTTACTTATAGCATCCAGAGTGATCCAGATAAATTAAACTGTCCCCTCAATTAAAAATGTCCAAAAATTCTCTTAGTTTAAATCTCTGAAAGTTCTTAAAAAAAGTCTTATATTTGATTTAAAAACTGAGCAGTAGCCCTAAACATATCAACCAGAGCAAATGCTGGACTATTTGATATTTTGTATAGTAATAGATCAGAACAGTGCTCTGTGGTGCAGAATTTAGCCAAAATTTCCTCGCTGTAAGTGCACAGAATGTTGTGATATGACTATTTTAAAGTGTTTTAATACGTGAAAATCTAGATATGTAAATTAGGCTTTATGGACATGGTGCAGGAATCATTCAACATTGGCCTAGAAAGTTTGGGAGAGAAAAGGAAGAAAAACACAAGTGAGGTACAAGTGTCTGAACATCGTCACTAAGATAGTGTTTTCATTTAAACTCTGAGGTCATAGCAAAGCATATATTTGCTTTAAATGTTCTTTTCTGATATTTAACCCTGTTTATGCTGCAGCCTTGAATATGCATCACAAAAGGCTCCCAGCTGCATGGCATACAAACCCGAGCAATGCTGCGAAAAACGTCACCAAACAACAACAACCCAATGTGGTGTGGAAAACAATGTCCGCCTTGTGTGTCTCAGCATGTTTGGCAGGACGGCGCGGTGAAATATGTCGCGGCAACATGTTCGTCCTCGGAGTGGAAGTGAAGTCGACGCCTCCGGTTCTCACAGAGCGAGTCAACTGCAAATGAATCATAAGTGAAACAAATAAAAAAAACTGTCTACAACCACAGGATGCTCATACACAGACATGCTGTCACACTCTCAGTCATATTTAGACCCAATTAAATCAACAACTTGTTTTTTTCTGCAGTCTGAGGACGTTACTGCTCACAATACGACAGCAGACAGACGCTCAGAAAAACATTTGACTGTTTTTAACCACAAATTATTCACAATATCACATTCAGACTTTATCATTCTAAAACTGCTAATACTTCTAATACAATAAGGTTTTAAAAGGTTCCAACATTTAATAGATGTCTGATATTCCATTCTAGTACCAAAGATGGATCTCCTTTCTCCAACTGACCACATACAGGATTTTTTCAGTCTAAAGAAATGTTAGGGGTCAGTTCTGTTATTTTAGCGCTCCTGATCAGCTAGGAGCATCCCTGATCTTGAATCATAAATCTCAAATGTGCTAGAAATGACGATTCCAGTTCAAGCTTCATCCGAGTTTATGTCAGGATTCTGAGATCAAAGTCAGAATTATGAGATTAAAGTCAGAATTCTGAGGTCAAAGTAAGAATTCTGAGATCAAAGTAAGAATTCTGAGATCAAAGTCAGAATTCTGAAATCAAAGTTAGAATTATGAGATCAAAGTCAGAATAGTAAGTTTATGTCAGGATTCTGAGATCAAAGTCAGAATTATGAGATCAAAGTTAGAACATTGAGATCAAAGTCAGGATTCTGAAATCAAAGTCAGAATTATGCGTTTATGTCAGGATTCTGAGATCAAAGTCAGAATTCTGAGATCAAAGTTAGAATTCTGAAATCAACTTCATAAGAAATTTTCTTTAACGTCTTGTCATAGATGTTTAGACCAATACTCTAGAGTTTTGGGATAATTACTGAAAATAGGTCTTGTGGTGAAAAACCTCTATACTTACAGATTTTGTTGATCAAGACAATCTTCAAAAAAGCTACTTTCATCATTTTTGTAGCATAAACTTTAAAGGCACAATGTGTAAAATTTAGCTGCATTACGCCAAACAGAAACGGTGTACATGGGATATAATGTTTATTTATGTGAAGTATGTTAAAATAAGTGCACAATCATCCCTTTTAAACTTTCGTTTTCTTTTCACAAAATTAGAAAAAAGCTTTTTAAATTTAGGCTCCCGCAGGTCGCCCTCACGGAGGCTGACACCACGAACCGCCATGTTGTCTACGGCAACGTTTTGGGGACAGAAAGAGCGAAACGCGATTTTTAAATACGAACCTGCCTGCCAGTCCTGAAAGCTACCTGGAAGGCAGGTGAAGAAGAAGACTGACCTATAATCTATAAAAATAATGGTTGCAAAAATGAATGAATAAACCCACTGCTGTAAATGATGTCAGGCTCACAATCCTTTTTGGTCTTCACAGGCTCTCGTCGCTTAGTGATGTGACATTTTGGTAACAGATCGGCTCATTCTAAAATCTGAAAGCTAGATGTCGCTAAAATGCCAAATTTTACACTTTGTACCTTTAAGAAAAGTTTATTCTGAGTAATTTTAGCTGTAACACACCATGGGTGAAAGGCAGCCCCCAGGCCAGGGGTGTCCAAACTACAGCCTGGGGGCCAGTCGTGGCCTTGATTGGCCCCTGGTCCATATACTCTTAAAACTAAAATGAAAAATGTCCCACATTAGAACATGACGTTTGTCAGGTATGCCATGGAGCTTATGCTGGTTTGGCACTTCACATTGGCCCTGTACTGGTTCGGCCTCCTGATAGCCATGATCCAGGCCCATGCCCCATCTCTGAGGAATCCTCCCAGCTGACCCTGCCACTTTTAAGGGGGTCAGTAATCACCAGTGCCACCCCTGGTTTGGTGTCCATCAGTACAACCAGACCAGTGATAGGTGTTTCCAACCACACCAGTCTTTCCAGAGTGCTTCACCTCAGACAAGGCAGCAAAGACAAGTCAGGTGAGCTCCCTTGACATCACAGGTACACCAGAGTCCTCCTGAGGAGAAGTCATGTTAAGGGGGCTGACTCAGACCCAGTCCCTCAGGTTGAACTTGATGCTTGTGATTTACTGTGTTTAGCTGTAAAGCAGCAGTGTTGTTGTGTTTACTCCGTAAACTAACATTTGGAAAAAAAAAAGTCAGCTGTCCTTTTTGTCTAAACTAAGTTAAATATTCATCACATATCGCTCTATTCATCTTTCACGCCCACTTTGCCTGATCTTAGAACATCTCAAACTCAGAAAATAAGCCCCAGTTTTTCAGGATAAATCCATGCCGTCTTTTACTTTACGTTGGATGTTTTGGGGGCTGCAGAGTGGTCCAGATGCCAAAGTCTGACGTGCCGTTGGCCGTCACGTCCCACGCTAATGAGTCTCCATATCACCTAATTGTCCGACAAACTGTTCCTTTAATATGGGCCAGTGTTCGTAAAGAGTGTTTAATTTATGCAGGATAACACAGGACGCCTTCTGCTGAGCTGCGTCTTCACTCCACAATAACACACATCTCCTCCTCCTCCTCTTTCTTTCACTTCAACCTTCTGTTCTCCTCCTCCTCCCTCATTTCCTCTCTTTTTCTCCCCCTCTCTCCCCCTCTCACTCGTCTCTCCCAGACAACTGTGACTGTTTTAATTCTGACCGCTGATTAGCCCGAATCAATTAAGTCCTCCACGCTGAGTCCAACAGCAGAGCAGCATGGGGTATTTAGAGTATTTAGGCTTCCATTCATGGAGCTCCAGCCTCTTAATCGCCCTTTAATTACAGACTACGACTCTGGGAGCTAAGGAGGGACATTAAGCTCGCCCGCTTTCTCTGCAGAGGCCTGAAGACGCGGGAACGAATCAGGCGCTCGCTCTCGAGTTGACATGGTCCAGTCGGCTGATTGAGAATATTTCTGCATGAGTAAATCAACAGGAGGGGAACAATTACCAAACACAAACATGTTCATTAACAGCACTGCACCCTTAGGAACATTTATGAAGGAAGAATTATGTTCAGACCAAACTGGTGTAAAAGATTCAGTTATAACCATCAACACTTCCATGTTGGCCTTACAAATTCAATCCTTCCAGCAGCTCCAGAAGCCCAACAGTAAAACTGGAACTAGAGCTGGTTTGACTGAATAGACTCCTCAGGTAAAGAGGCGTGAGCAGAGGAGGTGGGCGGAGCGACTTCTGAGTGTGAACCTACGCTGACAGGTCAACCACCAAACCACAGAAACTGAAACCACACAGTGAAAACTGATGTACCAGAGGACAGGCCTGGGTATTTACCTCAGCCTCAGGATGGAAAAGTCATCACAATACAGAGAAAGGAGAGAGCTTTCTGGGGCCAGGCAAACTGGGGGGCCCACGGAGGTCAGCAAAATCACGGTCCACTGTAAAGTAAACCTGTGATAACCATATTTTATTTTAACCTGAATAATAAAGACTCTGATGGAAGCAACAAAAGAAATCATTTTTATTTTTAATGCTGAAGTACAAATGTAGGTTTTTTTAAACCCCTTTTACGGAAACTGAATTACCTTTTATTGCTAACATTACCACAAGGCACAGTATGGCTGAACCACTTGGACATTAATGTTAGACCTTAGAGCTAGGCCGTGATGTGCACAAACATCAGAAAATAAAGTAAAAGGAGCTGATAAAAACTTAAACACAAAAATAACACAATTAGGCCAGAAAGAAAAAAAGGCAATAAATGGGCCTAAAGTTGCAAAAAATGGCAGAAAAAATGGTGAAAACTGCTAACAGAATGACAAAAATTGGCAAAAGTGGCAATAAAGGGTTAAAAGAGGAGCAAAAATGGGCAAGAAATTTGTAGAAAGTGGTCAGAATTAGCTAAAGTTGACCAAAAGAGGCAAAAATGGTTACAAGTGGAAGAGTAATGAAATAATTGCAAAAAAAAAAAAAAAAGGTTTCAAAGGAAAAGAAAGGGGAAAAGTGGTTTGAAAGATGCAAAATTGCTCAAAAGAGGTTACCATGGGTTAAATAGGGGCTAAAATGGGTTAAGGAAGGTAAAACATTCAAAATAACACAAAACAATTGTATTGTTATTATATATACAGTGCTTAACAAATGTATTAGACCACCTGTCATATTTGTCTGAGACCATCCAGCATCATGAAGTGCTTTAATGCGGACGCTTTTATCTTCAGACAGCTCTCCACGTTTTACCATTTTGAACGGGAATGAGGAATTTCAAACTGAATTCACCCAAATTTGAGCTGGCTCACTGGGCTTCTGTGAGAAGTCAGAAATGAATCAAGCACAACATTCAACCATTAAAACTCAATCTCAAAGTAAATAACTATAATTTGACATATTAATCAAGAAATATTAATGTGCTTTACTATTTTTTCTTTTTTTTTTTTTTTTTTGTAAATCAGTAAATTTGAAAATTCATGGATAACAATAATAATTATATTTTAGCATTAAAAATATCATTTTGGTTAAAGAGCTTCTACATATTGGTGTATTAACCATTGCAGAAACATCAAAAATGATTTTGGTAATTACCAATGCTGTTAATTTAGGGCAGCTGTGGCATAAACCTTACTTTGGTTAGGGTTAGGGTGGTCTAATACATTTGTTGAGAACTGTATATCATATTTTTTCCTCAAGCTCTGTTTTCACCTTGTGGCAATCTCAATAATCTAATCTAATCTGATTCTAATCTAATTTAATCTGATCTAATATGATTCTTATCTAATCTAATTTTATATAATCTAATTTAATCCAGTCTAATCTGATTTTATCAAATCTGATCAAATCTAATCTAATCTAATCTAATCTAATTTAATCTAATCCAAACATGTCCTGCTCACAGTTCACATCAGCAGTTTTTTTTTCCGTCTTGTATAAGAAATAGAAAAGTTTTCAGGATCCTAAACTTTTAGACGATCAGTTTTAGATCCTAGGGGATCTGAGTAAAACTCCAAATTCCAAAAATGTTGGGTCACAGTGTAAAATGTAAATAAACAATGATATAATTGTCAAACCTCATAAACAACATATCAGAACTCAAACATTTTACCATTTGCAATATACAACAGTACATTAAAGACTCTAGCACTCAAGCACTTTAGCACATAAAGCACTTTAGCACATAAAGCAATTTGCACATAAAGCACTTTAGCACATAAAGCAATTTAGCACATAAAGCAATTTGCACATAAAGCACTTTAGCACATAAAGCACTTTAGCACATGAAGCATTTTGTACATAAAGCACTTTAGCACATAAAGCACTTTAGCACATAAAGCACTTTAGCATATAAAGCACATAAAGCACATAAAGCACTTTAGCACATAAAGCACTTAGCACATAAAGCAATTTAGCACATAAAGCACTTTAGCACACAAGCACTTTAGCACAAAAGCACTTTAGCACATAAAGCACTTTAGCATATAAAGCACTTTAGCATATAAAGCACTTTAGCACATGAAGCACTTTAGCACATAAAGCACTTTAGCACATAAAACACTTTAGCACATGAAGCACTTTGCACATGAAGCACTTTGCACATAAAGCACTTTAGCACATAAAGCACTTTGCACACAAAGCACTTTAGCACACAAGCAATTCGCACATAAACCACTTTAGCACATAAAGCACTTTAGCACATGAAGCACTTTGCACATAAAGCACTTTAGCACATAAAGTACTTTAGCACATGAAGCACTTTAGCACATGAAGCACTTTAGCACATAAAGCTTTTTAGCACATAAAGCAATTTGCACATAAAGCACTTTGCACACAAGCACTTTAGCACATAAAGCACTTTAGCACCTGAAGCACTTTAGCACATAAAGCACTTTAGCACACAAGCACTTTAGCACAAAAGCACTTTAGCACATAAAGCACTTTAGCAAAAAAGCAATAAGCACATGAAGCACTTTAGCACAGAAAGCACTTTAGCACACAAAGTACTTTAGCACATAAAGCACTTTAGCACATAAAGCACTTTAGCACCTGAAGCAATAAGCACATAAAGCACTTCAGCACACTAGCACTTTAGCACATGAAACACATAAAGCACTTTAGCACATAAAGCAATTTGCACATAAAGCCCTTGCACAAAAGCACTTTAGCACACAAGCAATTTGCACATAAAGCACTTTAGCATATGAAGCACTTTAGCACATGAAGCACTTTAGCACATAAAGCACTTTGCACATAAAGCACTTAAGCACAAAAGCACTTTAGCACAAAAGCACTTTAGCACACAAGCACATAAGCACATAAAGCACTTTAGCATATGAAGCACTTTAGCACATAAAGCACTTTAGCACATGAAGCACTTTAGCACATGGAGCACTTTAGCACATAAAGCAATTTGCACATAAAGCACTTTAGCATATGAAGCACTTTAGCACATGAAGCACTTTAGCACACAAGCAATTTGCACATAAAGCACTTTAGCATATGAAGCACTTTAGCACATGAAGCACTTTAGCACATAAAGCACTTTGCACATAAAGCACTTTAGCAAATAAAGCACTTTAGCACATAAAACACTTTAGCACATGAAGCACTTTGCACATGAAGCATTTCGCACAGAAAGCACTTTAGCACATAAAACACTTTAGCACATGAAGCACTTTGCACATGAAGCACTTTGCACATTAAGCACTTTAGCACATGAAGCACTTTAGCACATAAAGCACTTTGCACATAAAGCACTTTAGCACATAAAGCACTTTAGCACATAAAACACTTTAGCACATGAAGCACTTTGCACATGAAGCATTTCGCACATAAAGCACTTTAGCACATAAAACACTTTAGCACATGAAGCACTTTGCACATGAAGCACTTTGCACATAAAGCACTTTAGCACATAAAGCACTTTGCACACAAAGCACTTTAGCACACAAGCAATTCGCACATAAACCACTTTAGCACATAAAGCACTTTAGCACATGAAGCACTTTGCACATAAAGCACTTTAGCACATGAACTACTTTGCACATAAAGCACTTTAGCACATAAAGTACTTTAGCACATGAAGCACTTTAGCACATGAAGCACTTTAGCACATAAAGCTTTTTAGCACATAAAGCAATTTGCACATAAAGCACTTTGCACACAAGCACTTTAGCACATAAAGCACTTTAGCACCTGAAGCACTTTAGCACATAAAGCACTTTAGCACACAAGCACTTTAGCACAAAAGCACTTTAGCAAAAAAGCAATTAGCACATGAAGCACTTTAGCACAGAAAGCACTTTAGCACACAAAGTACTTTAGCACATAAAGCACTTTAGCACATAAAGCACTTTAGCACCTGAAGCAATAAGCACATAAAGCACTTCAGCACACTAGCACTTTAGCACATGAAGCACATAAAGCACTTTAGCACATAAAGCAATTTGCACATAAAGCCCTTGCACAAAAGCACTTTAGCACACAAGCAATTTGCACATAAAGCACTTTAGCATATGAAGCACTTTAGCACATGAAGCACTTTAGCACATAAAGCACTTTGCACATAAAGCACTTAAGCACAAAAGCACTTTAGCACATAAAGCACTTTAGCACATAAAGCAATTTGCACATAAAGCCCTTGCACAAAAGCACTTTAGCACACAAGCACATAAGCACATAAAGCACTTTAGCATATGAAGCACTTTAGCACATGGAGCACTTTAGCACATAAAGCAATTTGCACATAAAGCACTTTAGCACATGGAGCACTTTAGCACATAAAGCACTTTAGCACATGAAGCACTTTAGCACATGGAGCACTTTAGCACATAAAGCAATTTGCACATAAAGCACTTTAGCATATGAAGCACTTTAGCACATGAAGCACTTTAGCACACAAGCAATTTGCACATAAAGCACTTTAGCATATGAACCACTTTAGCACATAAAGCACTTTAGCACATAAAGCAACTTAGCACATAAAGCACTTTAGCACATAAAGCAACTTAGCACAAAAAACACTTTAGCACATAAAGCAACTTAGCACATAAGCAATTTAGCACAAAAAACACTTTAGCACATAAAGCAACTTAGCACATAAAGCACTTTAGCACATAAAGCAACTTAGCACATAAAGCACTTTAGCACATAAAGCACTTTAGCACATAAAGCACTTTAGCACATAATGCACTTTAGCAGATAAAGCACTTCAGCACACAAGCACTTTAGCACATAAAGCACTTTAGCACAAAAGCACTTTAGCACATAAAGCACTTTAGCACATAAAGCACTTTGCACACAAAGCACTTTAGCACATAAAGCACTTTGCACATAAAGCACTTTAGCACCTGAACCAATGAGCACATAAAGCACTTCAGCACACAAGCACTTTAGCACTTTAGCACATGAAGCACATAAAGCACTTTAGCACATAAAGCAATTTGCACATAAAGCTCTTGCACAAAAGCACTTTAGCACACAAGCAATTTGCACATAAAGCACTTTAGCATATGAAGCACTTTAGCACATGAAGCAGTTTAGCACATAAAGCACTTTGCACATAAAGCACTTAAGCACATGAAGCACTTTAGCACATGAAGCACTTTGCACATGAAGCACTTCGCACATAAAGCACTTTAGCACATAAAGCACTTTGCACACAAAGCACTTTAGCACACAAGCAATTCAGGACATAAAGCACTTTAGCACATAAAGGACTTTAGCACATGAAGCACTTTGCACATAAAGCACTTTAGCACATAAAGTACTTCAGCACATAAAGCACTTTAGCACATAAAGCACTTTGCACACAAAGCACTTTAGCACATAAAGCACTTTGCACATAAAGCACTTCGCACATAAAGCACTTTAGGACATAAAGCACTTTAGCACATAAAGCACTTTAGCACATGAAGCACTTTAGCACATAAAGCACTTTAGCACATGAAGCACTTTAGCACATAAAGCACTTTAGCACATGAAGCACTTTAGCACATAAAGCACTTTAGCACATAAAGCACTTTAGCACATAAAGCACTTTAA